>NW_004524882.1:1399219-1423530 GCF_000260255.1 Octodon degus
CTTTTGCATAAAGGGATGTGCATGAGTCTTTGGGGGTCCAGGGGCGGAATGTTATGGTTTGTGTATAGGTGTCCCCCCAGAGCCTCATGCAGTCTTGGGGCAGCTTCTGGAGTTTGTGATTGATCACTGTGGGTGTGGATGCTGCACCTGCCCTGAGGCAGGTGATTTGCATTACAATGTAAGGTGGGAAGAGAAGCCAGCTGCTTGAGCTGCTGCTACCCCTCCCTTGCGCTCTTGCTCTTTGCCACCACCATGAAAGGTTGCTTTTTGCTTTGTGCTGCTCTGCCTTGGACCCAGCTGAGTGTGGACTGAAACCTCCAGTAACTGTGAGCTAAATAAACCTTTCCTTCCTTCATTTTTGAGTGTCGGGTATTTGTCCCAGCAACGAGAGAAGAGGAACTATGACACCGACACATGCAAAGAAAAAAAGGTGATTAAGAGATGGGGGAGGAGGGACAGAGATGAGAAAGGAATTGAGGTGCCACGTACCAACTGCACACAACAAATGCAAACATTATGTACTACACACTGTATTAAAAGAGATGCTCTGAATAAAAGCATTTATAGAATTAGATTGTGAATTAGCAACAAACATTTCATTATTTAATTGATAAATCTCTAAATCACCTGCCTCGTCAGTTTGAATTCACCTCTCCCTTGCTTCTCTTACCTAGGCTCATGGTTGACCCTGTATTGTGGTCTGGGTTCTTCTGTCTTTCAAAGATATCAAATCCGCCCCCAGCAGAGGAAGCTATTTTGTAGTAACTCACTCTTGATCTCAACAGGGGGACCTAGTGTATGTTAATTATGCACGAGTTGAAGACTTCTTTAAGCTGGAGCGGGACATGAAGATTAATTGCTCTGGGAAGATTGTGATTGCCAGATACGGGAAAATTTTTAGAGGAAATAAGGTAAAGGACCTTCTCTTCCAAAAAAAGTTTTGCATGTATAGACCCATCTCGTAACATTTCTGAGGGCTGTGGCCCCCTCGTATTTTGTAAATCCCCATGCTTCAGACATAACACATTTAGCACCTTTTAGACAGTGGCTTTAAATTGGGTCACCAGGATTCAGCCAGTGTAGGGCAGGGTGAACACAACAGTTTTTTGGTTTTTTTTTTTAATTCTATATCTGCAGTTTTTCTTGTAGTTACAATCATACACTAGGATTCTTGTTAACTTTCAGTGTCTTTGTTTAAATATTATCTCCACAAGCATTGAAAGAAATTTTCGCATAGCGGTTTTTGAATTTACTATCACTTGGTTTGTTTACTTTTTTTTTTTCTGTCTTGTAAGAAATGAAATTTCAGGGGCTGGCGAGATAACTCAGGGGTCTACAGCGCCTGCTTAGACAAGCTTAGGCAAATGCACAGGGACTGCAGTTCGATCCCTAGCACCACTTGTGCCTCACCAACCCTGCCCCCAGGGTGAGCTGAGCTGGCTACAAAAAAAAAAAAAAAAAAAAAGAAAGAAAGAAATTTCAGAAATATCCCCTTTGAGCCATTGAACAGATAGGAATCTGGCCCGAGAGTCTTCTTGCTTCTTGTATTTCTGGATTAGCGGGAGAAAACAGCAAGCACCTGCAGACACATGGATGTTCCAGATCTGCCACCTTGAGGGCTGAGTTATTTTTAGAATGTGAATTAGCAAAATGAAACAGGCAGTTCACTGTAACACATCCCTTGTTGCAAGTAAAACAAAAAAGTGTTGAGGAGGACTCTCAGCTACAGGTTTAAGTGTATGTTTGGAAATTGCTATTACCAAATCTAGGCAAACAACTCAAATAAGAAAAGGACGTTGTGTTTTCTAGGTTAAAAACGCCCAGCTGGCGGGGGCCAAAGGAGTCATTCTGTACTCGGACCCTGCTGACTACTCTGCTCCAGGGGTGGCGCCCTATCCGGATGGATGGAACCTTCCTGGAAGTGGCGTCCAGCGAGGAAATATCTTAAACCTTAATGGTGCGGGGGACCCTCTCACACCTGGTTACCCAGCGAATGGTGAGCGGCCAGGCCCCAGCCATTCCCAGAAGTGGGACATCACTCACCAGTAATTGTATTGGATTTCCTTGGACACCATGAGCTAAGAACATCCTTTTTAAAAGTTGTCATGGTTTAGGATATAAAAGTTTTACTTATTCTAAACTATTGACTCATATCCTTTATTCTATCTTTGGAACTCATTGGCATGACAGGTTTTAAAATTGAGATCCTTTTTTCTAGATAAAGCAATATGGCACAAATAGTGAATAATTCAGTCACTTACATAAGAGGCTGGACAGAACACAGCACACATGTATGTAGAAACTTTGTAGCACCATGTGTGAATATTGGCAGTAAGGAGGAGTCAGAGCTGTAGACAGACTTAGGTCTGCTTTATCAGATTTTAGCACCACGTGAAAGTTTTATTAACAAATAAATTCAACCTAAATTAATAATTTTCAGTTTTGGGGTTTTGTTTATTTGTATTTGTTGATGGATTTTCTTTTTGTGTGTATTTGGTGCAGTCTCACTATGCAGCTTCAACCTGTAATGATCCCCCTGTTTTCAGCCTCCCCAGTGCTGGGATTGCAGGCATGTACCACCACGCCTGGACTCGTTGGCGGGCTCAGCGTGCTCCAACGGCAGGGCCAGCATGGCATGCAAGACCTGGGATCAAACCCTGGTCCCTGCGCTTGCCAAAGCAGGTGCTTAGTCCACTGAGCTGTCTTGCCGGCTCTTGTTGATGGTTTTTCTAGTTCATAAGAAATAGGAGAACAGAAATTCTTATATAAATTCATTCAGTGGCATAGAGTATTCACCCTTCCAAAAGGCTTAGGAGAACAGCTTGTTTTCATTGCTTTTTAAAGATAACCATCGTAACTGTCTAGAAATGTTTCCTAAATGCCAGCACTGTGTAGGTAGTAGTCCTGTAAGCTGGGGCTGGAGCGGAGGTAGGAGGAGGGTGGGATAGGAGGTGGGGTGGGGCTCAACTCTTTGACCGCAAGGAACTCTCAGACTAGGAAAAGCAAGCCGCGTCCCCAAGGTTACTGCTCTACCACACGTGAAGCTGGGACTAAATGCAGGAGTCTGGTTTCCGGACTTTAGCACCATACGTATTTGGTGTTGAGATGATGCCTTGTAAAACACTGGAAGAAGCAACTAAATTATTTAGAGGGTGCTCAGATATCTGAAGGTGATTACAAATATCTGTGATCATTTATTCCAAAACAAAATTTGTATAACTTGGATAAAAGTTTGTCAGAGCGTCTGTATCCTTTACACGGTTATTCTTCATCTGACTTTAAGCTACAAATTCCCTTAAGGCTGACGTGTATTTTTGGTTTATAAATTCTCCTAAGAACTGTCATTTTCCTTTTTTCATACAACTCATGTTATCCTATAGTAAAGCAATATGAATCTGCCAGACCTTTACTGACTCTGCTATGTTACTTCGCTTTTTTTTGAAATGCAACTTCTAAGTTGTTAGCTACAAAGAGCTAAACTTGTGAAAATTAGGAGATTACTTAGAATATTTCTGTGGATGATGTTTATATTTAAATTATGGAATTTTAGGGGAAATTATATTATTGTATGGAATTAACATTTATTGAATTCCTTGTATGCCCATTAAATTTTTCTCTTCTGGTTTTCATAACTAATAGTTCCAACTTAAATGAAAGTAGAGATAATTATCAGCATTTTGTCTACTTGGCCTTATCTGTTCATCTCCCCCTTAGGGTTAGTCCACAATAGTAGTGGAGGAGCTTTTAGAATGTTCAGTGTGAATGGCAGACCGCTACGGCATGGGCCCTACGCTTGCTGCCACAGCTCTAGAGGGTTAGAAAACAAGTCTCATCCAGTGTGCATCATGGGATTTTACCCATAAAGAGTAAATTCATGCAGTTGTCTAACTGGTTTTTTCTTATTAGGTAATTTAAGAACTTAGAGGATAAAAGGGTAATATAACTAAATTTTCTTAAATCATAAAATACATCAGCATATATTTAGTTTGCAGTGAAGTTCACATGCAATCAGATCTATAGTTCTTGAGTACAGTTTTAAAAAACTGTAGATGGTAAGGGCCAGCCAAATAGCTCAGCAGCTTAAAGCACCTGCAAGTGGGCATAGGGCTGGAGATTCAATCCCCAGGCCTGCTGTGCTGGCCCCGCTCCCAGGGTATGCTGAGACAGAGTGAGACTGGGTGTGGTGGTGCGGGCCTGTAATCCCAGCTCTTGGGAGGCTGTAAACAGGCAGATCACTATAAGTCTGATCTATGCAGTGAGACCCTGTACACTCTATAGACCCTTCCTTAAAATATAAAAATAAATAAATAAATATAAATAAAAAATTGTAGATGGTGTAAGTTTTGAAAATTGCAAGGCCGGGGAGATGGCTCAGTGGAATAAGTGCTTGCCTGGCAAGCACAAGGGCCTGAGTTCAATCCCTGGTTCCACCAAAAAAAAAAAAAAGAAGGAAAGAAAGAAAGGAAGAAAGAAAGAAAGAAAGAAAGAAAGAAAGAAAGAAAGAAAGAAAGAAAGAAAATTGCAGTCAATTTTGGAAACCATGTCACCCCAAATAAAATGGCTTTTCTATCACTCTAAAAAGTTCTCTGTGTATTTCTGGTCAATTTTCAATGCACCCCTTAAAATAATTCACTTTTATGTATCTGGAAACATATATTTGAATATCATATAAACACAGTAGAAGGATACATGTTCTTTGAGTCTAACATGCTTCACTCAGTGTAACCATGTGAGATTTTGCATGTTAGTACACATGTTTTTTAGTTTTAATTGTTGAGTAGCACCGTGTTGTGGGACCGTACACAGACTGGTCACTTGTCATACTGTCAGAAACTTGTTGGATGATATAAATGTGATTGATTTAAACAGTTGTGTAAGATATATATGCAGAGATATATATATAATATATACACATGTTATATACACAGCATTATATATATATACACATGTATGTCTTCGTATTGCTTGTGTTGTGCTATAGTTTACATTTCAGTTTAACATTTTTTTAAACTTTAATAGGTGATGAGTGAGAATTTTAATTACTATACATTCTTGCTAACATTTGGAATTATAAATTTTTTACCAATACACGTAGAAGCAAAATTAAACTGTGTTTAATGTGATTTACAGGGATCTGTTTGAGTTTTAATCAGAATATGTTCGTTTTACTTTCAGAATATGCTTACAGGCGTGGGATTTCAGAGGCCGTCGGCCTTCCAAAGATTCCCGTTCATCCAGTTGGATACTCTGATGCACAGAGGCTGCTAGAGTAAGTCTGCAAGAAGCAAAACGACAGCCGTGTGGGCGACCGTCGGCAGTTTCTACATGCTGTGCTTTCTTCTTCTCTTTTGGAAGGAGAGAACAGACTGTTCTGAAATCCTCTGCCCATTTTGTCCTTTTTCTTCTTTGAGTTCAAAGCATCCTTAGCCCTTTTATTCTAGATTTATGAAAAAGCATTCCATGACGTAGTGAGTGGAAGGCCCTCATTTTTACAGATGTGGAGGGTGATGTCCAGAAAGGTGAGTATGTGTCCAGTCTAAGGATAGATTAAGGCTGTGTGCTGGTCTCCCTTGTTGTGAGACTGTTATTTTTCCATGTGAGTTAAGATTCAAGATTAGGCAGCTCTTTCGAGAGCACCATAGACGCTGTATTTGTTCATGGAGCATGTATTAAGATACTAATAAATAATCCCAAATATTTAAATATCTAAAAAGATAAAAGTTGCTGTACTACTTCTTAGTTGAAAGTTGTTTGTTAATATTAAGGTGAGAATATTTGCATCCGTGTTCAAAGGGGATGATTATGCATAAGCCTATAGTTTTTTTTTAATTTTACTTTTTGGTGATACAGTGCTTTATTTAGAAAATGATAAAAGGCATTTTTCTTTTAAATGGCACACTAGTTAGACATACTAGATGTAGTTAAACACCAAATAGGGAATAAATATACACTGATGGGAAGACAATTATCCACTTATTTATTTTGCACTTCCACTCTTTGTCTTCTGTCTCAATTTTCTTTGCCTTTTGTAAATCCTTTTCTTTCCCTTGCTTTTAAATCAACTTTTGGTTCTGGTTTTGCCCACTGGATTTCTACTGGTTTTTCCCTCAGCTGGTATAACAAAAACATCTTCAGTAGGATCATGTGGAAGAACAATCTTTGGCTCTTTCTCAGTTTCTGCACATCTTTTACTTGCTGCTTCTCTCTGTATTTTGCAGCTGTGATGGATCTTATGATCCACCGATGCATGTGTGGTGATTGGTAGTGAGGATTTTCATGCAAAGTTGGTCCTCCAAAACTTCCCTGAAAAATCTTTATCAGATTTAAGACAAGATGAGGTCCTATTTCTACAAGTTGAGCATCTTCATCTATGATCTGGAAGTTCCAAAACCATATTCTATTATCCAAAATGATAAAAGTAAATACATGGTCCACAAATGGCTGGCTTTTGGGATGATACCATGGTGTACTAAAAATCTGAATTAAGAGTTCTTTTAACAAAGCATTATGTGACAATTTATCAAAAGCAGGGTCAAAAGATAAAAGTGGCTGAGAACCTTTCAAACAGTTTCCAGTCATCTTTAATTCAGCTAAGGAGTGAATATTTTGAACAAGAAATTTGGCAAAAGGCCCACGAGGTGAATCTGAAAGCCACATACAAAGATCTTGTTTTTTCTTAGCTTCAAAATAGATGCATTTATTGCAGTTTTTCATTTCACAGACCTCATTAATCACAAATAATTTATCTTTACGATCCATTTTAGTATCTGCTTTAGAATGAGGCATCAAGTTCTCAAGTCTTACATTAAACATCTTGTTCTAAAATTTATTCCTCTTGAAGAAAAGATGAGAATCTGTTCCTTATTTTTCCACTTGCCCTTGGAAACAGGGCCTGGGATATGGACTCTTTCAGCTTCCTCCATCTCTTCTGCCACAGCTCTCTTCTACCACAGCTGATGGCTTAAGTGGAGGCCCAGCATCTTTCTTGTTTCTCTTTAGCTTCTTCGCCCGAACCTGCACATCCCCACACTGCTTCCACTTGGCTGACGTCATCTTGCCCCAGCACCTCAGCCCTGGACTCATTTTAGTGTGATCTGTTGTCTGGCTTTGATGTCAAGGTATTGTTTACTATAGACAATAAATTCTAGAAGACAATGTGAAGATTTAGTACTCATCCTTCCAATTTTGGCACAGTCAAACGATGTAGCCATCTGGTCCTCAGCTCCTCTTTCTAGAAGTTTCTATTTCTTAGTCCCTTTATTTGTCAAAGGCTCTTCATATCTTTATCTTTTTTAGTCAGTGTTGGGAGTATATCTTTTGGAATTTATTCTTTTCATCTAAGTGATTTAATTCATTAGCATACAAATGTGTATAGTATTCCATCCTAAACCCTTTATTTCTTATACTGTTAGTGTGTATTCACAATATATAAGGGTTCCATTCCTTGCATGGAGTTGTTACCCAGATGTAATGCATTTTCAATTGCTTTCCATCTCTATTTCTCTCTTTCATTTCCTTCCTCTCCTTTCCTTACCTCCTCCCTCCACATCTGGATCTTCTGCCTGTTGGAGAAATCCTCTCTTCCGACTTCCTGGTTTCTTTTTATTTTGATCTTTAAGTTGTGTTCTGCAAAATCAATAAAAATACCTTTTCTTGTGATCCCAACATTATTCTTTGCAATCAGCTTCACTTTTTAATTTGGTCAGATAAGTAATTTGTCAGATTTGATGATCTTTTAAAAAAAAAAAAATTTCAATTTCACTGATTTTTCTCTTTTTCTTCTATTCACTATATAATTGCTTCTCTTCCAGTCTTTATCATTTCCTTCCGTAAGCTTTATGGATTTAGTTTACTCTTCCTTATCTTTACTGAAAGATTATTGATTTGAGTCTGAGCTTACATGCCTACAACAATGCATTTCCTTCTAAGAACTGCTTTTGATGCCGATTTTGAGATGATACATAATCATTTTTATTCATCTCAAGGTATTTTTCATTGTACTTGGGACTTTTTTGAGCTGTTGATATTGAGAGATGAGATGGATTTCTATGTAATTATCAATTTGTCAAGTTTCTATCTATAATTTGTTGATCATTAAGTTATTTTGTTGTGACTAGATTAATACAAAGTACAAACATACTGAAAAAGTTACATGATTTCAACCTTTTAAATGTATCAGCCAGGGAGAGAGCTCTGTGGAATAAGTGCCTGGCAAACACAAGGTCCTGAGTTTGATCCCTGGTACCACCAAAATAAATAAATAATAAATAAGTAAATGTATCTATACTTGTTTTACAGCCTAATATAAACCTGTCCTGAACTATATTCCCATGTGCACTTGGGAAGAACATGGAATTTGCCCACAGCAGGGGATTAGCGTGGGCTGTGCATGCCAGGGGGCGTGTCCGGTCTGCTGCCTCCAAGGAAACACTGACTCGAAAGTCCCCTGGGCTGGCCGGTCCCTAGCTGCTTCATTTCTTCTCTGCACCCAGCAGAGTTGTCTGTACACAACCACCCTGGAGCTATACTTGCATTTAATAAAAGGAATAATTGAAACACCTTTCCGTGTCCTCCCAGAAGGCCAGCTCTGCTCCCTTCTAAGCTTTTCCTCTGCAGGAGTGCCCCCTCAGTCCATCTCTGGGCTCACTCTTCTCTCTTTTTGTCTTCACACTTGTGTCCCACCCTGTCCTTGGGACACCTTTCAGCTTCATCTCTCCTGGCCGGCCAAGTGCGTACATAGCCTTTAAAATCTAGACAAAGGGAAACCAAAGTGTTCCTAATCCTGCAAACTGAATTAAGTGTTCTTTTGTACATGTTCTATAGAACCTCATGTGTCACCTGTGTGTTCTGCTTCATATGTTATAGTTGGTATTATGTATATTTTCTTTTTTAAAAAAATTTATTCACTTGGTATAATGTCTCACTATGCAACCCAGACTTCTTGTGATCCTCTTGTCTCAGCCTTCCCAAGGCTGGGTTTACCAGGGTGAGCCACCACACCTGGTTTTGGTGGCCAGCACAGTGTGCCTGGGGTTCTGGGACTAGCGTAGCATGCGGTACCTGGGACCAAACCCAGGTGCTTGGTCTTGTCAGGAAGGCATAGACCACTGAGCTATCTCCCTAGCTTTCATTTTGCTCGTTTTTTCTTTTGAGACACCTTTACTAATTTTCCCAAGTCGACTTGAACTTGTACCCTTCTGCTTCAGCCTCCCTTAGTGTTGGGTTCACAGACATGCACCACCTTGCTTGGCTTCAGTTTTTCAATTGATGGAGTGAGCAAAGGACCCAAACATTTCCATCTCATCACAGTTATTGAGTAAAAGCTCAGTTTTCTGTGCATGTGTTTTATTTCTTTTATTAATAAGTTTGCTTATTGCATATAACTTTTACTTTTATTCTTATCATTTGTTTACCTGTCCTGTGGGACCATTACAGTCTCAGTATCATAATTTATTTTTTTGTTACAATAGTAATGGCTCATTAACCTGCTTATTTATAAAACACAGTTGGTTATTCTTCCTGATGAATTTATTCCACTTGTCATGTTTCACTTTGAAAAGGAAATCAATTTACAAAGCTAAAATTTGAAGAGATTTACAGCAAAAGTTTACCTTTTATATATTTATACCCCAAAGAAATCAATATTATTAGCTAATAGTATTGCAGAAATATTTTTAAAGGTTAAATTATTTTATTTTCCAGAATTTAAATGGGTCTTTGTGTGTTATTAAGTATGCATACATTCTTCTCTTGCCTCCTACAACTTTTTGCACATTGAGCTTTCTGAACACTTATCTCAGGAGTTGCTTTCTAATTATAAAATGCCTCTTTAATAATACTTGATGCTTTTATGTGAAACTATATTGTAAACAGATACTTTTATAGTTGTTCACTTGAAATTTTAAGTTTTAGCCAAATTCTCTGGTGGGACAGGAAAAAAATAGAGAACAAATTTACTCTCTACTAGAGCTTTTCAACAAAGAATGTTATGTCGAGTTACTTCCCACGAGAAGCTAAGCTTACTGAGCTGGAATCACCCGGGGCCAGGCCGAGCTGCTCACAGCTCCTCAAGCACCTGCGCACAGGGAAGGGGAAGCCCAGGAGCCAGCGAGTGCAGGTGCCAACATCTGCGACCGGAGAGAAAGTGGGGGTTTCAGCTCATATGTAAACATCTCAGTGTAATTGCAGATAATAGTTATCCATGCAGTATGTTTGGAAAGGCATTTAAGGTTTGGAATATTCATTCAGAACAGCAACCAAAGGGCCTGGCAAGCCCACTCCTGCCTGTCTGCCTTTCAGCTTGACTTTCATGAGATGAGCACTTAGGTGCAATTACCCACTTTGAGCTTTCACTTATCTTCCTAGTCTGTCTGGAACCATATTTTTTTTTGTCTGCTGCTATTCACAGAAGGTGTGTTTGATGCTCATGTCCAAAGCAAGAGTTAGTTGATTGATGCTCTGAGTCCGATGAAGACAGACATGGTAATGTGAGATAACAAGATAACTCTAGTGCTCCGTGGCAAACCTTTCCATGTTTTGTGTTGGTTTTTTGTTTGTTTGTTTGTTTTTGTTGTTGTTGTTGTTTTGTTTTGTAGTTTTAGTCTTTTTGAGATGGGGTCTCTATACACTTCAGGCTAGCCTTGAGTTCACTTTGTAGCCCAGGCTGATCTTGAACTCTCAGTGATCCTCCTGCCTCAGCCTCCCAGGGCTAGGATTAATCACATACACCACCACTCCTGGCTCATGTTAGGATTCTTAGTCCCCTGCTAAGACGTTCCTGGGTGCTAGTGACACACAGTAGCTGATCACCTACATCCACATTTTTAACTTGGAAAAGGGCACGAAGCTGTAAGGAGCTGTTAGTCCTTTCCTTTGCTCTTCTCCTAACCTGGGTGTGATAAAGTAGTTTTTTAAAAAATGTATTTAGTGCAGCGTCCACAGGGTCTCACTATGTAGATCGGACTTGTAGTGATCCTCCTGTTTTCAGCTTCCCAAGCTCTGGGATTGCAGGAACGCGCCACCATGCCCAGTCTCAATTGCCCCCTCAGCATGCCCCGAGGGCAGGGCTGGCACGAAATGCCAAGGAGTGAACACTGGTCCCTGAACCTGTCTAAGCAAATGCTTCAGTCTGTTGAGCTATCTGGCCAGTCTGAGAAAACACTTCGTAAAAGTTGGCCAGAAACCTATTTGAGAATATGGTTGTCAGTGGGATAAATAGCAAAGTGGAGAGTTTCAGAGTGGTAGACCTTGAGTTTTTTCTTCGGAGCATGCACTGAACAGCACCTTTCCATACTTTAGTGTTGGATTCCAGTAATACAGCATTCACATTCCACAAGAGGTTTGGTCAGGGCTATATGGAGCTCCTTGCACTGTCCGTCACTCATAGAAGCTGTTGCAAGCAGATGCTCCAAAAAGTAAATTCACTGGCATTGTAACTTGCTATATCCAAGTGCTTCTTCACCTAAAAATAGATTTTGTGTCCAACAGACACATGGGCGGCCCAGCACCACCGGACAGTAGCTGGCGAGGAGGGCTTGAAGTGCCCTACAATGTGGGACCTGGCTTTGCTGGACCCTTCTCTGCACAGTTAAGAGATGATTTTAATTTTAATTCTCTTATGTGGGTTCTTTCTTTCTTTCTTTCTTTTTTTACTAATTTCATTGAGAGACAAATAGCAATGAGACAGTTTCAAAACCAATTAATAGGACAGTTTCAATAATTAATACATTGAATATTGTTGTCTTCTTAGTGGTTATTCATAGTACAACATGCAGACATGATATCCTGTCCACAAACACTGTTAGTATAAATCTTTCTATTCATTGAATTCAGAGAAAGTAGTATATATCTATCCTAACTATTTTGAATATACAGACTCAAAATGGTCCTTCATTTGTATCCCCTTTTTTTGTTTAGTTCTGTCAGAAATGGGTATTCCATTGTCATTCAAATACTGTGGGGATGTGAGTTCAGCAAAATAATCCAATATTGTTCAGTAGTCCATAGTAGTAGTGTGTTATCCACAGGACTGGCAATGTCAGAAGTTGTTGACTTGAGCCTTTTACTACAGCTCAGCATATTAATATAGCTTTACTTTTTATACCTCACTTTTGTACTTTTCTGCTGAATGGTTAAGACCAAGATAAAGCAAGACCTATATAACAAGAAATGTTACTTTTGTATCTGACAAGGTCAGTCAAATCCCCTCAGGAATTACCCTGAAAGCCTATACTGCAGTTTATAGATCTTTTGTCATTGTCAGCCATGTGGATGAGTCATGGCCATTGCTTGACCAGTTTGCTTTCTGTGAAAGCCTGAGAGAATGTTTTTTCTACATGTGACTCTCCTTAGGCACACTACATCATGAATCACTTTCCTCTGTGGCCCCATAATCTCCTTGATCAGAAAATTTGGGACACCACTAAGTTACAGGATGTTACTGTACAGGTTGTTCTGTGTCCTGAGTCCTCAAAATGATGTGGTATTTTTATACAATGGAGTAGTACTCAGCTATAAAGAATGATAAACTTGAAGCCTTTATATTTACCTGGATGCTACTTGAAGATATACTCATAAGTGAAATAAACCAGACCCACATGTGTAAATATGTGGAATCTTTAAAACAAATACAACTATAAAGAATGACAAAAAGTGTAAGCTTTGCCTAGTACCAGCAAGAAACAGAACAAGAAATTGAAGAAGGCAATTATGTTAAGTCATTAAAACTGGCTTATGTAAGTTTTGTTTTTGTGCAGTTAAAAATGTTTTAAACAATGATGGAAGATTGCAGAATTTGTGCTGCTAATCTCTTAGCCAATGTGTCAAAGAATATGCCTTCCTTTTTGCATTAGAAAAGTCAGGATGCATATCCACTCCTACAGCAAAGTGACCAGGATTTACAACGTGGTCGGTACTCTCCGAGGAGCTGTGGAGCCAGGTAAGTGCGTTGTCTGCCCAGCATGCACTGATGGAGTGATGCAGGCCGCGTCCTGCTCTGAGCTCTGCAGTGCAAGGACAACAAAGGAAAGCTAATCTTGGCCTTAACAAATGGAGCTCAGTACAGAGTCATCAAATATTACTTATTATTGTATTGCCACACAGGTTAAAAAAAAAAAAAAAAAGTGAATGTTCGGGCAAGGCTCAGCCGCTGACCAAGGTGAGTGGTGACTGTGTGTGTGTTCAGTTGCAAGATCAAAGGAGGGTGGGCAGGAAGGGAGGGTTTTGAGCTATTTTCTCTGAGTTCTCTGGATTTGCTTACCATAGATTTTGCATAATTAAATATCATCCTTTGCTGAGCAGGGTGGCACATGCCTGTATTATTCCTGCACTCAGGAGGCTGAGGCAGGAGGATCATTGTGAGTTCGAGACCATCCTGGGCTACAAAGTGAGCTCAAGGCTGGCCTAAACCACATGACAAGACCTTGTCTCAAAAAGATGAAAATATATATAGACAGAGATATACAGAAATATAGATATGTCATGATGACTATAAACATCTCTACAAATGGTAGCACTCAGACAAGGTAAACTTGAATTATGGAATTCTTTATAAGGTTTTATTTTATACATTGAAGCCATTAATAATATATAGACACAGGATTTTCATGTGACTTGTGATATGCTGATCAATAAATTTTATACATACTCTTAGTTCATTGCATTTTAATTCCTTAAGAGCTAATGATGATATATATCTTCCCAAGTTGGACACAATTAAATTGCCTGTTTCTTACAGCATATACTTTCATTTAAGGGTCAAGAATATTGACCTCCTTACAGTGACTGCTAAGTAACACGTCACCAGCCATTTGCACTTATTGATGGGGGATCGCTGTGCTAAGCATTGGAAATGTTGGCATTTTAAGAGGACAGGGACAAGCCAGCGAGACAGCTCCATGCACTAAGCAAGATCAGGGACCAGGGTTGGATCCTCAGCACCACCTGCTGCACTGACCCTGCCCCCAAACACACTGAGCCAGCCACCAAGACAGGCTTGGTGGCACACGTGTAATCCCAGCAATGGGGAGGCTGAAAGCAGGAGGATTGCTATAAGTCTGAGTTACATAGAGAGACCCTGTGCCAAATAAATTTTAAAAAATAAGGGACAGGGACAAAGGAATAGAGAACTTGCAGTTTGGTTTGGCAATGAACTCTACATAAATGTGAAAAAATGTGGAAAACACTGAAAGCTGGGCAGGCAGAGCAGGTCTCTTTTCTATAGAAGACAGAGAAAAGTTCGTAGAGGGGAGAAGTTTTTGAGGTGTTTCTTGAAAATCACATCGGAGTAGAAAGTGGAGAACTGTGTTCCCTTCTCTGAGATGGTTGGACCGGCGAGGTTAGGTGAGGGAGCAAAGGGACGCTACAGGAAAGTGAGCAAAGAGACACTCCAGGAAGAGGCCCGTTGGGGTAACTGCATACAGTTATTGCTCCCCACTTAGTTTGGAGATCTAATTCTGCTCTGTGGCATTCACACTTGCTGCGGATGCAGGAAAGACAACAACATCAGAACCGAGTGCCGCGTTTGAAGAGCCTTTGGGAACCTTGCTGTTCTCCCCAAGTTCTGGGCGCCGTGTGCTGAGCTGCTGCTGAATGATTTGCACCCTGAGCGGTGACGAAACCCAAACAGCAACTAATCTTCCCATGTTGCTTTTTAGATAGGTATGTCATCCTTGGGGGTCACCGAGACTCGTGGGTGTTCGGCGGCATTGACCCGCAGAGTGGAGCGGCAGTGGTTCATGAAATCGTGAGAAGCTTTGGGACGCTGAAAAAGGAAGGTAATAGAAACAAAGGGGAAAATGCTTACCTCCTTTCCAGCGCCCCTTTACTCTTGTGTAAAGGGGGTCTGAAATTCCCACCCCCGCCATTCCCATGCGCTGGGGAAATACCCCTCCAGCGTTAATGGCAGTGTATTATGCGCTTCACTTACATTTTCATTTCATTTACTTGTAGAATATTTAATTTTGGTATGCAAATGTTAAATTATCTTAAAGGAATGAACACATTAGCTGTTCTGAGGACCCGTGAAGATGAAAGCGAGAGGGGTTCCAGCCGGGCAGCTGAAGCGGAGCTGCCGCAGAGCTCCGTGCCTGGGGCGCAGGGCCGAAGGGCTGCGAGCTCCACCCGAAAATGAACGGGGTTCTGGCCGAAGCGTGGGCTCGACACCATCGAGTCAGTCCTTTTAGGGCCGGCGGGGTAGCTCAGCAGACGAAGCGCCTGCTTTGGCCAGTGCAGGGACGAGGGTTGGGTCCCCGGTCCCGCGTGCGCGCCGGCCTGCTCCCAGGTGGCTGCGCTGGGGAAGGAGCCCGGGGTGAGGCGAACGCCTGTGGTCCTGGCGCTGGGGCGGCGGGAGGCAGGAGGGCCACTACGAGCTCAAGCTGCGCAGAGAGACCCTGCACCAAATACATTAAAAAATAAAGATAAAAGTCGATTCCATCCTCTTAGAAACTCCATAGGAAAAACAAAGTAAAAATGAAGTTCACACGATTGCTTATTAAAATAACCATGACACAGTGGGATCAGAAAAAACCATTCTTCTCACTGACCCTGTGAAAAAGGTGTTTGGGCTATAAAATGGAAGTAATGTATTTTTGGACAATCGTAAAAAATAGCGAAAGCGTATCTAGCTTGCATGATAATCATTTTCTCAGTAAAACCAGAATGTTCATATGTATGAGCTGCTGTGAAATCCTAGCAAGCAGAGGAAGACCTACCTGGTTATTTCTATTTTTATTTTAAGGATAAGCTGAGCAAGAGTCAGAGAACTAAGTGATTCGCCCAAAGTTATGTACAAGTAGATTTCACACTCGAATTCCTAGCTGCTGGCCCTCCAAAACATGTTGTCTCCATTTAAAATAAAATGCAGAGTGTTTTGTAAAATGCTGTATTATTTTTGCTACAAAGCAGTCTTATACAAGAAAACAATTAAACAGTTGAATTTATATTTCCATGAGTTAGGTACTTTTTAGTCTTATTACAAAAAGTTTCATGATTTTTCCAGAAAATTCCTGTGGTAAATGCACACCTTCACTATGGCAGCTATAGAGTATGTTGGATGAATGAAATGATGAGGAGTGGTGCACAGGAGATTTCGATAATGGTATGAAGGTATTTCACAAAGGTGAAACCCGGAGTCAACAGCTACAGGTTAAATATTCTTAATAAACACACCTATGATATTTTTTAACATGACAACTTAAGTTTCTTGAAGCACTCACTGATGTCTTATAAACATTACTCCATTTAGTCCTCCCTACAGGCGGTGTTTTCTCTTTCCCTCTGTCATTCCTCCTGTACTCACGAAGAAATGGAGATTTAGTCTGAATAAGCTGCCGCGCGCTGCGCGCTGCTAGCAGCTGAGAGAACCTGGGTCTGAAGCAAGGCCTTTCTTCACCTCTAAAGGCCAGTCTGTAGCGTTTCCAAGTCTCGTGACTTCCCAGAGCCGGCTGCGGTCTTCCGTAGCCGCAAGCATCGCCCTTGCTACCTAAATCCCAGGGACTAGCCTTGCCAGAGAGCACAGGGACTCACACACCCGGGTCCCGCCGAGCCCCGTCCCGTGGTGTGAGGACGGACGGCGAAGGGCCTGAAGACCTTGCTGTGGTTCTCTTGCTCCTCTCAGCGTTCGGCGACTTCATCCTTCACACCAGGCAGACATCGGCCACAGTGGCTTCTGGTGCAGTCACCGAGAATAACCTACTACTGGAATACCTTATGACCTTGCAGATTTGCTTTCTTCTTTCTTCTTTTTAATTTTAAAAAAATTTTTATTTATCTAGCTCAGGGTCTCACTACACAGATGGGACTTGTAGTGATCCTCTTGGCTCAGCCTCCCCATCCCTGGGATTACAGGTGTGCACCACCACCCCCGGCCTGGGTGGCCAGCATGGCATGCCTGGGGCTCCAGGGCCAGCACAGCGTGTAGGAGCGAGCATCAAACCCGGGTCTTTGCGCTTGCCAGGCAGGCGCTTAGACTGCCAAGCTATCGCCCCAGTTCCAGCAAGATTTTTTTATGTCTACATTTTCCTCCTTTTAATACAATCATGCAATTTTCTTTTGACAATTCACCTTTAAAATCTTTCGAGGCCAGGGAGATGGCTCAGAAGAATAAGTGCTTTCCTGGCAAGCGCACAAGGGCCTGAGTTCAATCCCTGGTTCTGCCAAAAAATAAATAAACAAAATAAAATAAAATCTTTCAAAATAGAAATGATGTTAAGATTTTTACCACAATTTGCATTTCGTAGTCAGCAAATGAAGTGTTTGCTTTTATTTTCTTACCCATTTAGTCTTCAAAAATGTCTCTCCTGTTGTCCATCTCCCAGCATTTACGTGTCTGTGCGTGCGCATCTGTCTTAGGGTGGAGGCCTCGAAGAACAATCCTGTTCGCAAGCTGGGATGCAGAGGAGTACGGTCTTCTTGGTTCTACCGAGTGGGCAGAGGTGAGTAGAGAGCGCCTTGCAGCGCGCTTCCATAATACCAAGGAAGGCCCCAAAGAAAAACCTAGTGCAGCCTCAGTGTCAGTCATATAAAAATAACAAGTGAATGCAACGAAAGATATTTCAAGGCTTTTCTGGAAACATCTGAAGCACCTGGACCTTCTTCAGAAGTCAATAAGAAAGACTATCTCATGTAAAGAAATAAGTTTTGTTTTGAGCAATTGTAGAGACACAAGACCACTTGTGAAAATAAATTTATCTTGCTGGGTATAGCCTAGTCCCAGCATGCAGAAGGCTGAAGCAGGAGGATCACCATGAGTTTAAGACCAACGTGGGCTACATAGTGAGTTCAAGTGCAACCTGAACAGTAGTAAGACTGTGTCTCATAAAATTTAAACGAATAAATAATAAAAATAAAATTAATTTATCTTTCTTTTGGGGACTGCAATAGTGAATTAATAGTTATACGAGAAGCTAAACAGTAGATCTTGCTTGGCTTTTATCATAATTCTCTTACGCTTGGAACATTGCTTCAAATACTTACAACCTTTAAATGCCCCTTAAACTTGGGCAGCAAGTTCTGAAGGGTTGTTTTGTTTGTTTGGTTTGGTTTGGTTTTTTGGTATTTTTTTTAGGGAAGGGTCTACAACGTGCTCAGGGTCTCACTACTAGATCAGACTCCTAGTGATCCGCCTGTTTACAGCCTCCCAAGAGCTGAGATTACAGGCAGGTGCCACCATGCCCAGTCTCAACGTGCCCCTGGGGCAGAGCTGGCATGGCAAGCCCAGGGATTGAACCCCCAATCTGCTGAGCTATTTGGCTGGTCCCTAAGTTCTGAATTTTACAGTTACAGTTGTTTCTTTATCATAATGACCCACTATATATTAAATAATGTTAAAAAAAAAGTGAGGCCAAAATTTCCCCACACTTTTTTTTTTTTTTTTTTTTTTTTTTTTTTTTTTTGGTGGTATCAGGGATGAAACTGAGGACCTTGCGCTTTCCACGCAAGCACTTATTCCACTAAGTTATCTTCCCAGCCTCAACCACAGCCTATTTAGGATGCCCCTTGAATAGTAATTTTATCTGTATTGATTATGGCTTTATGTAACAGATGCTTTAAAAGCTGTATGTCACGTTACCATTTCTTCTCCTCACTGCCTGTCATGCTATATAGACTTACGTGGCTCCTGTTGTGCTCCAGATATCCTACGAAATCCTGTCAATCCCAATTTTCTTTGAGAAACACAGTGCTCTTGTAGACCTAGCTTTTACAGGAAGATTCCTGCTAATGTCAGGAAGAGCCTATTTTCAGGGTGCTGTTTGTTTCTTTCAAATTGTTTATGTCATTCAAGATTGCATGTGTTTTTCCATTTTTTGACCTCACTGTCAGAATGCTTAGGCAATTCCTTGTTTGGGAGAATCAGTATCTACTTGATATCTCAAAAATACATTATTACACTAGCCTGCTCATGCAAATGCAGTCATGCCGACAGGGGCAGAACCATACATTTGTGCGCATGAGATGGGTGGGGCAGTGAAGAAAAAATGCAGTCATGCCTTACCAGACCCACCCTTAAGGCAGCCTGAGCCAGCCCCCCACCAAAAAAAAAAAATCCTTAACTTTAGACTGGGCGTGATGGCGCATGCGTGTAATCCCAGCACTTGGGAGGCTGTAAACAGGAGAATCACTACGAGTCGGATCTAGTTGTGGAAACTGAACACCCTGTAGACCTTTCCCTGAAATATAGAAAGAAAGAGAGAGAGAGAGAGAGAGAGAGAGAGAGAGAGAGAGAGAGAGAGAGAAGGAAGAGGGAGGGAGAGAGAAAGAAATGGTGCAATTATCAATTGTGACCAGTAGGTGGTGGGATTCTACAAGAGAATTTGACCCTGTCCGTGTGATTTAACTTCATATATGTTTTCAGCCTCTGAATTTGAAAACAGCTCTCGTTCCTCGTGAACCAACCTTGGTGTTCTGCTTATATAGCGATATATTTGTGGGCACATTTCCACTGAACAGTCTTTTACAGGATTCACATTTGCTGAGTGAATTTTTTAAAGGGTAATATACAGTGGGGTTAAAAAAAAAATCTCATTTTTTCCATCAGTAGATAGGCAGTTTTATCTTAAATGGTAAAGGTTTTGCTTACTGCTCAGCACTGGTAACCTTTATTGGGATTTGTTCAAACCAACTCTCTTGTGAATCCTATATGCTAAATTTGTGGTTCAGGCGAGTCAGCTTAATTTAGAACTCTGCCTGGGGCCAGGGAGATAGCTCACCAGCGTGAGCACCTGGCAGGCACAAGGTTGTGAGTTCAATCCTCAGTACCACACACACACACACACACACACACACACACAAACATACAGAACTCTGCATGCAGTCATTATAGATGCGCCTCTGCCAGAGGCATGAATATATGTTGTTAATTTTTTGGTTTTGTTATAGGAGAATTCCAGGCTCCTTCAAGAGCGTGGTGTGGCCTACATTAATGCTGACTCTTCTATGGAAGGTAAACATCAGTAGCCTCATTTAAATATATCTACATATATATTAGAAGCATCGACTTCATGAGTAACCCAGCTCCTCACAGCAGGCGTCACCCCTTAACTTGTGACTAGGGAATCGGCTGCCATCTTTGACTCAGCTGCATGCAAGCCCTAGAAGAGTTTTTTGTTTTTCCTTTTGTTCTTTGAAATTTTCTGTTCACTTTTCCCTGGAGAATCCTGGTAATAGAAAACAGCATTTCATAGGCTTGCTTCCTAGGTTAAATTATGGTTTGTTTGGTTGTTTTGTGGTACCAGGGACCAAACTCAGGATCTGGCGCTTGCCAGGCACCAGGCGTCTATGCTTATGCCGCTGAGCTATTTCCCCAGCCCGAAAATTATCTGAAAAAGGCAGAAATCTGGTGAGCACCTGTTAAGTGAATAAGTCTGGAACTTTAAGAGATTCATGACTGAGAACGGAATGTCTTAAAAGTGTCCTTTAAATTTAACTGTCTTGTCATGATACCCTGCATACCAGTTTTGTAAAAAATACTGGTTTCCAAGATTTTATCTTCCACAAAATGTGTTTAGTTTTACATTTTTCTTAAACTTTAACCAGTAGTCGCTGAGCACATCTCTGGGTGACTTGCTTTTCCAGGGACCTGGCAAGCCGATGCTAGCAAGGAGTGTGCTGGAATGTGGAGACTGTGCTTAGCAAGACGGTGAAATAAGTCAGGCTTAGATTGTATATGTGCAGGCAGAGGAGGGATTTAACGGACTGCTCTGGGATTTCAGAGGAGAGAGTGAGAGGAAACTTGGGCCACACTGAACATGAAGGATGCCTCTTGGGAATGAATATGGCTCTAGTAAGCAGAAGGGCAGAGGGATGGATATATTGGGTTGATTTCCACTAAAATGAGATAGGCGCTTATCGCGTCACCTCAGCCCGGTGACTTCTGATCTCCAATGCCATGCTGCTTTCTGGGAGTTAAAACTGCCACCTTCTCCCCTGAGACGGATCTGTAGGACTCTCCAGGTGGATTTGTACCTTCCCTGAAGTGTTGCCATTCAACAAAGCTGTAACTCTGCAGCACTCACCACTGACATTATCAAAGCCCTTGCTGAGCTGCGTTCTTTAGGAAGGAGCAAGCAGTCTCCTGGTTGTCTATTCCTGGGTTATTGACATGCCATTAAATAAGTATCTATGGCATGGATGCAAAAAGTGAAGAAATAAATAAATGGAGGAAGACAGTTGAGGCTGTTTTCTTTAAATATCTGAAAATGTATTCATGTAAACTTCCTGATATAAGTTTGGAGTCTGCTTGGCATTTACATTTTCCTCTTTGTCGCAGTCTGAGTCACATTGTCCTGAAACTGAGTTTGCACAGGGCATTGCGTACTCCTTGCTCCTTGTCTTAATTGGCATCTGATGGCCCCGCCTTCTGGTCACATGGCCTGCTGTCTCCTACCTGTGGGACTTTGCTCAGCAACCCCCCCATACCCTACAGACAGCAGCCTGTCTTCCTGCTTCTCCCCACTGCCTGTGGGCTCCACAGATGCCTCTGCACCCGTCAGAGGCCCCCTGTCTGAACCCGCTAGGGATCATCTGCCTCTGAAACTCTTTTTCACAACAGGTACACCTGGTCCCCCACTCAGGAACGTTCGAGTTGTTTCACAGGTGCTGATGGATCCCCACTGGTGGGCGCTGGTGGATGCCAACAGGCTGTAGAAGTAGCTTAGGTGTTTGCTGGATGTCGTCACAGTTTGTGTGGCCATGTACTCATTGTACAGTGCGACAGTGTACTGTTGGGAATTTGCTGTATTCAGGTGTGTGTTTGGCTTTTCCATGATTTACGCTGTAATTGGGGTCAAAGGGGTGTTAGACTCACTTTGCTGAACTTACTCAGGCATCCAATTCGTGGATTTTCTTCTGGAGTGGAGCTTGTTCATAACTTGGAGACTTGCGGTGCTTGCTGAGCAAATGCAAAATGCTGAGACTATTGCAAAGGTTAACGTAAATGTGGGAGGGAGACAGCAGCTGATGGAGGAGAGCGCCTGCCCTGTGGAACTCTGAGACCTGGGGAGGGCTGAGAGCATTAGGTTGAGGAGCAGTGTGGGGACACATAGGCTGAAGGCGCCAGGTGAGGCAGTAGAGTGTGCGGCTTCGCGGAGCATGAGGCTGGAGCAGCAGTGCGTTGCGCAAGATGAGGAAACTGTGGAGCTCCCAGGGAAGCACGCTTGGGCGAGGACTGGGAAAGGAGAGGCGGTTGTTCCACATCTGATTCTGCAGGCCTTGATGGAGGTCGTGGGTTTCACAGAGGACAATGGGAAGACTTGGAGAGTTTAATTAAATTTAGGTTTTCAAAGGATCGTTCTGCCTAGGCAGTAAGCAATGGTGTCACTATTGCAAAACATAACAATAAAAAATAATCTATTTTTTCCTTATCTTTCAGGAAACTACACTCTAAGGGTTGATTGTACACCACTCATGTATAGCTTGGTATACAGTCTAACAAAAGAGGTAAAAACAATTTAATATAAGAAACTCTGTGTGCTCCGAGTGGCAGCTTTCTTGAGATGCCGTGATTTGCTTACACCTTGGTGTTCTTTGAGAATATGGCGGCCTTTTCCATCTAACAGGTGCCCGAAGCCCATCACCTTGGACTGTCTGCGTTCACTGCTTTCTGTCTTCCTGTACTGAAGCAGCCTGCACACAGTGTGACACCCTCCATCTCCCATTTGACAATGTAAAGCTCAAAACACACTGGTCACTTGCCCAACTTGTTCTGTGGCTGAGCCAGTCCTGGGCCCTACAGTCTAACATCTTCATGTTGTTACTAGATTACACTCCTTCATACCACACGTAATCCAGGGCCAGAGCCCAAAAATAGCCCAGGGTTCTAAATGCACGAAAACACTGTCAGCTCATCTTCAGTCCAATTTGGCTGAGTTAAGAGACTCCCAGAGAAGTTCTTGAGTCACCAAGCTCCTGAGCAGATGCGCCCACTGGTATTCAGCTGAGGTGAGGCCTGGCTGAGGTGGCTTACAGGGGAGTGCACCCCACGGGTGCTCTGGTGGGGCCTCTTCCTCTGGGCTCTGCTTCCTGGCCCCACCACACCTTGTGCATTGCATCCTGCCATGGAGGCAGCAGCCATGGATGGAAAACTCGGATGCTGACAGCCAAAGTAAACTTCTTAAAAATGTGAGTCACAGGTATTTCACTGCCACTGTAAGAAAGCTGACAGAACACCAAAGCATTTGGGGACAGATCTCAGGTGAGACCTTACAGCTCCTTTCCCGTATGCTGTGGGCGCCAGCCCTCCAGCTGCTGAGGCTGATGTAACCGCTCACTGTCATCCTGGCGCCTCTCCATAGCAGAGAGCATGGAGCCTGCTGAGCGGTTCGCATAAATTCCCCCAGGACACCTCTTTGGGACTACAGATCCTCTATAGACCCAGGGTCCCTGGTCCAAACACAAGCCAGTGCTAAGGAACTTTTGCATATCATGGGGGTTTTTTATGATTAATTATATAGAAGTGACTTGAAATCAACTTATACTAGGAAGCAAAGAAACCACTGATGAGAATTACCAATTTTTTTCTTATAGCACAATAGAAAAGTGTTATAAATAAAACCTGTATCTCCTTAGACTTTAGTTTTAAATATGGAATTTAATCACATGTTTTCTCACTTTGGAATGAAGAAATTTAATTAATTTAAATATACCTACTCACCTAGTTCAGAGATTCATCATTTTCCTGAAGTTTTATCAATCACTACATAACATAAAAATTTAAATATGTGAAGCTGGGCTATTTCAGAGAATTCCCACTATTCGGGTTATTTAAAATAAGTGCTGAGGAAACGCAGCAATTACTTTGTTCACCAAGTGATTTGTAGCATCCCGTTAAAATTGGGAAAACATTGCTCTCTAGGTCAGACTTGAAATACATGATGCTTGAAATTTGTTGTCTTAAAATTTAAAAAAAAGAAATTTTTGTCTGGTAAATTAACAATTGACTAATATATATTTGACAATATTTCAACAATGTATATCTTAATAGGTGTATTGTCCCTGGTAGTAAAGATTTGTGTAAATTAAGAACTCCAGGGAAGTAATTGTGTCTTTATTCATATTTCATAAGCTAGGCAGTTGACATAAGTTCCAATTTCTGACATACTTCATGCCATGCAAATTTAATTCATGTCTCTGTAGACCTTTCTAGATGCCTCTGTTCAATCACATAGCTTTTTACTCTTTGTTTATTGGACACTTACGGTTTAATAACTCTGATATGTAACTATTGTCTTTCCTTCTTTTTGACTTTTGCAGCTGCAGAGCCCAGATGAAGGCTTTGAAGGCAAATCCCTATATGAAAGCTGGAACAAAAAAAGCCC
>NW_004524882.1:1424679-1440095 GCF_000260255.1 Octodon degus
ATAAATAAATAAATAAATAAATAAATAAATAAATAGTTACCCCTGTAAATAACACACAGCCATGAATCTCTGCCATGAATATCCCACCTTGGGGCCAACCCGCTTGTACGTCGTCATTGCCGCCCTCTGACGCAGCCCTGGGAACCCTCTTTCGTGAGTGTCTCTACTTGCACTGCTAGAGTTGTCTTGATGTCCAAGTCAGTTGAAAATGCTTCCCTTTCACGACCTTCAGGCGGAGCTAGAAGGCGCCTGGTGCATTAGGTGGGTGAGGACACACTAACGTAGGAAGAGCCAGCCTTTCCGCTGCATGACACTTGGCAGCAGTATGTGCTCTATTTTTGTCCCATCTCGGAAATGCATTCTGGGAACGGGGCTTCACAGCTGCTTCAGAAAGGGACAAGAATGATTGGATAATGGGACAAGGATGTTCTGAGGGAGGAAGGCTATTCTGAGGCATGTTAGTGACAGTGTCTTTTACAGTCATGAGTTTTACTTAAACATATACTGAATTCTTTGATCATCCTTTGTGTACTTAAGAAAAAAACTTATAGCAGGGATAATTCCCCTTATAAGGGGCCAGGGAGAGAGAAAGCTCAGTAGAATAAGCACTTGCCTGGCATGCTCAGGGCCTGAGTTTAATCCCCAGTTCCACCAAAAAAAAAAAGTAAAAAGATAATTCCCCTTATATTTCTGCTGCATCATCACTCTATGGTGGTTCTCTTTTTCTTAATATAGAGTTAAAATATTTTGGTCCTTTGAATAAAATATGAGCATCATGTCAGTGAAAGAGGATACACAAGTATCTCAGCAGTTTGCAAATATAGTTATCAGTAGCATCAATAATTTGATTTAACAGAATTTACTTCTAAATATTTATTTACTTATTTATGTTTTTGGTACAGGATCTCACTACACAGCTCAGACTCACAGCGATGCTCCTGCTTTCAGCCTCCGCAGCCCTGGAACTACAGGCATGCCCCACCACACAGGACTCTGTGGCTAGCTCAGTGCATCCAGGGGTGGGGCTGCTGTGGCATGTGGTGCCAAGGATCGAACCCTGGTCCCTGAACTTGCCTAAGAGGCACTTAGTCATCTGAGCTATCTCACTGGTCCTAAATTATTTGAAAGAAGTCTCTTTCTTTTCACTTTTTAATGTACAAAAAAGACAGATGATATAGATGATAGATATAGAATCTGTCCTCTACAGATGATAAATTCATAATCTGAAGGAAAACATTTCCTACTTTCAGGACTATTCTTTAAAATATGACATATAACAGTCACTCCACAGCGAATAGAAGAGTGAATATTTTGTGAGCTCTTTAACCTTTACTTGATGAAAAACTTACTCTGAAATAATTCTGGTTTTTTATCCCTTAAGGATTAGCAAGTTGGGATCTGGCAATGATTTTGAAGTGTTCTTCCAAAGACTTGGAATTGCTTCAGGCAGAGCACGGTATACCAAAAATTGGGTGAGTCTAAGGGCTGGAAAGACAGCTCAGCAGAATAAGCGCCTGCCAGGCAAGCACAGGGTCCTGAGTTCAATCCCTGGTACTGAAAAAAAAAAAAAAAAAAAATTGAGTGAGTCTAGTTCAGTAATAGTTCCTGTGGATGGCATCTTAGGCATCCTATCCAAATACCACTGGCCACCAACATTCCTCTCTCCAACTTCTTTATATTATTTTTGAGTTACCTGCTAACACTACTTCACTCAGTCACTTAAGCTAGAAATCAGGAATCGTTTTTAACTGTTATCACCCAGAATCAAACCACGTCAGGACAAAAATATTTGCACATTTACCTCTTGTGATGGCTCATTAAAATATTCACATATTTAAGCAACTGAAATAAAACACAGGAAACACTGAAAAGTGATGGGATTTTTTTGGTGTGTTCCTCTTGGTGGTTTTAGTTTTCATGCTCATCAAAATAACATAAACACATAGTTTAGAAAATCTCCCATAGCTCTATACAAGCTTATAACTGAAAACAGTGGTTTCTTACTTTAGTGCTCCACACACCTGATTTCTAATCATGAAATGCAGTCTTGCAGCTTTGGGGTGGTTTTTGTTTGTTTGTTTGTTTGTTTGTTTATCCCTACCCACCTCCATGTTTTTGTTTTTCTGTGTTTTTAAACAATTTATACTACTTCTTAATGTTATTTTGTGTTAAGAAGGGCTGTGGGACTCAAGGCTTTGACACCAATGCACGTGCAATAGGGGAATGAGACTGAGCTCTTTGCCAATTTCCAGAGTCCACAATCCCAAAAGAAACTGAGAATTTACAACCAATACTAAGCATCTGAGGTCTTTCTTTGGATCAGCTGTTCTTCTTAGACAGGAAATCTTTAATCTCCTGCTCTGGGGATGGGACATTAGGCAGGATTATGTGGGCCAATTATAGAATGGATATTAATACTACCTACATTTTCCTAATGAGAAATTGACAACAAAGAAAGTTCAAGGCTTAGGCAGAGCACAAGGACTAGGGTTCGATCTCCAGCATGCCATGCTGGCCCCACCCCCTGGGGCACTCTGAGATAGAGATTGAGATGGGGCATGGTGGTGTAGGAAAGTAATCCCCGTGCTTAGGAGGATGAAAACAGGAGGATCACTATGAGTCCGATCTACATAGTGAGACCCTGTAGACCCTGTACTAAATACAGGAAGGAAGGGAGGAAGGAAAGGAAAGGAAAGGAAAGGAAAGGAAAGGAAAGGAAAGGAAAGGAAAGCAAAGCAAAGCAAAGCAAAGCAAAGCAAAGCAAAGCAAAGCAAAGCAAAGCAAAGGAAAGAAGGAAAGGAAAGGAAAGGAAAGGAAAGGAAAGGAAAGGAAAGGAAAGGAAAGGAAAGGAAAGGAAAGGAAAGAAGGAAAGGAAGAAAAAGAAAGATAGATAGATTTAAGGGACTACCACAAAATCTTGGTAATATGTCCTGACCCTGTAGACCCTGTACTAAATACAGGAAGGAAGGGAGGAAGGAAAGGAAAGAAGGAAAGGAAAGGAAAGGAAAGGAAAGGAAAGGAAAGGAAAGGAAAGGAAAGGAAAGGAAAGGAAAGGAAGAAAAAGAAAGATAGATAGATTTAAGGGACTACCACAAAATCTTGGTAATATGTCCTGAATCCTGGCTTCAAACCTGGCTGACTAATTCTAGAACGTGTCTTTTCAGCGTACTACTGCATAAGGAAGAAGAGGTAGCTCAGTGGTCTAAGCACCTGCCTGACAAGTACATAGACCCAGGTTTGATCCCCAATATTGCATGCTGTGCCAGTCCAGCCCCAGGCCCACCGAGCCAGTCACCGGAACTGGGTGTGGCGGTGCACACCTGTAATCCCAGCACTGGGGAGGCTGAGACAGGAGGATCACTATGAGTCTGAGCTATGTAGGAAGACCCTGTATCAAGTACATAAATAAAAAAAAAATTTTTTTAAAGTTTAAGAAAAAACATACCACTGTATAAAGTGTTCTTTTGTATTTGTTAAAAAATTGAGAAATTGAAAAATGATTACAGGAGGGCTGATCAGATAGCTCAGTGGACTAAAGTGCGTGCTTAGGCAGAGCACAGCGGCCTGGGTTCGATACCTGGGCATGCTGTGCCAGCCCTGCCCCCAGGGCGCACTGAGACTACCTTTGAGATTGGGCATGGTGACCATGCACCTGTAATCCCTCCTCTTGGGAGGCTGAACACAGGTGGATCACTAAGAGTCTGATCTACATAGTGAGATCCTGTAGACACCACAGACCCTGTCCTAAATACATTAAAATAAAAAATAATTACAGTTCTTACTGCCACATCCCCCACAAGAATGAAGACCATTCTTAGTAATCAGACTGTCAACATTCCAGAAAATGTTGACATCACTCTGAAAGGACGCACAGTTATTGTGAAGAGCCCCAGAGGTACTCTACCACGATCTGTAGCCATGTGCAGAACAGGACCAAGAGGGTCACGCCAGGCTTCCCTTACAAGACGAGGACTGTGTGTGCTTACTTCCCCATCAATGTCATTATTCAGGAGAATGAGTCTCTTGTTGAAATCCTGTAGGAGACACTTCCAGGTCCTCCTCTAGGTCCAAGAAGCCACTATTTGTAATCCCAAAGTTACGTTATTGGAATCCCATCAAATTGATTCCAATCTACCACTTACAATGCAACCCACGACAAAAATAAAGACACTAAATTATATCTTCAATCATCGGGGAGTCAAGGGGCTCTAAGTCCAGCCATGAAGATGGCTTTCTGGAACCAAGAGACTGACCCAGGGCCTCACCCGGTTTTATTCAGTGGGGGAGTGGCTTGAGGATTGACTGAGAACTGTGGGAAGTAGGTGACCATTGTGAGCTGAGCTAGGTGGGTGGCCTACATTTTCCTCTACAATAAGCAGAGAGGATATGCAGAGAAAGTAATCTGCATTCTATAGTACCTAATGTTTTGGTAAGTCTGGTGCTTCAGCTTTGGTGTAGCCTTTCAAGTCCCAGGAAGTCACAGCCTCTATCTTGAGGCTCCATCCCAGCTGGCTGTGCGGAGCATTAGCTCTAAGGTCCTGTCTCAACCTGGCTCACATTAAAGAACAGCAGGTGTAGGTTACCTGGGAAACACGCGCCACCTTCGAAGACTATCACCAGCACCTCAGCTAGACCAGTACACATTGCTTAAGGCCAATTGAAGGATAAACAGAAGTCCTGGCCAGCTCTGTGCATAACAATACAAGGAAATAGGGTCTGGCTCAGTCAAAATGGAGACAGTCACTCGGAGCGCTGCTCAGGTGGTCCTCCACAAAATCCGGAATTTCTTGGGTGAAAAATATATTTGCCAAGTTCACGTGAGGTGTTCCTTGCTCAGTATCTCAAGCCAAGAAAGACAAGCTAATCCTTGAAGGAAGTGACATTGAGCTTGGTTCACATCCAGCTGCTTTGATTCCGCAAGCCACAACAGTCAAAAAGGGTAGGGCCGGGGATATAGCTCAGTGGTGTAAGTGCTTGCCTGGTAAGTGCAAGGTCCTGAGTTCAATCCGTGGTACCACAAAAAAAAAAAACAAAACAAGGATATCAGAAAAATTTTCTGACATAGATGGTATCTAAACTAGATGGTATCTATGTTTCTGAAAAGGAAACAATTCAGCAGCCAGATGAGTAAGATCCAAGAGTTAATCCAGCCACAGAAACAAGCTTCTGGATTGGAAAGCCAGTCTGTGATATTTTAATGAGACAATAAATGATCTTTATTTTAAAAAAATGATACAGAACACAAACCAGCAGCACACAGCTGAAGTTCTCGGACCTTCATGTGTGCTGCTGGTCTTCCTCGGTTCTGTGTGAGCCTCCCTTCTCTCCCCAGTGAGCTTGGGTGCACTACTGAACCCTAACTGCTCAGGCTGCTTCAGACCCTGCTGCTTGGCGGTTCACTGCCGCACAGAATTTCTGATATGAAACCATTCGGGGTACTTTCCTATACCGTATTATCTAGTGCTTCCTTCCTCACAGCCGACAGTTCTCTGGCTTCTTAAAATTATTGTTACTCAAATGTAACATTTGAAGTTTTTCAGACTTCTAAGCTATTTCCACAATTTCTCAATTTTTTTGTTTGTATGTGTGCAGGTGCACGTGGGTGCGTGTGTGTGTGTGCGTGCGTGCATGTGTGGTATTTGGGTATCAAATCCATGGCCTTTGGGTTGAGGTACATAAACAGAGTCATTGTGAAAACTGCGTTCAGACTTGGCATCCTCCTGCATCAGCTTCCCAGAGTGCTAGGATTACAGGCCCATGGCACTGAACATACCACTGGTTAGTTAGGTCAGTTAGGTCTTTCCAAAATAGTGTTTTAATAATATTGCTTATATTGTATAGATCTATAATTTACTTGGTACAAGCCTGGAACATATTAAACTTCTGTAATATCAGCTCTTTACTAAGTAGCTTATTGATATATTCAAGTGTTTTTTTCTTTATTCATCATTGATCATACATTCTTACCACTAATACTAGTAAATCCAGTGCCATCCATTTTGTGATAAACTACCTCATGAAAGCTGCATGTGTGGTTCTTTTGCAGGAAACAAGCAAATTCAGCAACTACCCACTATATCACAGTGTCTATGAAACTTATGAGTTGGTGGAAAAATTTTATGATCCGACATTTAAGTATCACCTCGCTGTAGCCCAGGTTCGCGGAGGGCTGGTATTTGAACTGGCCGAGTCCCCAGTGCTGCCATTCAACTGTCAAGATTATGCTGTAGTTTTGAAAAAATATGCTGACAAAATCTACAACATTTCCATGAAATATCCACAGGAAATGGAAACGTACAGTGTATCATTTGGTACGTTATACTTCCTCTTTCAAAATGTGATATTTGCTCCCATTAACTTCTAAAATGCAAGAATGTACATTAAGCCATTTATTGTTTACCACCATTCTGTGTGACCAAATATTTTATGCCCATCAATATATTTTCCATTTCATAATGCTAATATATTAAAATATACAAAATATTACAGCTTTATAAAACACTAAAGAAAGGGCCGGCCAAATATCTCAGCGGATTAAAGTGCCTGCAAGCAAGCACAGGGGCCGGGGGTTCAATCCCTGGGCCTGCCTTGCCGACCCCGCCCCCAGGGCGCACTGAGATGGCAATTGAGACTGGGCGTGGTGGCACGCACCTGTAATCCCAGCTCTTGAGAAGCTGTAAACAGACGGATCACTACGAGCCTGATCTAGTAGTGAGACCCTGAACGCCCTGTAGACCCTGCCCTAAAAATAAAATAAAATACTAAAGAATATGACTTCTCTATTCTGATTTTTAAAACAAAAAAAGATAATTTTAGAAATAATGTTCTTCGTTTTTATTGATCCCAATTTCTATTTCAGATTCGCTGTTTTCTGCAGTAAATAATTTTACAAAAATAGCTTCTCAGTTCAGCAAGCGACTTCAAGACTTAAAAAAAAGCAAGTATGTTCTGCATTTATTTATATATGTAATAGACGTAATTACTGTAATAGACATAATTTCTGCCTTGCTCTTCACTGGTGCAGCCTGCACGAGGCAGCTGCGCCTCCCCAGACCCCGTTCTGCATTCTCAGGAGCTGTGCTGTCCGGACCCGCACGCCTGCTCACTGCCGAGGGACGCGGCCAGCGCCCGCCTCCTGGAGCGAGTGCTCTCTGCTGCAGGAGCCCGGCCGCTCGCACTGTTCTTTCTTGCTCTTTCCCTGTCTAAACCTCACGCCTTGAGTTCCTTGTTCCCAGAGCGTAGCTGTTGAAGCTATCACTTCCCAATGGAATTACACTGGTGCTTCGGTTCACAAACTTAATTATTTGCAGAGTCTGATTGCAAACCGACTGAATGAAAATGGAATCAAATTTCCTGATGAAGTCAATGTTGAACCTAAACATTGATTTTGATTGTGTTGTTGTCACATTCAGTTTGTGATCAGAATTGTGCAAAATATGAAGTTTGTGAACCGAGGTAGCACTGCCCTGTCCTTATTTGTGCCCCCACCTGCCTGATCCAGAATACTAAATATTGTGAAGCCTTAAATTTTGGAAGTGATAAATATTTAGGCTTGATTATGTATGAGGTCATAAATATAAACCATCATTTGAACATAATTTCAAGATAGAAAGAAAATATGACAATACTAAGGAGGTGTCAGCCTGCTCCAAGCTTTCACTGGTCTGTAGTTGCTATGGTAACCATAGATGCCCAGATCTCCAAAGAGTACCCAGGCTCCCTTGGCAGCCGGGTAGAGCTCGGCCAGGCACAGCTTGCCAGGATGACAGTTGTGGCCCAGCCAGATCTGTGGCCAGCGCGCTGCACTCCGATGGCCCAACAGGCCAGCAGAGGCTGGAGCCCAGCAGCCAGGCCTGGAGAGGAGGGCAGAGGTGCCACCACACCCAGGCACCTGTGGCTGCCTGAAACCGAGAAAAGGAGGAAGTACCTCTTGGGGAGGGTCCGCCCTCCTATGTGAGCATTTACATCTTGCTTTACTTTAAATTGAACTCTGCTCCACTCAAGGAACATATGAGAGTTTTTAAGTGGCAGCCACAAAATTAAAAACCCAAGGAGACAGAAGAGATAGAGGCAGAGAAATGGGGGGAGGAGAGAAGAGAGGATCAGAGGCAGGGAACGGAACGGGGTGTGTGTGTGTGTGTGTGTGTGTGTGTGCGTGCGTGCATGTGTGTGCACGCACACATGCGTGGGTGCATTCCCATGTAGGTAGCATATGGCTACTTCTCATGTAGCAGTACTTCGTGAATTTGATTCAGAAGCCTATAGCTCCTTCCTGAAATTATCTTTCTTTCAGTATTCTGTTTTGTTTGTATGAGCTGTTAGCAGACAGTCTGGGCCTCTTTCATACCACTACAAAGTCAGGTACATGATGCTAAATAACACTTGTTGAAATAGTTTACTTGAAAGGCCTGAGAAGGGGCCCGGAGGCAAGGCCAGCCTGGAATATTACCTGACAAGCTGTCTTAAAAGAAAGAGAAAGAACATATGGAGCTCAAATCTAAACTCTGAGATCTTTAGTTATTTCTTATTTTACTTTTGTCAACATAGTGCAATTAAAAGAAGAATATTTACTGCCTATTTTACTCTAAAACTTTACATCTGTGAAGGTGGGTAGGTTGATTATGAACTTGGCCTTAGCTGTTCATTAAGTGAAGCTATTACCCTGCTCAGCTTAGAGAATTGTTCTGAAGAATAAAAAGAATGCATTCTGTAAGCCTTAGGGACAGTAGGTGACGGCCAAGGGCTGTTACGAATACTGACGTAAAAGTCTGATCTGGTTAATGATTAAATGTAGTCCTTTAGTTCAGTGATTGCTCTTCACTAATTATACGGAGTTAGTATGCTGAATTCCATAACTTATTTTGAATGAGTAGTACATAAGTTTACATGAAGTTATAATCATTATATTTATTTTTTAGCCCAATGTTATTGAGAATTATGAATGATCAACTGATGTTTCTGGAACGAGCATTCATTGATCCTTTAGGGTTACCAGACAGGCCTTTCTATAGGTAAGAAAAATGAAACAAACTCTTGGTGGTAGCATCATTTAAAAATGTTTTTGCACTGTGGAAAATATACCATAATTGATTTCCTTCACACAAATAGAAAATTTAAAACTAAAAATTATGATAAATATATATTTATGTAATATAATATGATCTACACATATATTTCTTTCTAGCATATTGTTTTTATCTCTGATTACAAAAGAAAAAATTTTAAGGGCCAGCAAGATAGCTCAGCAGATTAAGCACCTGCTTAGGCAAGCACAGGGACCAGGGTTCAATCCCTGCACCATGTGCCACACTGGCCTGCCCCCCCCCAGCGCTGAGCCGGCCTCTGAGTCTGGGTGTGGCGATGCACACCTGTAATCCCAGCACTGTGAAGGCTGAAAACAGGAAGGTCACTATATGGGTCCAAACTATCTAGCGAGACCTTTAACACCAAGCATGATCACACTAGGGAAACAGCTTTAACTGTCATTGTTTGAATTATTTTTCAATCTAAAAGTGCAATATAAGAGCCTTCATGAGCTTTTGGAGATTATTGAGCTGGGAAGTTCCACTGTGCCTCCCAGGATGACAATGCTCTGGATTTCCTCTGGTTTATTATTCACACATCTAACTAATGGGAAACTATTGTATTAACAGGCACATCATCTATGCTCCAAGCAGTCACAACAAGTACGCGGGGGAGTCCTTCCCAGGAATCTATGATGCTCTCTTTGATATTAAAAGCAAAGCAGACTCTTCCAAGGCCTGGGCAGAAGTGAAGAGACAGATTTCCATTGCAGCCTTCACAGTGCAGGCTGCAGCAGCAACCTTGCGAGAGGTAGCCTAGGCCGTACTGAAGGCAGGTCCTGCTGACCCGCTGTGAGACACTGAAAATAAAAGCGTGAGATTATGGGATTATGTGTGTGCGTAAGTATGCGTGTGCAGATGTACATCTTTTCCTTCTCATTATGAACCAAACAAGGACAACAGACAATTTTTATTCTGTAATTATAGAATGTTATTTGGAACTTGAAAAGTTGAACTAAATGTGAAAGCTGTGTAGAAGAGCTCAGCATAGTGACAGCCTGTGTGCCACTGTCAGAACATCAAGGGTAACACAGCACTTCCAAGTCACAGCAGAGAAACATCAGTCCTCGCACACTGTAGGAGGGCGGGGACAGGGCGGCTTCCCCAGGGGTCTCGGCCCTCCTGACTGCCCGAGCTGGGCAGGATCTCGCCCCACCACACTGGTTGGGAAGTTCTGAGCTAACCCCACTTCTAGGAAATGCACCCACTTTATGTTGTAAAGCACAACTACCTTTTGTTACTCGTTCATCTGCACATGTGTGTGGTACAATACATTTCCAGTCCTTGTGTGGAGCTTGCGTGTGCACATAGCACATCTTCATTCCCTCCTTCATCCCCTTCCCTCCTCCACTTCCACCCCCCTCCGCTCACCTCTTGATCTCCTTCCTGTTTGTAGAAACATCTAGCCAGGCACAGTACACCCACCTGTAATCCCAGCTCTCCAGAGGCTGAGGTGGGAGGATTGCTATGAGTCCAAGGCCAACCTGGGGTATGTGGCAAGTTCAAAGCCAGCCTGAGCTGAATAGTGAGATGCTTTCTCAAACAATATATAGCATAAATATGTAGTATAAAATAATAAAATGAACACTTGTAAACTAAATAAACCTGTTGAGAAAGGACTGTTTGCAATTATTTTTGATCTTCGTGTGCTGCTGACCAGTGTGCTTTTTGTGCTAGAAATAATCACTTTCCTGAATTTTATGCTTCTTTCTTGCTTTTATGATTTTACCATACATGACTGTCCCCCTCGTGCTTCAGCTGTGTGTATATTCTGACATTTTATAATTAAACTTATACTATGTGCATTTTTTTCTGATATGTTTTTCTACTGCCAGTTGAGAGTTCGGCCGTGTATCATGTTCTGTATGCCCCATGCCAAACATTCCTGTCAGGACAGTCACCTTGTCACTCAAGATCCAGGGAATTCTCTGTATAGATGCAAGACAAAGGAGTGGCCACTTGTTGGGGGCCAAGCCACAGCACCCAGTGAGGAGCTGCCCCTCTGTGGCCTTGCTCACTGCCGGAGAAGTTGCTGGGGTTCTGAGCTAGGAAAGCCTTCTGCTCAGCTTCCAGGGCTCCTCAGACCTTGTCTTCTAGGCAACTATGCCTACTTGCAGTACTTAAGAACACACCATGATTAAGGCCAAAAGAAAATCTAGAAACAGTTTCATCAATGAAAGTCCATTCTGGCATTTATCTTATTTCACACAAGAGTCTAGAACTGCTCCAAGGACACAGTGTTACCTGTAAATTGGAGGATCCCATGGAACCAACTGGGACCCCAGGGAGTGAAGCACTCTGCGTATCTTTAGTTCCTTAGTTTCTATCCACATCATCGAGAAATGATGAGTCCTTCAGTCTAGTCATGTGGCCATGACATTAACAAGCACACAAGACCACCACCTTGTTTTGCCCAAGTCAGGGTCTTTTCCTCCTAACCACTTCTCCATCTCATGCTTCCTGAATGGAGTTGCTAAGTATTTCTAAAGGAGGAGCACTTCTAGGCAGAATGAGTTTCAGCTACATCCCTAGTGTTAAGAGGGCCTGTATCCCAGGAAAATGCTGTACACTAGCTTGGTCTCAAGATAACTGATACACATTCAAGTGCATGCTTAAAATCTACTTCTACAGACCTTGGGCTCCTACACTGAAGTTCACACTGTCCAGCATATTAGTGAGGCCCAGCTGAAAGGACGCAAAATAGAGTTTCCATGGGATGGGGAGGATACATGGAAGTTAAACATTAGTGGATGTTGACTTTTTCTTGGAGTGATGAAAAGACCTTAGGAAAAATAATCATGACTCTGGATAGACTTTAAAAATCACTGAATGCTTTTAAAAATAGTGATTTTCATGTCTGGTGATCTATCCCACTAAACACATTTCCAGAAAGCCATTGCTGATATGCTATTACATGCTCCATAACAAGGTTATAGATTGCATTGTCCACGCCTATAATCCTAGCTACTGAACAAGCTAAAGTTAAAAAAAAAACTGAAGGTCAGTCTGAGAAATTAAGTGAGACGTTGTATCAAAAGATATTTTTTGAAGGCCTGGAAGCATAAATGGATTTCTGACACCTCTGAGGCTTCAGGTAAAATCTCCATGCAGAGAGACAGACAGACAGACAGACAGACAGACAGACAGACAGACACAGAGAAACTGGGGACTCTATGCTGGTCAGCCAGGCACTCTGGGTGGTCAGGAAGCTCACAACTCCAAGCCCAGCCTAGGCAGCACAGAATAGACAGCTTCTCACAATGAGACAATGAAAAATGAGCTGACAATGTAGTTCAGTGCAATGCTTTGGATTCAATTTCCAGTACAGCAAAAAAAAGGAAAAGATAAATAAGATGTGTCATTTGTGCAAAAGACCTCTTGCTGTTCTCTAAGAATCTCTGATTATTTTGAGTTGTTCTACACATGAATATGTAGGCAAAATTCTCATGTATATCTAATGCATGCCTTTAGAAGAACATACATCAGAACACACTCAGTCATCAATGGAAGTAGACTGGGTTTTCGATGTCTACAATTTGGAAACGCTACTTCCAGATTTTCATGAATTTTCGTGACTTTCTTCAAGGTGCTAAAGCTCTTATAATGACTGATTCAGAGAGACAAAAAGAAAATGAAAGAATATGTAATGTCAGAAGAAAAATCTAAAAGTAGTGAGGGAAAAAATAACCCTGTTTTGCTTATAACTCTGCATATGTATAGGAGCAGAAAGCACCAGGCAGGATTTCTTCTACAGACTTTTGTTGAAAAATTGCTCTGCATGTCTCTAATGAAGATTTATGCATCTGTTATTTATTCTTAGTTTTCTGAGAGAAGTCTCATTATGCAGTTCTGAATGACCTTGAACTCACTACAGAGTCCAGGCTGTCTTTGAACTCCCAGCAATCCTTCTGCCTCAACTTCATGAGTGCAAGGTATTATAGACATAGGCTACTACATCCAATTTATATTTTAAACAAATATTTTTAATAAAAATCAATTTGTAAATTGCAAACCAACTAGAATCCATCAAGTTCTCCAAACTCTAAGTCAAGCACACTCTGTTTCTTCAATTTTTTTGCTCTGTATGGACATTTAAAATTTTTCTTCCATATCTTTCTTTCTTTCTTCTTTTCATATCTTTATTTCTATACTTTGTATTATTATTATTTAATTTAGTACAGGGTCCTCTTCTCCCCCAAAAATCCCTCTCCTCCCTTAAGTACTCTTCCTTACTTCATTTAAATAGCTGTTTCCATTTTATCCTTTTTTTTTTTTGTATCCTTTTTGCCCTCTTCCTTCCATTCCTGCTTCACTCACCCTACTTCCTATTTCCTTGATATTACACCCAGAGAAGGTCCCAGGAAATAGAACTATGGGCCAATCTCCCTGATAAACATATATACAAAAAACCTCAGGGCCAGTCAAATAACTCAGCAGATTAAAGCACCTGTAAGCAGGCTCAGGGGCTGGGGATTTGCCCTCCAGGTCTGCCGTCCTGGCACCACCCCCAGGATGCGCTGAGATGGCAGTTGAGACTGGGCATGGCAGTGTGCACCTGTAATCCCAGCTCTTGGGAGGCTGTAAATAGGCAGATTACTAGAGTCTGATCTAGTAGTGAGACCGTGAACACCCTGGAGACCCTTCCCTAAAATACACACACAAAAAAACGACCTCAAATGATACTTAAAAATAGAATGCCACAAATCATCAAGAAGTTTATGTACCATATTAGTTCATCATAGAGGTGTGGGAATCATTCTACATAAACAAATAAAAAAATGTATTCACTTAAAAAAAATGTCAAAACCATATGATCATCTCCAAAGATGCAAGAAAAGATTTGACAAAGTCCAACACCCATGCATGATAGAAACCCTACAGAACATTGGGATAGATGCACTTGGCATCAGTTTGACAAAAATCATCTATGACCAATCAATAGCTAACCTCAAGCTAAACAGGGAAAAGTGGAAAGCTTTCGATCTAAAATTAGTAGGACCAGGAAGTCCACTCTCACCACTTTCATTCAATATAGCTGGAAACAATTAGTCATGAGAAGGAACTAAAAGAAATAAAGATACAAAAGGAAGAAATTAAAATATAAATTTTTGATGACTTGATAATCTATATAGATTATCTCAAAAACTCCACCAAATGATTTCCAGGATCAACCCCCAATCCATTAGTGTAGCTGGATACAAAGTCAACAACACTCAAAAATCAGTATGACTGCTGTACACAAATAGCAAAATCACTGAGAGAGATATTAGTGAAATAATACTTTCATGATTTAATAAAAGCAACATATCTAAGAATCAATCTAAGGAAGTTACAGACCTCTACATTGAAAACTACAGTATTCTCAAAAAGTAGATCACAGAGGATATCACAAAAAAAGATATCTGCTGTTGTTTGACAAGAAGAAAAAATATAGTGAAAATTGCCAAACATACAAAACTGCTATACTGTTTTAATGTCATCTCAATGAAAATTAAAAAAGTATATCTCACAGAATTAAAGATCTCTTAAATGTCATTTTGAATGAGAAGAAAGCTAGAAAAGCAAAAGCAATTCTGAAAAACAAAAGCAAGGCATGGGATGTCACAATCTCTGGTGTGAAATTATACTGAAAAGCTACTGTGATGAAAACAGCAAGGTACTATCAGAAAGAAAAAGAAAAATACTCCATTGTAGGATCACTAGAGCAGATAGAAGGTACAGATGCAGAAGAGCAGGACAAGCAGCACCAGTGCACAATCACGGAAGACACCAGTCCCTGTCTGTCACAGCCACCACTGCCAGAAATGCAACTGCCTTTCCACCCATCAGTGGGCCAGAGATGAAGTCCAGGCAGGGTGCTTATTTCCATTATTAGGCATGAAAAACAGAAATTACACTGCTTGATTTAAAAAAAAAAACAACAGAAAAATTCTAAGCCAAAAAGTACTGGTTCAGCACACATCCTGTAGGCTCAAGCCTCCCCACGTTCCAAGTTTACAATCTCTGGGGCAGTGCTAGAGACCTCTACATGGGCTCAGTTCATCCTGAAACAAAACTTCAAGGGTGGATCCACAGGCCCGACAGGAAATGCTGATTTGCAAAGTGGCCACTGGGTGCTTGAGCCCCTACAACAGAAAATGCCACTCCTCCCAGCATGCTCAGCTTGTTAGCTGCCCAGGTAACTGTTCCAGTGTCTTCTCAGGTAGGTGGATATTCAAGAAGAAGGGGGTATTGAATAAAAACAAGAGACAGGAAAAGGAATATTGTGGGACTGTCCTGCTTCAAGGTTGTATATGGTGAGATTTTTGGACTTATGTGCAAACATGAGAAGTA
>NW_004524882.1:1442257-1445543 GCF_000260255.1 Octodon degus
TAAAGAAATCACCCAACAACAAATGTTGGAGAGGCTGTGGGGAAAAGGAACCATTCTCCACTGCTGGTGGGAATGTAGACTGGGGCAAACATTATGGAAATCAGTGTGGAGACTCCTTAGAAAAGTTGGACTGGAAATACCATTTAAACCAGCTATTACTCTGCTTGGAATTTTCCCAGAGGATCTGAAAACATCATATCATAGTGACATATGTGTGCCTATGTTTATAGCAGCACCATTTGTGATAGCCAAAGCTTGGAAAAAACCAAGATGCCCATCACCTGAGGAATGGTTGATAAGATGTGGTATTTTTACACAATGGAGTATTATTCAGCTATTAAGAAAGATTAACTTGAAGCGTTTATATTGAAGTGGATACCCCTTGAACATATACTCATAAGTGAGATAAACCAGACACACATGTGTAAATATTGTTTAGTTTCCATAGTTTAAGAACTGAAAAAGAAGAAATACAAATAGAAATGTATAATACAAGTAAAAGGGAAGCAGGATCTCAAGGACTAACTAATCAAGAGAGGGAAGGAAGAATAGCTAGGAAACATAACAATGTCAAGACATACAGTTATATGTAAAGATGAGCAAGGCAATGATCCTGAGAATATTCAGAAGATTTTTTAATCTAGCAGTTAGTTGGAAAGATTCTCACCCTGACTAACTATATATACTGATGCCTGTGAACTAAGCTACTGCACTGCAGATGGTAATCTGTAATAGTAGTTTCATGTTTGGAGTGCCTCTCATTCTGCTCTTCTGAATATGGGCTGCTTGTCATGAATTGCCAGTTGCTGCTATGAGGTCTCTCGGGTAGATCATTGTTCAAAAAGGAGGGAGTGGTGAATGAAAGCAAAAGACAGGAAAAGGTATATTGTGGGACAGTCCTGCTTCAACGTTGTATATGGTGAGATTTTTGGACTTATGTGCAAACATGAGAAGTATATAATTCTTTATCCTATTTTTAAGATATATTCTAATTTTTAAATTTTTTTATCATATTCTGTAGGAATTTAAAGTTCAACATATCAATACTTGATGAAAAATACCTGTTCCCTATTATGCCTAAGATGTTTAATATGCAGACACATAGTGAGGTTAAGCTTAACAGCCTAAGTTGTATGGTAATAACAATAAGCTTGTCTTCCAGATGGTTAACAACCTAAGTTTGCAGATCAAAATTAGATGAAAGGAGCACAGCAAGGAAAGTCAACATTTTGGCCCTAGCCTTCCAAGGTGAATTAATACTCGGGACATATGAGACCTTGTACTGTAACGTCATCTAACTCTGCAGTGTCCCAAATTTTCTGAACAAGGAGATTATGGGGCCAAAGCGGAAAGTGATCTATGATGTAGAGTGTGCCTAAGGAGAGTCACATGGAGAGGAAACATTGTCTCAGGAGAGAGCACATTGACCAAGCAATGGCCATGACTCATCCACATGGCTGACACTACAAACAATCTGTGGTACAGGATCTCAGAATAAATCCTGAGGGGATTTCACTGACCTTATCAGACCCAAAAGCTACAACTCTTGTTGCACAGGTCCTGCTTTACCTTGGTCTTAACCACCCAGCAGGAAAGTATAAAAACAAAATATGAGAAGTAAAGCCATGCTGTTATGTTTTACTGTAGGGGACTCAGGTCAACAATTTCTGACATTGCCAGTGAATCAGAAGACCCAATACTATTATGGACTATTGAACTCTTTTAGATTATTTTGCTGAGTTAACACATGTATAATATTCAAATAACAGAATTTATCCAAGAAAGGGTATACAGATGAATGTCTATTTTTTATCTGTGTATTCAAAGTGGTTAGGATAGATATATAGTTACATTCTCTTAATGAATAGAGTGATTTGTCCTAATAGTGTTTGTAGATAGAATATCATGTCCGCATCTTGTACAGCAATTAACCACTGGGAGGAATGCATGCAATGTTAATTATTGAAGCTGTCCTACCTATTTGATTTGAAACTGTCTCATTGCTATTTGTTTATCAATAAAATTATGGGATAAAAGGACAATTACCTTTGATTTTGTACTTAACAAATTTTTATTTTATTTTAAAGAGGAAAAAAATAACAAGAACAAAGACAAAAACGAAGCAGCATAGAATTAAAAATGGTTCGGAATCTTAAAAGAACAGTAGAAAATTAACAATGGTTTTGATATTATGCATGGTTGCTATCAAATTTGTTTCTCAGATTAGCAGATATTGGCTTGCCAGATTGATCAATCAATTAAGCATTAACTCTTCCTTTCACTAAACCTTAATTTTTTTCCTTGTTCTTTCTACTTTTTATTTTTAATATTTATTTTAATGAGAGTATAAAAATAACAGATGAGGTATTAGAGATGATACACATTTAAAAGAACAAGGGAAGGACCTGCAAGATGGCTCAGCCCTGCATGTCCCACCCCCTGGGCACTCATACACGGAGCTGCCCTTGAGACTGGGTGTGGAGGCTCATGCCTGTAATCCCATCAATGAGGAGGCTGAACCAGGAGGATCACTGTGTCAGAGCTGCGTATGACCTGGTACCAAATGCATAAAAGTAAATAATGAATAAATAAATAAATAAAGGCTGAAAATTTAGGAAAAAATTTGAGAAGAGACAAATAAGGGGATCAATGGGATGCTTTCCTTCATTCCAACTTAGGAAAAAGGGTTTGTTTGTTTGTTTGTTTGCTTGCTTGTTTGTTTGTTTGATTCAGGATCTCACCGTGCAGCAGGGACTGGCCATGACCACCCTGTGTGGCTTTGAATGGTGGAGAGCTTACAGTGATCCTCCTGCCTCAGCCTCTGTAGTGCTGGGATTACAGGTGTGGACCACCACACCCAGCTCGGAATCTCACCTGTGAATGCCATTAATAGGAACAGAGCAACTGGCAAGGATAATCAAGAAAATTGCCTGTGATTTTCACAATTTTGAACTAGGGAGCACTGTGTACATCCTAGAGAAGTATAGTAGTTCAGGGAAACTGGGTCTGCTAGAGAGGGAGCTTGTGTCTTCATAATAGGCCACATCCCGAGCTCTTCAGAGTTATTTATGTGGTTCTAGTCAGAATCTCACTAAACTGATAAATTACTAAGTCTGAGCTTAAATTGTAATCAGCTTCCCAGAGTGAAGGCCTTATGGTCAGTGCCACTGCACACAGTATTGAAAACCTTTTCTTCTCTTTTCTTTTCTTTTTCCCTTTTTTCTTTTCTCTTTTTCCCCTTCTTTTCTTTTTTCCCTTTCCCCTTCCCTCCCTTGTCTCCCCTCCC
>NW_004524882.1:1445643-1457056 GCF_000260255.1 Octodon degus
AATGATTCTCTCTCCCCCCCTCCCCCCTCCCTCTCCACTCCCCTCTCAGGGCCCCCAGCTCTGCAGTGCATCTCCAGAGAAGGCGCTCTGCTCTGCACCAGGTAAGGACTCCAGGGAGATGACTTCCTGCTCGAAACATTTTTTCCAGCATGGAGCTACAATTCTCATTTTTAACAATGGATACTGTCCCAGGAAATGTGACTGATTTGCTTTTGCAATAATACCTATTTGCTGGTACAGCAGTCCCTCGCTATTTCATGGTTCGACTTTTGGGGACTCACCATTTCATAGGTTTTCAGAAAAAAATCTAAATTATTTATCACGGATTTTTCTCTCTGTGGCGGGATTTTGTGGTACCGTACAGTATATGAATGTTGTTAAAATTACACAAGTTTAAGAGTTTAGAAAATGGTTAAGAACATTAGAAGTGGTTTTGGGAGTGTGAGAAAGGTTTATAAGTGTGGGAACAGTTTATAAATCCTTAAATATATATAAATACTAAAATAAGTATAGCATCGTTACCTCCCTGATTTTCACTCATCGCAGGGGCGTTTGGAAAGTAACCTCCACAAGTGAGGGACCACTGTGTACATCTAAAGGCAACTCATCTAATGATAGGTTCATGTTTTATAGTCAAATTTACATGTTCTGACTTGTAGGGTAGCATTTTACAAAGTAAGTAGTATGTCTGAAATGTTTAGAGGGTCTTATAAGCATCTTAATTCCCTCCCCAGTGACAGGAGTGGCCGTTTCATTTGGGGCCACACTTTTTTCCTTCAGGGACATCTGTCAATGTTCAGCAGAGTTTGTTTAACACACCTGGTGGTTACTACTGGCTTCCAAGTGTAGAAACCAGGAATTGTGCTAGAGAACCTAGAAGGCATAGAACAGCCCCACTAAAGTGAAAAAAATATATAAATCATTAAAGTAATTGTTATTAAGCATCATTGTAAGCCAGGTATTTTATTTTTCTGTTCTTTGTTTTATTTTATTTTGTTTTGAGGCAGGGTCTATGCAGTTCCAGCCGGCCTTGAGCTTTCTTTGTAGCCCAGGCTCATCTCCAAATCCCAGTGATCCTCCTGCCTGATCTTCCTGCCCCAGCCTCCACAGCGCTGGGATTACAAATTGCCACCACGCCCAGTTTAAGATCTTTTTAAGCCACATAAAACAATAGAGCTAGGAATACAGTTAGTAGAAAAGCCCCTGCTTTTTAAAGGTGACAGAATATCTTTAACAATTATTTTAAAAATTAAAACATACTTATTAACATATATTGTATTTGTTAGTTTAAAACTAACATTTATGAACATTCTTTCAACTTTGCAATACTATAATTTGACACATATATATATATATGTGTAAAGATAAACCAGGTAATTAGCATATACAGGTCTTCTAATATCAATGTAATTTAGATATGCTGGCAGCCTTCACACTCTTTTAGACCTTTTTAAATATACAATTAATCCATTCTTCTTGAACATATTTTCTTACCTTGTTGTGTCACAATTTGTTAGCATTTAGCTCTATTTGTTGTTTTCTTTTCTTTCCATTCTGGGATTTGAAGCCAGGGCCTTTGACCTGAGCAACATCCCTAGCAGTGAATTTAAATTTTATTTTAGGTGAGTTACTAGTCAGTTGCCCAGGACAGGTGGGGACTTGGCATCGTCCTGCACAGGGTCTCAGAATGCTGAGACCTATGCAGTTTCTTTTTCTTTTTTCTTTGTTCTCTTTCTTTCTTTCTTTCTTTCTTTTTTTTTTTTTTTTTTTTTGGTGGAACTAGGGATTGAACTCAGGCCCTTGCCAGGCAAACACTTATTCTACTGAGCTAATCCCCAGCCCCTTGTGAATTTTTTTTCTTTCTAAAGATAATCATTCTCTTCAGATAATTGATGCTTCAATAGTTTATGATATTCTCCAGAATATTTTTGTTTCTGTCTCTTGTCTAATTTCCATTGTTTGGGCTGGGGAGATAGCTCGGCGGTCTAAACGCCTGCCTGGAAGCACCAGGCCCAGGTTCAATCCCTGCTACTGCATGTCATGCCAGCCTCAGAACCCCAGGCATGCAGTGCCAAACCCGGGCATGGTGGCGCATGCCTATGATCCCAGCACTGGGGAGGCTGAGACAGAAGGATCACTATAAGTTTGAACTGAGTAATGAGACAGTCTATTATTAAAAAAAACTAAATTAATTAACAAAAAGAAAATTTTAAAAATTCCTTGCTCATAATTTTTTATAGACCTTTATAGGGAGACCTCCAGTACAAAATAGCAAATGAAAAATTATTGAGAATACTTTCAAATGTTCTCACTCCCACCATGCTTGATTTCATTATTCCAATTTTATTTATGCAATCAACTATCAGAATATGTTCTATAAATATACTCAATTATAAATGGTCTGTAATAAAACAGTTTTAAAAGATATTTTTAAAAGTTTTACAGGGAGTAAAACAAAGGACCTTGCACTGAGCTGCATTCTCAGCTCTTTTCTTTAGATTAAATTTTTTAAATGTATTAAATACAGGGTCTACAAGGTCTTACTGCATAGATCAGACTCATAGTGATCCTGTTTTCAGCCTCCTAAGTGCTGGGATTATAGGCGCACACACCACTATGCCCAGTCTCAGTGAGACCCAGGGTAGGGCTGGTGCCAGCACAACTGGGGATCAACCCCAGGCCCCTGAGTCAGCCTAAACAGGCACTTTTAATCTGCCCTAATCTTTTAATCTGCCTAAATAGGCACTTTAATCTGCTGAGCTATCTGGCCAGAGATTAACTTTAAGACAGGCTGTCCTAAAGGACAGAGAGAGACCAGGCTCTCCCTCCCTCCTGTGACCTGGCTCAGCTTCCACCTTGATCATCCTGCCCCTGCTCCGCCCTGGGCAGCCCCACTCCCCAACAAGGTGTTTTCAGCTTAACCATATTTGTTATATTTTTCTTTTCACACTGCAGGAGCAATGCAGGGCTGGAATTGGCCTCGCTCAAAATCATTTAGTCACCCTTTGCTAGTTCTGTTTTCCTCTTGTGGATTTACAGGATCACTATCTGTCCAAGCTGGCTCTGAGTTTGCTTAAGTAGGGGCGTGAAACTCACGGAGTGATCCTCCTGCCTCAGCCTCCCCAGTGCTGGGATTACAGCTGTGCCCCACTACGTTCAGCTTCCTTTTTTCTCTTAATCTCTAACATTAGATCCAAGTTCTACAACTGTGCTCCTGCTTGAGGTGCTGAGTATTCCTTAGAAGCACAGAAAACAGGCTGGAGGAAGCCATTCCCGCCACATGGCCATTCCCGCCACATGGATAGCTGTATGGTGATAGAGGGCTCATAACACATTGCCACAAAGCACATAGCGTAAGGCCAGTGCATTCTGTGATGCTGTGCAGGCTGGCAGCTCCCGTGCAAGTGCCAGCGGTGCCACTGCCTCTGCAGGCTGTGGGAGGCCGAATCCTTGCCTCTTGCCACTTTGGATGGTGGTAGGTGTGGCTTGTAAGTGTTTGATGCTGGGATTAAGTACTCCAAAGGCCTGGGATTAAGGGTGTGGGTGCTCCCTACCCTAAGGGTGGGTAACCTGGATGAAATATAAGGAGGAGAGAGATAGTCCTCTTTCTGAGAGTTTTGTCTACCTCTTACCTGCCCTGGAGGCGACTGTGCCTCTCCATCCTGTGGGGGAGCCAGTTGACTAGGGACTGAAACTTCTGGAGTGCAACCCAAGCAGGTGACCTGCTTTCCCTTTGCGTGTTGGTGTTGTGTCTGCAAGGAGAAAGATGCCTGAGGTGCTGCCGGCCACAAAGTCTGTTCACCACAGGAACCTGGAGGAGGCTGCCCTGGGGCGCCTTGCTTGCTTCAGCCACCTGAGGACACAGAGACCCTGCACCCAGGAGCAGGGAATTTCCTGTAAGAAACGGTAAGGATTCTGACAGAATCTTCAGGTGAGTGCAGCGTTCTCAAGGTGCAGATACATGCTTCAGTCCCGTGTGAAATCCTGTGTTCAGAAGGCTGAAAGAAGCAGCTTTAATAAAATGCTTTAATAGCTTTAATAAAATAATAGCTGCTAAAATGCTTTAAGCAGCTTTAATAAAAGTCAGGGAAGGGGCTGGCTCAATAGCTCAGGGGACTAAAGGGCCTGCTTTGGCAGAGCCCATAAACCGGGGTTTGATCCCCAGGCCAGCCGTACCAGGCCAACGCCAGGGGTGCACTGAGCCAGTGAGTGAGACTGGGCATGGTGGCACGTGCCTGTAAATAGGAGGATCGCTGCAAGTCTGAGCTACACAAAGAGACCCTGTAGACCCTGTAGACCCTGCCCTAAATGCAGAAAAAAATAATAATAATAAAAGTCAGGGAATTATTTTCAGATTATGTGGAACTATGCAATTTTTATCTCTACTAGAACTTGATGTGATATTTTCATTTCTATATTACTGTATCCAAATGTTAAGTTCTTGGAGGCAATTCTTAGGTTTCCAAGATTTACTTTTGTCATCATGGTACTCAAAATTGGCAGAAACCAATGGAAACCTCATGGAATGGGTAAGACACTAGGTTTTCAGGAACTTGAAATTCCAGCCTTGGTATTTCAAATAGCAATAGAAAAATCTGGCGATGGCTGTGGAAACACGACATTGGTGACTATACTGAAGTCCCAGAAATGAGGGAGTTCAATGCACTCATTCTCATAAATAGATTTATTTTATTGTATTGTCTCACTGTGTAGATTGGACTCATAGTGATCCACCTATGTTCAGCCTCCAAGAACTGTGCTTACAGGCACATCCCCATGCCCAGTCTTGGTCACCATCTAAGTGTGCCTTATGGGTGGGCTGCCACAGCAAGACAGGGATTGAACCTGGGTGCTGTGTCTGCCTAAGCAGGCACTTTAATCTGCTGAGCTATTTGGCTAGCTCTCATAAAGAGATTTAAATGTTAACTATCATGATTCATTTCAGAGCATAGTGAATTAAATGGTACAGTTGTTATTTTAACTGGAGACATAGGTATTTTCTTTCTTTTTTTCCTCTCTCTCTCTCTCTCTCTCTCTCTCTCTCTCTCTCTCTCTCAACTGGGGATTGAACTCAGGTCCTTGGCGCTTGCCAGGGAAGCACTTATTCCACTGAGCCATCTCCTGGCCCCGACATAGGTATTTTCAAGAGGTGCCTTTAAATATTTCATCTGATGTAAGGAAGACATAGATTGTGCCCCATACCTACTTTGTAATATCAGTTTTACAACTTTTTTGGTTAAAATGCATTCTAGACTCTTTTATTAATTTTAATTATTCATAAAATTGTTGCGGAATTAACACAACTTTCCCCCCTAAAGCCACAGAAAAGTCAGTTTTGACTATGAAAACAATGCTGGAATTATTTCCATTGACCTTCTTCATTATTTATGTCAGTGTTAATTTTCTCTGACATTCTCACTATCTTACTCAGTTTGTATTTTCATTTTCTAAGGAAATGGAGTCTTTTTCTGCTTTTGAATTAACTCAGTTAATTCTAGCTCACCCTCCTTTCCATCTTCAAGCGTGGTGCCCTTCCCAGCCTAAAACCTCCGACAAGCCTCACCTCTTTTGTGTAAGGAGCCCCACTGTTCTCAACTAATGCAGGCTTTAACTTCATACACAAGGATGTCAACAATGTTCCAATGCACAGCTCAGCGTGAAGTGATTGTGCAAAGATCCTGAAGGACCCGTGACTCTTCATTAATCCTCTCTCTCTCTCTCTCTCTCTCTCTCTCTCTCTCTCTCTCTCTCTGTCATCACAAATAGATTTCCACGCAGTGCATGACTTGCAGGTATCTTCTTTCCCTGCAGAAGGAGGAAGTTGGTCCCTGTGGAGGTCACTGCACCACTCAGCCCCTGACAGTGTCCCCAGCCCCAAGCTTGAGATGGATCTGCCTCCTAGCCAAGGCCACTGGTCCAAGGAGGATGTGTGCAGGTTACTGCAGCGCATTGAGAATAACCTCCTGTCCGGTGACAACCCAAGGTCCAAAGCAGACAAGTCACAGCCAGACTGGGAGAAAATAGCATTTCAAGGCTTCTCTGGGGAAATGTGCAAACTCAAGTGGACAGAGATTTGTTCCAAATTAGGGAAATTCCAGCCGCTGGAAGAAGTGGTGCAGGAAGCCAGAAAACTGGTTTGCGGTCACAATAGAAACAATGAATCCCAGAAGCACCCCGACTTCCCCAAAAGGCCCTTGACTGCTTATTTCCGATTTTACAAGGAGCAGAGGCTCCATTATTCCCAAAAGTACCCTCAGATGAACAATTACAAGCTGGCCAAGATTCTAGCTCAGAAGTACAGGCAGCTCCCACAGGAGGTGAAGCAGAAATACACTGAGGAATACTGGAAGGACAAGCAGGAATTTAAAGAAAAAGTCGCTCAATTTTGGCAAAAACACCCTGATCAGGTCCAAATCTGCAAAAAGTCTGGTGGGGGCAAGAGGCGCCCAAGAAAAGCTCCAAAGAATGCCCAGGACAGTGTGCAAAGCGTGAGGCCTCTGTCCAAGACTGATAAATTTGGCAAGTATGTGAAATTTCATGGAGAGCCCCCGAAGCCCCCCATGACGGGATATAATAAATTTCATGACGACTGGTGGTCAAGGGAGGAGTTGGAATACTTGTCCCCCCAGGAGCGCAGGGTGGAGATCAGCAGGCGCTGGCACCGCGTGCCCCCAGCCCTGAAGGAACAGTACAGGCAGCAGGCGGAAAAGCTGCACAGACAGTATTGGGTGGACCTGGACCTCTGGCTCAAGGGTCTGTCCCCTGAGGAGTATGCCGCATACAAAAAGAGAAACTCTGGGAAGGGCAAGATCGTGACCTTGCCTGGAGACCCAAACCCCAGGTTCAGCAGGAGAGACCTGCCGCCCTCACCAGCCATGACTGTGCAGGCAGGACCAGGCCAGGAGAACAGGCTGCAGGCTCCGGGCACGGGTGCCCCAGGTGCGGTGCCCAGCTGCCATCCCCACCCACCCGGATCCCAAAGAACCAGGAAGGAACCCGCGGAAGAAGACGGCAGCGCCTCAGACTGCAGCAGTGAAGATGAAGACGAGGAGATGAACCTGTCCTCTTATTTCTCCTCCTCCTCTTAGGCACTGTTAGACAAGGCCCATGCAATGTCAGGACTCCCCCGCCAAGGCCAAGCACTACCCTCATAGTACCATCTTGTGTCCCTCTTTTTCCATCCTTCCTTTCTACCTCTTCCTCTCAGTAGAAAGGAGTGGAGGTGAGGACAGGAATTCTAATCAGTACTTTCTGGCTGGACCACATACCCCCGAGAGATGGCCCTTTTGCCCACAAGCACCCATTACTCTGCTCTGACCTGGCCTGCCTTGCCCCAACACCAGCCTGCAGCATTCTAAAGCTGTATACAGAGATAAGGGCCAGACAAAGCAGCCCTGCAGGATCTGACCTCTTTTCAGACGTCACTACAACAGAGCTTAATTATTGTGGTTTTCTAGGAGTTTTGAAAATATATGGGCAGTGTCTTCTCACTCTAATCCCCCACTAAGTACATCCTGCTAGTTTTATGCTCTGTTCTTGTGAATGCTAGAACCATATGCATTGGATCAGTTGTATAGGACCGCTTGCATTTTGAATGTTCTATTTATGTTAAATGTCTTTTTTTAAAAAAATATCAGTTTCAGCCTGTTCGTACACAAGCAACAGTTCAACCTCTTAATGTTGTAACTCGTTGTGTTTCATGTATGCATCGTACAAAGTTTAAATCATGTAAAATCATTAGCTCTCCTAGTATTAATTGCTTTTGTTGAAACTTGTGAAATTCTTTTTCCACACTTTTGAAATGGATGTTGTGGTTGTTGCTAAATATATTTGTGAAGACTTTATGAATTTTATGTGTAAACACTTTCCAAAAATAAAGACAAAAATGGACAATTTTAGCTCTAATTTCTTTTCTGCAGTTTCTTTGTTTACTTCTAATTTCCTTTCCTTGGAAATGCATTGAACTACTCTGAACATTTTTGAGGTTGGACAGCCTTCTTTTGCTTCTGACTTTCAAGCTAAAGCTGACAGGACTTCAACTGCAAATGTGATGCCCAGGCTTTGATCAAAATCATAGGATGTAGCAATTACAAAATGACCCTTTAGAAAGAGTCTTTCACTTCCATTTATTCTTACAATCACCAATGTGTGAGCACGGCAAAAGGCCTCACTGACCTGAGTATAGCTGATGCATTCTCCCTGATTTGTTCCTAAGAGGGAATTCTTAATGGAGGAAAGCCAGCAAAGCCCCAGGCCCTTTGGGAAGCTTGGACTTCCAAAATATGTTCCTGTATACAGGCAAAAACAGAACTTTGCTAAAAACAATTCACACTAGAGACCCAAGTATATCACAGAACCTCAACTGTCAAGAGTGGAAATAATACAGTCTCATGAGAAAAAGGATTTCAGAAATTCAGAACTGTCCAGTTCCTTGTACGCAGGACATGGATAAGGATGCTTTCTCTCCATTCATTCTTATAATTACTGATGTGTGAGTCCAGTGTAAGTCCTCTGCTTCTCTAAATACAGCTGATTCTCTGTGATTGTGTATTTTGTTTCCAAGAGTGACTTCTTAAAAGACAGAGGCCAGCTAAGCTCCAGGCCCACTGGGAGAGGCCAGCTAAGCTGGGCTTCCAAAGCCTGTTCACCAATACAGAGAAACACAGAACTCCAGTTTAACATTCATGCTGGAAACCCAGGTAATCCACAGAGCCCCACTGTGCCAGGAGTGGAAAGTCATGGAGGTTCCTAAGCAAAAGCATTCCTGTAGTTGGAGCCTTTCTAGGTACTTGGACAGAGAAACTGGAGAGGAGTCCCTCCCTCCGGTCCATTCCTGTGGATGCCAAGACGTGAGTACATCCTAAGGCGTCTGGCTCCCTAAGGTCAACTGATTGTTTCTGCTCTATCATTTGTATTTCTAAGAGTGTGTGCTAAATGGAGAAAGCCCAGCTGAGCTCCAGGGCCTTCCAAAGCCAGTTCCCGTATACAGCAAAAAACAGAACTCTGGTTAAAAATTCCCATGGGAACTGCAGGAACTCACAGATCCCCACCGCGCCAGTCTCCTCGGGAAAGGATCCCTGAAGAACATGCCTCCCTGTTCCTTATACAGAAAAGGTTGAGAAGGATTTTTCTTTTTCTTTGTCTGGCTCAGTCTGCATTAAGGGAGGGTCTGGTAAGGCAGGTGGAGGTGGGGTTCAAACATCGATTTCCTGCTCCTGACTGCATTTGCGTGAGCAGGCCCTTAATTGATCTAACAAGCAGGAGTCTAGCTCTCCCCTTTATTCTTATGGTCACCCATACATGAGCACAAGGAAGAGCCTCCTTTCCCTGAGTATAATTGATACTTTCTGCTCTATGATTTGTTTCTATGAAAGAATTCTTAATGGAGGACAGACACAAGAGCCCTGGGTCCTTTGGGAAGGTTGGCCTTCCAAAGCCTATTCCCATAAACAGCCAAATGTAGATCTCTGGTGAAAATTCTACACTAGAAACCAGAGTATCTCACAGAACCCCACTCTGCCAAGAGTGCAAATCACACAGTCTCACGAGAGAAAGGATTCCTGAAGTTCGGGACTGTCCCACCCTGTGTACACATTAGTGGGAGAAGGATTCTCTCTCTCCATTCATTCCTCTAGGTGCCGATGTGTGAGTCCCATGTAAGTCCTCTGCTTCTCTAAATACAGCTGATTCTCTGTGCTGTATGTATTTTGTTGCTAAGAGAAGGTTCTTAAAAGAGAGAGGTCAGCTAGGCTCCAGGCACTTTAGGAAGCTGGGTATCCCAAATCTGGTTCCTGTATAAACCAAAAAACATAACTCTGGTTAAGAACTGCCATGGCAACCACAGGAACTCGCAGATCCAAACGGTGCCAGTCTCCTTGGTGAAAGTATCCCAGAAGATCGTGCCTCCCAGGTCCTTGTACAGAAAAAAATTGAGAAGGATTTTTTTTTTTTTTTCGTAGTCTGGCTCAGCCTACCTTAAGGGCAGTCTGGTAAGGCAGGCAGAGGTGGGGTTTGAACTGAGGTATGCTGCATCTAAGTGCATATGCATGAGCAGGCACTTAAACAACTAAGCTAACAGGCAGACCCCCTTTAGAAAGTCTTTCTCTCTCCTTTATTCCTTCTTTTTTTTTTTTTTTTTTGAGCAGAATATATTTATCGAGGGAAAGAAAGCTCCTGTCTGAGAGACGGACAGGAGGGGTACCTGAGCAGGCTGTCTCCCTCTTCCCTTTATTCCTATGGTCACCAATGCATGAGCACAGCTAAAGGCCTCACTTCCTTGAGTGTAACTGATGCTTTCTGCTCTATTATTTGTGTTTCTATGAGGTAATTCCTAACAGAGGAAAGCCAGCAAATTCCCTGGCCCTTGGGAAGCTTGGACTTCCAAAGTCTGTTCCTATATACAGCCAAACACAGAACTCTGGTGAAAAATTCACACTAGAGACTGAAGTATCACAGAACCCTATTATGCAGAGAGTGGAAATCGTGCACTCATGAGAAAAACAATTCCTGAAGATCATGACTGTCTAGCTCTTTCTACACAGCAAGTGGTTAAAGATTCTTTCTCTCCACTGATTCCTAAAGGTACCGATAAGTTCAGTATAAGTCCCCTGATTCTCTAAATATGGCTGGTTCTCTGTGCTGTATGTGTTTTGTTTCTAAGAGTGAGGTCTTCATGGAGAGAGGCCAGCTAACCTGGGCCTTCCTATGTCTGTTCTCCCATAAAGCAAAACACAGAACTCTGGGTGAAAATTCACTCTGGGAACCCAAGTAATCCACAGAGCCCCACTATGCTAGGAGTGGAAAGTCATGCAGGTTCCTAAGCAGAAACATTCCTGTAGTAGTAACCTTTCTAGGTAAATGTACAGAGATACTTGAGTAGAGTCCCTTCCTCCCATCCATTCCTGTTGGTGTCAAAACATGAGCAAATCCTAAGGTGCCTGGCTCCCTAATGTCAGCTGATTATTGATTTGTGTTTCTAAGAGTGAGTTCTTAACAGGGAACAGACAGCTGAGTGCCAGTTTCTTTGTGAAGCAGGGCACTCCCATGCCTGTTCCCCACATACAGCAAAACACAGAACTCTGGCTAAAATGTCACTTTGGTAACCAAAGTAATTGACAAAGCCCCACTTTTCCAACAGTGGCAAATCATCTCTCTTAAGAAAATCATCTGTAAAGTTTGTGACATTCCAGCTCTTTGTGCATAGAAACTGGAGAAGGCTGCTATATCTACCTATCATTTATTTTTCTTTTTGCCATAATTTTATTGATAAACAAATAGCAATGAGACAGTTTCAAATCAAATCAGTAGGACAGTTTCAATAATTAACACACTGCATACATTCTTCTTAGTGATTAATTGCTGTACAAGATGTGGACTTGATATGCTATTTACAAACACCATTAGAACAAATCCC
>NW_004524882.1:1457464-1474205 GCF_000260255.1 Octodon degus
CATGTGGATGAGTCATGGCCATTGCTTGGCCAATGTGCTCTCTGAGAAAGCCTGAGAGAATGTTTTCTTCCATGTGACTCTCCTTAGGCACACTCTACATCATTGATCACTTTCCTCTTTGGCCCCATAATCTTCTTGATCAGAAAATTTGGGACACTACCGAGTTACCTGACGTTACAGTAGAAGTTCTCATATGTCCTGAGTCTTGACCTTAGAAGGCTAGGGACAAAATGTTGGCTTTCCTTGCAGCCCTCTTTTTTCTCTAATTTTGGTCTGCAAACTTAGGTTGTTAACTATCCAGAAGACAAGCTTATTGTTATTATCAAACAACTTAGGCTGTTAAGCTTAACCTCACTATCTGTCTGCATATCAAACATCTTAGGCATAATATGGAACAGGTATTTTTCTACCTATCATTTCTATAGGAACTGATGTGGGAACATGGTTGAAGCCTCCAGTTCCCTAAGTAGAGCTCATTGTTTGTCCTCAATGATTTGTGTTTCTAAAAGTGAGTTTGTACAGGAGAAGAGCCAGCTAAGCTCCACTTCTTTGGAAAGCAGGGTACTCCAATGCCTGTTCACAAATACAGCAAAATGCAGAACTCTGGTTAAAACTTCACTTTGTAAATGAAGTAATTCACCAATCCCCACTATGCCAAGTGTGGGAAATCATTCAGTCTCCTAAGAAAAAGCACCCTTTAAGTTTGTAACTGTCCAGGTCATTGTGCAGAGAAACTATAGAAGGATGATTTCTCTCCCATTCATTACTAAGGGAACCGAGGTGGTAACACGTTCTAAGCATCCTTTTTCCAAGAAGAGCTGATTTTTTGTGCTCCATGATTTGTGTTTCTAAGTGCAAGTTCTTTAAAAAGAACAGCCAGATAAGCTCCAGCTTCTTTGGGAAGCAGGGTACTCCAATGCCTATTACCATATACAGCAAAACACAGAACTCTGGCTGAAATGTCACTTTTGTAACTAAAGTACTTCATAGTTCCACGTTGTGAAGAGTGGCAAATCATTCAGTCTCCTAAGAGAAAGCATCCATGATGTTTGTGACTTGCCAGCTCTTTTTCCACACAAACTGCAGAAGGTTGTTTTCTCTCTCTCTTTCATTCCTGTGGGAACTGAGTTGCTAAGGTGTTCTAAGCATCCACTTTTCCAAGTAGAGCTGACTGTTTCTAACCCATGATTTGTATTTCTATGAGTGAGTTCTTAATGGAGAAGGGACAGCTAAGCTCCAACTTCTTTGGGAAGCAGGGCACTCCAATTCCTGCTCCCCACATACACAGAAACACAGAACTCTGCCTAAAATGTCACTATGGTAACCAAAGTAATTCACTGAGCCTCACTCTGCCAAGAGTGACAACTTATTCAATCTGCTAATAGAAAGCATCCCTGAAGTTTGTACCATTCCACCTCACTGTGCAGAGAAAGTGGTTAAGTCTGCTTTCTCTCTTGTTCATTCCTATGGGAACATTGGAGGTAGCAGGTTTTAAGCCTTCAGTTCACTAGATAGAGCTCATTGATTCTGCCTGATGATTGGTGTTTCTAAGAGTGAGTTCTTCACTGAAAAAAGCCAACTAACTACAGCCAATTTGGAAAGCAAGGAATGAAAGATATAATACAATTAAAGGTAAAATGAGAACTTGAGGATTGGACAATGTGGAGAGGGCAAGGAGAAAAGCTGGGAAAAATGACAGGGGCAAAGCCATACATTTATATGCACAAGATAGTTAAGGCAATGATCCTGAGACACATCAGCAGGGTTTTGAAACTAGCAGTTACTTGGTAGGATTCTCACTCTGAATAACTATAATATGCTGATACTTGTGAACTATGCAACTCACTGAAGGAAGCAATATGTAGTAGAAGAATGCTTGTCATTCTCATCTTCTAAATATGTACTGCTTTTCATGACATACCAACTATTGACATACTGTCTCTCAAAGTAAATATTTGTTTTAAAAAAAGGGTAATAAATGAAAAAAAGGGACAAGAAAAAAATGTCACAGGACTGTCCTGCTACAATGCTGTATATGGTTAGATTTTTAAATCTCTGTGTAAAAATATGTAATTGTTTATTCATATTTTTAAAATATTTTTAATTTTTTTCTCCATATTCTGTAGAGACTTAAAGTTTAACATACCAATACTATATGGAAAATATCTGCTCCATGTTATGCTTAAGTTGTTTGATATTCAGACAGATAGTGAGGTTAAACCCAACTGCATATGTTGTAGAGTAATAATAAGCTTCTCTTTGGAAGGTTGACAACCTAAGTTTGCAGACCAAAAATTAGAGAAAAAGAAAGGTTGCAAGGACAGCCAACATTTTGGTCCTAGCATTTCAAGGTCAGTGAAGAATCAAGACACAGGAAAACCTATACTGTAATATCATGTAACTCAGTTGTGTCCCAAATTTTCTGATCACGGAGATTAAGTGGCCACAGAACAACATGATTGATGATGTAGAGTGTGCCTAAAGAGAGTCACATGGAGAGAAAACATTCTCCCAGGCTTTCACAAAGAGCAAATTGGTCAAGTAATGACCGTGACTCATCCACATGGCTGACACCAATAAAGGATACACAAACTGAGGTACAGGATTACAGGATAAATTCTGAGGGGATATGACTGACCTCATCAGATACAAAAGTTACATTTCTTGTTATATAGGTCTTGCTTTATCTTGGTCTTAACAATCCAGCAGAAAAGTATAAAACTGAGATATAAAAAGTAAAGCCATATTAATATGCTGAACGGTGAAAGGCTCAAGTCAACAAATTCTGACATTGCTAGTCCTATGGATAACCCACTACTATTATGGACTACTGGACAATATTGGATTATTTTGCTGAATTCACACATCTACAATATTTAAATGGCAATGGAATACCCATCTCTAACAAAATTAAACAAAAAAAGGGGATAAAGTGAAGGACCATTTTGTATTTGTATGTACAAATAGGATAGATATACAGCTACTTTCTTTTAATTCAATGAGAAGAAAGATTTGTACTAATTGTATTTGGACAAGATACCATGTCAGCATGTTGAGCTATGAATAACCACTAAGAAGATAACAATATGCAATGTATTAATTATTGAAACTGTCCTATTAATTGGATTCGAAACAGTCTCATTGCTCTTTTTCAATAAAACTAATGGAAAAAAAAAGCAAGGCATTCCAAAGCCTTTTCCCACATAGAGAGAAACACAGAACCCTGGCTAAATTTTCACTTTTGAAAAGGAAGTAATATACAAAACCCCAGTATGCCAAAAGTGGCACCTCATGCAGTCTCCTAAACAGAAGCATCCCTGCAGTTTGTGGCTTTCCAGCTCATTGCACAGAGAATGTGGAGAAGGCTTCTTTCTCTCAATTTAATTAGTATGGGATTAGAGGCAGTGAACCATTTTGAGTCTCCAGTTTGTTAAGTAGAGCTGATTGTTTCTACTCAAGAATTTGTGTTTCTAAGAGTGAGTTCTTAACGGAGAAAGGCCAGCTCTGCTGAATCTTAATTTTGAAGCAGGACACTCCAATGCCTGTTCCCCATACAGTGAAACACAGAACTCCCACTAAATCTTCACTTTGGAAACCGAAGTAATTCAGAGAACCCCACTATGCCAAGAGTGGCAACTCATGCAATCTGCTAAGAGAATGCATCCCTGAATTTTGAGTTTTACAGCTCATTCTGCAGAGTATATGGAGAAGGCTGCTTTCTCTTCCTTTCAATCCTATGTTAACCGTGGCAGTAACAAGTTTTAAGCTGCAAGCTCACTAAGCTCCAGCTGCTTTTGGAAGCAGGGCACTGTAATGCCTGTTCGCTAATACAGAGAATCACAAAACTTCAGCTAAAACTTCACTTTGGAAACCGAAATATTTCAGAGAGCCCCCCATGCCAAGAATGGCAACTCATGCAATCTTCTAAGAGAAAGCATCCCTGAAGTTTGTGCCTTTCCTGCTCACTGAAAAGAGAAACTGGATAAGGCTGCTTTCTCTCTCATTCATTCCTTTGGAATCAGAGGTGGTAACACCTTTTAAGCCTCCAGTTCTCTAAATACAGCTGAATTTTTATGCTCAATGAATTGTGTATTTAAAAGTGAGTTCTTGATGGAGGAAGGTCAGCTAAGCTACAGCTCCTTTGGAAAGCAGGACACGCCAATGCCTTTTCCCCCATAGAGAGAAACTGAGAAACAGAGAGAACCGAGAAACAGAGAACTCTAGCTAAAACTCCAATTTGGAAAAAGAAGTAATACACAGAGCTATGTCATAGTTGTATTATGGCATGAGTGGCAACTCATTCAGTCTCCTAAAGATAAGCATCCCTGCAATTTGTGGCTTTCCAGCTCATTGTGCAGAGAAAGTGGAGAAGAAAAAGTTCTTTTCTTCTTCAAAATGGAGAAGAAAGAGTTCTTCAGAGAAAGGCCAGCTGCGCTGAATCTGAATTATGAAGCAGGGCACTGCAATGCCTCTTCCCACACACACTGAAACACAGAACATCTAAATCTTCACTTTGAAAGTGGGAGTTATTGGGGCTGGAGAGATGGCTCAGTGGTCTAAGGCACCTACTTAGAACAAGCTTGGCAAAGCATCAGGGACCGTGGTTCAATCCCCCAGCACCACATGCCAGCCAGCCCCGCCCCCTGGTGGGCTGAGCTGGCCACACACACACACACAAACAAAAAAAAAAAAATAAAAAAAAAAAAAAAAAAAAAAAAAAAAAAAAATTAAAAAAAAAAAGTGGGAGTTATTTACAGAGTCCTACTATGCCAAAATTGGTGACTCCTGCAGTCTCCTAAGTACAAGCATTGCTGAAGTTTGTGCCTTTCCAACGAATCATGCAGTGAAACTGGAGATGGTTTCTTTTTCTCTCATTCATTCCTATGGGAACCAAGGCATTAACATATTTTAAGCATCCTGTTCTCTAAAATATCACTTTTGTCTGTAAGATTGAGTTCTTAATGGAGAAGCACCAGCTAAGCTCCGCCTGCTTTGGGAAGAAGGGCACACCAATGCAGGATTCCACATACAGCAAAACACAGAACTCCAGCTAAAAAATTCTCTTTGGAAAGCTAAGCATATGTTGGATTTTGTTTCCTAATCCACTGTGCCAGTCTATTTCTTTTATTTGGCTAATTGACTCTATTTATATTGAGGGATATAATTGAGATGTTTTCACTTACAATTGACATGTTATTTACCTGCAATTGTTTACTCCATTTTCTCCTGTGTTTAATTGTTTGCCATATTTAGTGGGTTCCTTTTGATCTCATTGGGGGCCTGCCCCTTAGCTCAGTTCTTTAAGTGGCTGCTTCAACAAAGCAGTCAGGCTCAGATTGCTGTGGTTCAATCCCCACAACTCAAGCCAGGCAAACCTGTCCTGAAGGCATTCAGAGAAAAAAAAAATCCTTCTGATCTCATTCATGGAATAATATGCTGTATAAAAGAAACACACTTAACTCATAAAGAAATTCACAGGCTGAAAGTCAAAAATGAAAAACAATACTACACACCCCAGCCTCTCATAAAAGAGCAGGGGTAGTAATCCTGTTCTCAGACAGTCTCAACTTCAAATCAAGAATGATCAAAGGAAATAAAGGCCACTATGTACTAGTTATTCAATATAGTTCTGGAATCATTATCTAAAGTCATTAGACAAGAGAAAGAAATAAAAGGAAGAAGAATAGGTAAAGTAGAAGTTAAATTATCATTATTTGCAGATGACATGACACTTTACTTGGAAGACCCAAAAAATACCAACAAGAAACTACTGTAATAGATACACAAATTTAGTAGCATAGCAGGATACAAAGTCAATACCAAAAAATCAATAGCATTCCTCTACACAGAAAACAAATACACTGAGAGAGAAATTAGAGAAACAATAACTTTTACAATAGCACCAAGGAAAATGAAATAACTAGCAATTAATCTTACTAAAGAAGTCAAAGATCTTTTCAAGAAAAATTACAGTTCTCTGAGAAAAGAGATGGTAGAGGATTTCAGAAAATGGAAAAAATATTCCCTGTTCATGGATAGGAAGAACCAACATTGTGAAGATGGCCCTAATCCCAAAATTGCTGTACATGTTTAATGTAATCCCTAACAAACTGCCACCAACATACCTCACAGATCTAGGGAAATCATTCCTACAATTTATTTGGAACCAGAAAAGACCTAGAATAGCAAAGGCAATTCTGGGCAATAAGGAAAAGGCTGGAGGCATTACAATTCTTAACTTGAAATTATACTACAAAGCTACTGTGATAAAATCAGCATGGTATTGGCAACAAAATAGACCTGAGCATCAATGGAGTAGATTAAAAGATACAGATGCCTATACAAACACACTCAGCCACCTTATCTTCTACAAAGTGGCCCAACATGCTTACTAGAGGAAAGATAGCCTCTTTAACAAATGGTGCTGGAAAAATTGGCTCTCTACATGCCAAAAACTAAAACTTCACCAAAGTCTATCACCATGTATGAAAAAAAGCTCCACATCACTAACCTTCTGTGAAATGCAAATTAAAACAACACTGAGATACAATCTCACCCCAAAAAGAATGGCTATCATAAGGAAATCAGCCAACAAAAATGTTGGAGAGGGGAGGTGAGGGGCACACCCAGTATGGGAGTTGGGGGCAAATAAGTGGGGCCCACCGGGCACAGGACTTCTATAAGGCAAATATGTCTGGAATACTGTGGTGCAAGGTCATTTTTGCTGGCTATAAGCGGGGTCTCTGGAACCAAAGGGAACACACAGCTCTTCTTAAAATTGAAGGTATTTATGCCCAGGATACAACAGAATTATACTTGGGCAAGAGATGTGCTTATGTGTACAAAACGAAAAACAACACAGTGACTCCAGGTGGCAAACCAAACAAAATCAGAGTGATCTTGGGAAAAGTAACTCAGGCCCCTGGAAACAGCGGCACGGTTCCTGCCAAGTTCTGAAGCAACCTTCCTGCTAAGGCCATCGAACACCGAATCTGTGTGATGCTTTACCCCTCAAGAATTTAAACTAAAGGAAAATAAAAGTGCATTTGTGCTCTTGTATTTAAAAAAATGTTGGAGAGGTTGTGGGGAAAAGGTACCCTTCTCCACTGATGGTGGGAATGTAACTGGTGCAACCATTACAGAAAGAAGTGTGGAGACTCCTTAAAAAAACTAGGACTGCAAATCCCATTCCAACTACCTGTCACCCTACTGGGAATTTTCCTGGAGGAACCGAAAACATCATATCATAGTGATATATGTGTACCTATGTTTATAGTAGCACAATTTGTGATAGCCAAATCTTGGAAACAACCAAGAAGTCCATCACCTGAGGAATGGATGAAAAAGATGTGGTATTTTTATACAATAGAGTATTATTCAGTTGTAAAAAATGATAAACTTGAAGTTTTTATATTTAAGTGGATGCCACTTTAAGATATACTCATAAGTGAAATAAAGCAGACCCACATGTGTAAATATCATATAATCTCCCTAGTATAAGAACTCAAAAGAAGAAATAAAAATAGGTATAACACAATTAAAAGGAAAGGGAGAACCTAAAGATTAAGCAACGAAGAAAGGGCAAGGAGAAAAGCTAGGAAACACGACAAGGGCAAAGCCATACATTTACATGCACAAGGTGGGTAAAGGAGTGATCCTGAGAATCTTCAGCAGGTTTATGAAACTAGCAGCTAATTAGTAGGAGTCTCACCCTGACTAACTATACATGCTGATACCTTGACCTAAGTAACTGCACTGAAGATAGCAATGTGTAATCATAGGGTCATGTTTGCAATGCCTGTCATCCTTGTCTAAATACGTCCTGTTTGTCATGACATACCAATTATTGCCATACTGTCTCTCCAGTAAATGTTTGTTTGAAAAAAAGGGGGGAGTAATAAATGAAAACAAGAGACAAAAAAAGTCATAAGACTGTCCTGCTACAATGCTGTATTTGGTTAGATTTCTAAATTTCTGTTTAAAAATATGTAACTGTTTATTTCTTTTTTAAAAATCTTTTTAGTTCTTTACCTTTTTTTTCTTCATATTCTGGGGGGCCTTAAAGTTTAACATATTAATACTTGATGGAAAAGGCTGGTGAGTTGGCTCAGTGGAATAAGTGCTTCCCTGGCAAAAGCAAGTGCCCAAGTTCAATCCCTGGATCCGAAAAAAAAGAAAAAGAAAAACTTGATGGAAAATACCTGTTCCATGTTATGTCTAAGATGTCTGATATTCAGACCAATAATGAGGTTGGGTCCTAAAGTAGCTGAAATGCGAAAAAGAAATCACAAAAGGAAGGAATACCTGCTGTGTCCCTAGCTTCTGGAAACCAGAGGCCCAACCACATGCCCTGTTTCTGCTGCTGCTTCTGTTGTAGCTGCTCCTGCCTCACTGTTAGGAATGAAGGAAGAGGGCAAAGTGCAGGGAGACCCATATAAACCACAAAAATGCACAGTATCCAGCTCTTAGAGGAGAGCCAAAGCCCCACTGCAGATGAAGTCTTATCCTGGTCTCAAAGTTTCGACAAGATGATGAAGGGCCCTGCAAGAAGAAACCTTTTCTGGGAGTTCCTCCAAACAGAATACAGTGAAGAGAATCTGCTTTTCTGGCTTGCCTGTGAAGGTTTAAAGAAAGAGCAGAACAAAAGCGTCATTGAAGAAAAAGCCAGAATTGTATATGAAAATTACATTTCTGTTCTATCACCAAAAGAGGTCTGTCTCGATTCTCAAGTTAAAGAGGTGATCAATTGAAATCTGTTGGGTCCTAAGCCTCATGTGTATGAAAATGCCCAACTTCAGTTACATACCTTAATGCACAGAGATTCTTTCCCAAGGTTTTTGAACTCTCAGACTTATAAGTCATTTATTGAAAGTGCTGCCATCTCTTCTGATTCATAATTTTCATTAAAAAAAATCATTTTAGAAGGCTGGGATGGGAAAAGAAAGAATTAAATAACATCAGAAATTGAGTTGCTTGATCAAGATTATGGGGCCAAAGAGGAAAGTGATCGATGATGTAGAGTGTGCCTAAGGAGAGTCACATGGGAAGAAGACACTCTATCAGGCTTTCACAGAGAGCACATTGGCCAAGCAATGGCCGTGATTCATCCACATGGCTGACACTGACAAAGGTTCTACAATCTGAGGTACAGGATCTCAGCATGAATCCTGAGGAGATTTCACTGACCTTATCAGACCAAAAAGCTACAACTCTTGTTGCATAAGTCCTGCTTTACCTTGGTCTTAACCATCCATTAGAAAAAGTACAAAAATGAAATATAAGAAGTAAAGCCATGCTGTTATGTTGAGCTGTGGGGGACTCAGGTCAACAATTTCTGATATTGCTAGTGAAGTGGAAGACCCAATACTATTATGGACTATTGGACTCTTTTAGAATATTTTGCTGAGTTAATACACCTATAATATTCAAATAATTGAACTTAACAAAAAAGGGGATGCAGATGAATATCCATTTTGTATCTGTGTATTCAAAATGGTTAGGATAGATATAGAGTTACATTCTCTAAATGAATAGAGGGATTTGTTCTAATAGTGTTTGTAAATAGGGTATCATGTCCGCATCTTGTACAGCAATTAACCACTAGGAAGAATGTATGTAATGTGCTAATTATTGAAAATGTCCTACCTATTTGGTTTGAAACTATCTCATTACTATTTGTTTCTCAATAAAATTATGGGGAAAAAGAAGAAATTGAGCTGCTCATGGACTACAGTTTAGCTTTCCTCAGGATACTGTGAAAATATTACTATTTTGATCTTTGTCTCCATTTTTATCAAGGTTATCTGATTGAGTTTGGAGAAAATACCATATAAAACTAAGTTTGTTTTATTCAATGGTCACGCTACTTGCAAGCAAACTGTATTTGTAGGCCTATAAACAGTCTCCTAGTGTATCTCCAGAGACTGCATGTGCAAAGTAAAACTGCTTCATTTGTCACATAGCTGTACTATTTAATCAAATAGCATAACTTATAGCTGTATTTAAGAACTTTTGTGCAATATGGTCTGACTAAATAACTGCCAAAAAAAACTGACATTTCTTTAAACATTTGAAACAGAAAAAAGCAATTTTTAGAATGTAATAATAGTATTCAACATGTATTTCGAAGACAATATTTCTGTATATGAAAAAAGAACTATTTATCTGTTTGTTGGAAAATTCTAATAAGGGATTCCTCTGGTTGTTCACTGCCAATATTGTGGCATTTTTATTTCTGAAGATTTTGCTGTGTTAAAATAAATAAGACAAAGAAAAGGGGAAAAGGGGACTGGGGAGATGGCTCAGTAAAATAAACACTTCCTTGGCAAGTGCAAGGGCCTAAGTTCAATCCTCAGTTCCGCAAAAAGAAAAGAAAAAGAAAGAAAAGGGAAAAAAAAGCAAAACAACTTGAAGATCTCCTAGCTCAATGACAGATCAAAGTGTGTTACTGCTTTAAATTCTAATAGAAAATGAAATCTATGTATATATCAGATATCCAAAACTGTAATTAATTCATTAAAGACTAGCCTTCTGGTTCTGAAATGGTTGTATAAAACTTTGTACTTCAGCAAGAAAAAAGTAAACTTGATAACTTAGTTTTGGAATGTAGATAAAAGGGTCTAATAAAGGAATGCCTATGTGCAGCACTGTAAAACATTTTGACGAATAGGGTCTGTCCTGTGCTTTAAAGTAAAATCCAGTGACAAGCTAAGATTTGGCTATGAAGTTTCATAAGTGTTGTGTAGAAGATAGTTCTCTGCTTCAGACCTTAGCTATTTTCACATACTATCTTTAACAAGATTTATTTTTCAAATGATAAAACAAAATTATTTATTCTCATCCATAATTAAAAGCAGTACAGTGCTCAAATCTTTTAGCCGACATATTATTTTTTATACTTACTCCAACTTTTTTTTTTTTTTGGCAGAACCGGGGATTGAACTCAGGACCTTACACTTGCCAGGGAAGCACTTATTCCACAGAGCCATCTCCTCAGCCCCGATAATTACTCTAGTTCTTTAAAAAAAAATTACTTGCCTGACATGGACCTGTGCTTCTGGCATTCAAAACAATGTCCTATTGTGCTCATAAATCATAAAATAATCAGTGTCATATTTACATAAATGTGTAACATTTGAATATTAATATCCCCTGGATACTATTTTTTTAACCTTAAAGTGAATGAATATAATACTGAGTAAATTAAAATGAAAGTCTTAAAAGGATTTCTATCCAAGGAGAACATTAAGGATGATATGAAAATTATAAGACTGCTTTGTCGTTTTTAACTACCTCTCATTTTTTAATTTGTTAAACATATTAAAAAACATACATACAAACAAACAAACAAAGAGAAAGACAGGGAAGTGCAGAGTTTTCAAGGATCTGCCAGGAGGGGCAGGTCCCCTGGGCTTGGGTGTGCAGCACAATTTAGAACAGTAGTTTCATTACCCACTGTGCAGCAGGGAGCCTCTTCTACTTTTTTTTTTTAGTTATTAATAAAATACTTTTTTCTTTTTGCCAATTTTTTATTAGTGTACATAGGTTATACAAATGAATGAGGGTTTTTCTTTTGACAGATTTATACATGCATATAACTTGACCCCCCATTTCATACTTTTTTTGGGTTCAAGGTATACAGTGTATTTTGATTATATTCCTGCCCCCCATTATCTACCCTGGCACCTCACTTCTTCCCTTTTCCTCCCTTCCTCTTGTCTAATCATGGTTTTCCTGTCATCTTTTTTATGTAACATTTGCCTTTCTACGTTTGACTTACTTTGCTCCACATGACAATTTCCAGATCAATTCATTTTTCTACAAATGACAAAATCGTGGCCTTTTTGTGGCTGAACAATGCCCTGGTGTGCACGTATTACACGTTGCCTGTTCACCTTTCTCCCTGTTACATGTAGGTCACAATTTTGTAAACAGAGATAATACTTGAATTTGAGTTTCAATCACTTGAAATGAGATACCTCATATTTACTACCACCTGAAGGTGGGAGACAGCTTTGGCTTAACACGGATGCCTAATTTATTTCTGTGCCCTTAAACCCCTACAAAGGGCAAGTGAGTTGAAATCTCCTAGCCTTTTATGGAAAAGACAAGAAGTACAATGGATGATATTATTAAGTTTATCTGGATAGTCAGGGTAGCACCCTGGAAACAAAGTCCTTGAGTGCTAACAGGGACATTAGGGAGGGTCTGCATATTTTCTACATTTTATGTTAGTTGTATGGGTTTTTTTTTCTTTTTAAAGTTTCTAATACTAGGAAAATATATCATATGATGTCTTTTAAATAAATTGTAAGTCAAAGATATAGTATAAATCTTAGAACAAAAATTAAGAATAAGCAATATTCAGAAAATTAAATACTAATTAAAAATTAAAGGTTTCAAAACAATTGAACTAAGAAAAAGTTTTCATGATAGCAAAGAAGTATTAAGAGTAAAGCATAAGATGAATACTGGAATGGCAAATAAATGACCAGCACTGCTAACAGTTTGAGGGTACAACATCGCACCTAGTTCTAGTGTGTTGTGGACATGCATAATGACCATGACAGTTACTGGTGGCCAGGCGTCACTTGTGGGACAGCAATTTCTTTGAAATCCACTCTGTAGACTCAGAGGGAATCATGACCCATAAGGTGGAAGAGAAGTCCATTTGTAGAGTGTGCTGATGGAAATATTTTGCTGCTGAACACAAAAGTATAATTGAAAGACTACTACTGTATACCTCTTATTCTCCTGTGTTTAATTGTTTGCCCTATTCGGTGGGTTCTTTCCATTCTCATTCATGAGGCTGTGATCAATTTGCTCCCTCTCTAGAACATCACTTAGTAGTCTGTGTAGGCTTGGCTTTGTCATCACGAAATTCTTTAGTTGTTCTTTGTCATGGAAGTATTTCACTTCTCCATTATACTTGAAAGACAGTTTTGCAGGGTATATCAGTCTGGGTTGGAATTTGTTTTCTTGCAAGACTTGAAGTACTTTGCTCCATGCTCTTCTTGACTTGACGGTTTGTGAAATCTGTGTTATTCTGATGGGTTTTCCTTTAAATGTGATCTGTTTCTTTTCTTTAGTGGCTTTTAGTATACTGTTGCTATGCTGAATTTCTGGGATCTTGATTATTATATGTCTCGTTGTGGTTTTAATTGGGTTGACTTTTTTTGAGTTCTATAGGCTTCGGTTAGCTGAATGTCAGATTGTTGCCCCATATTTGGGAAGTTTTCTGCTATTACTTCTGCCCATATACTTTTTATATCATTTATATTGACTCCTTCCTTCTCATCAATGCCTATTAGTCTCACATTGTTCATCTTTGCATCATCTTGCAGGTATTGAATTATTTTTCCCTGCATCCTAGTTGTTTTTAAGAGATCTTTTCTTGGGCTGGTGAGATGGCTCAGTGGTCTAAAGCACCTACTTAGAACAAACTAAAAGCACAGGGACCGCGGTTCAATCCCCAGCACCACATGCCAGCCAGCCCCGCCCCCTGGTGGGCTGAGCTGGCCACACACACACACACACATAAACAAAAAAAAAAAAAAAAAAAAAAGAGATCTTTTCTTACTTTTTCACTAGCTGCAAAGGTGTCTTTAAGGTCAGAATGTCTATTTTCACTTTCACTCAAACGGTTTTGCCAACTTGTGATTGAGGTTTTAATTTCCTGCATTATCACTTTGAACCTGTTTCATACACTCTATTTCTTTCCTAAATTGCTTATTCAGTGGTTCCATCAATTTTATATTCTGCTCTATTTTTTTTTATCAGTGTATTCTTTCGAAGCACTTAGTACTTCTTTGATTATAGTTATCACTATATTTTTTAGTTCAGAAATTATTTCTTATCTTATTTCTTCTATACCTTTCTGCAGTTGTTTCTTTACTTCCAATGCTGTTATTTCAGAGATTTCAAGTGTCTGATTTCCAGTTTCCTTTATGCTAGTGTTTTCTGCATTTATCCTGTGTGGACTCGGAGCCTGAGACTGCATTTTGTTCCTTTTCTTTGTCATTTTGTATACCACTGTCTTCTGAACTTTGGTGTAGTGCTTAGAGTTATTACCTTAGCACCAGGTCCAGATCTATGAAGTTCAGATTCCTCCCGATGGGTGTTTCTTGGATCTGCCTGGGGTCTGGCTGCTGTGCTCCACTTCTTTCTGCTGCAGCCATTGGAGGTGAACCCTTTGTGTCACTCTGGCAAGATGTTCTGCTCTTGAATCAGCTGGGTGGGTCTTGCCTCAAGCCTCTTTGCAGGGAGTTCTGCTGAAGGGTTCCGCGCCGGGCTTGCGCTCTGGGCCTATTCAGGATCTGGTGGCCCCGGGTGGTCTCACTCACTCACTGGACCTGTACTCTGGGTCAGGGAGCCTCTTCTAGGGGTACAGGAATATGGGTGTGAAGAAGGGGCCTGTACTCCAATGGGCGGGGACAAGTTGCTTCACCAGCTCTACAGCATGCCTGCCTTCATGGTCCCCACCACAATCAGCTCAGATGAGCATGAGACTGTCTTGTTTTCACTCTGGGACTGAGGACAGAGAGCGTGAGCATGGAAACCGCCCGTGGACGCTGAGCAACAGATTCTGCCTGAATGCACAGATTCTTGTCTGTGGCTGATGGCAGAGTAATGGTTCAGGTCTCCACAGAACTCAGCAGAGGGAGGGCTTCATGCAGAAGGTGTCACTCACAGTGACCACTGTTCTTGCTGCACTCCTAAGGCATGAGTCTCCTAAGACAATGTCCACACTGTGGCCTGAAGCACGCGATGAGATCTGCACACTGTGCCCTGCAGTGCTAAAGTGCTATCCTTACAGTAGCTTCTGATACTAGTGTCAAATCAATAAAGGGACCCATGCTCTCCAAACACTGGACCCAGAGTATTTGTATATACACAGTGGAGTCTAATGCTACTTTTATACTTGATCTTAGCCAAAAGGCTAAGAAGAAATGATACTACTTTTATAATAACAGCATAGCCTGTGGACTTTTCTTTCTTGTTTTTAAAATGTATTTAGTATAGGGTCTACAGCATCTCACTACACAGTTGGGGATTGAGGATCACTGGTAGTAATCCTCCTGTTTTCAGCCTCCCCAGCACTAGGATTACAGGCACATGCTACCATGTCCAGTCTTATATTTTTAATATCCACAGAGCAGCATCTCATACTAATATCCATGTGGTAGTGTCTTGTACCAGCTTTGTATCCACAAAGCAACTTCTAATCCTAGCTTAGTACACACAGAACAACTTCTACTACTTATTTATCTAATACTGATTTTATATTCACACAGCAGCAATACTAACATTCCAAGAATGACCTTTAACACTAGTAGCTGCACAGTGGCCTCAAGTACTCCATATCTGCACAGCAGCCTCTAACACTTATTGAGTATCTACAAAGTAGCTTGCAGCACTTACCTAATGTTCACAGTGTTGTCCACTACTAATTCCATAGCCCTGGAGAGGAATGTGGAACTTTGGGGCTTCCACTAAAAAAAGCAGCACTGACTAAGAGAAGGGAAGACACTGTGGCTACAGGACAAATGGAGAGGGAGATTCCATGGGGTTGCTGGGATGGGTTCTGTATTGTAATCTACAGTGGCCAAGGGAAAAGTTTCAGAAGGTGTTTCTTCCTTCATGAGACATGAACTGCTAAGCAACTGGGGTAAGCTCATCCTGCAGGTTATTCAATTTTTGTGTGGCTGTTGCCACTGTGCTGTGAAAAACCTTCCAGCCTTGTGGGTCTGGGCCCTATGACAGAACCCAAAGACCAGGTGTTTCGACTGCTGAGAGGTTGCATAATGTTGGTGTCAGAAAAGGTGAAAGACAGAATAAAGCACACAGCATTTCTGGTGAGAGCTAGGCAAGGTTTATCCTATAATCTTGACCAAATCTTTGTGGTTGCTTTCATTGTTATACACTTATGACTCACAATACAGTTGTCTTGGGGACTTGGTACATGTAACAATTGGATCTTAGTCATTTTTCCTTTCCATTTTCCTCACTATCGCTAGGTCCCCTTCCATCTCCACAGAATCTACCTCCCTTTTTGACTCCATCTCTCTTCTATGGTACTCTTTATATATGTTCAGTTGTTCTTATAAAGGAAACTATTCAATATTTAACCTTTTGTATCTGGTTTATTTCACTTAATATTATTCTCTCAGGATTTATCTATTTTCCCACAAAAAAAATCAAATTTATCTTTTATTTTTGAGACAGGATTTCACTACAGTTCAGGATTGCCTGGAACTTGCTATAAAGTGCACGGTTACCTCTAGCTAATGGTAATCTTGCTGCCTCAGCCAGAGTGAAATTTATCTTTTTGTGTTGAGTTGTACTCTATTTTGCATATATACAGTTGATTTTTAAAATCTATTTCTTGTTAGATATGTTGGTTGTTTCCAAAATTTATGTATTATGAATTGTGTTTCTACAAGTGGGAATGCAAGCATGTATTTTTGTTGGATTTTTTTTTTTTTCTCCCCATGACTTCAGGGCAGGTTTGTCTGGCTTAGGTTGTGGGGATGGAACCACAGAAACCTGAGCCTGACTGCTTAGGTTTTTTTTTTTTTTGAGCTTTTATACATTTTATTGTAGTTTCTTTCCATAATTTTATTGATAAACAAATAGCAATGAGACAGTTTCAAATCAAATTGGTAGGACAGGGGCTGGAGAGATGGCTCAGTGGTCTAAAGCACCTACTTAGAACAAGCTTAGCAAAAGCATCAGGGACCGC
>NW_004524882.1:1475282-1479911 GCF_000260255.1 Octodon degus
ATTTAAAAATTAGAATATATTTTAAAAATAGGCATAAAGAATTATATACTTCTTATGTTTACACATAAGTCCAAAAATCTCACTATATACAACCTTGAAGCAGGACAGTCCCACAATATTCCTTTTCCTCTCTCTTGTTTTCATTCACCACCTCCTTCTTTTTGAACAACCATCTACCCGAGAGACATCATAGCGGCAACTGCCATGTCATGACAAGCAGCCCATATTCAGAAGACCAGAATGAGAGGCACTCCAAGCATGAAACTACTATTACAGATTACCATCTGCAGTGCAGTAGCTTAGTTCACAGGTATCAGTATATATAGTTAGTCAGGGTGAGAATCTTTTCAATTAAATGCTCGATTAAAAATCTGAAGATTCTCAGGATAATTGCCTTGCCCATCTTCTACATATAACTGTATGGCTTGACTTATTCATGTCTGACTGCTTTGTTGAAGTAGCCACTTAAAAAGAACTGAGCTAAGGGGCAGGCCCCCAAGCATGTATTTTTGATTCATGTCCTTATGTCTTTTATGAAGATATCTGGAAGGGTTATACCTGAGTCAAGTGAGATCTCTGGTTTAGTTCTTTTGAGGCATCTCCAGAGTAGCTGTATAGTTTTTATTCCAGTCAACTTTGCAGGTGGTTCCCTTTACCCAACTTCATATTTTGAGTTCTTGATGATACCATGCTTACTGAAATAAGCTCAAACTTCAGTAGGTTTTGATTTGTATTTCTGTAATGGACAAAAATGTGGAACATAATTTTTTTCTCTGTATTTGTGGCCTTTAATGCTCCTTCTCCTTCTCCTTCTTCTTCTTTTTGAAAACTATCTATTCATTTTGAATTCTCATTGTTATTAAAATTTGATCTTTTATTTTGGGATGTCTTTTTTGACTTTTTAATATGTTCTAGATATTAGTCCTCTGTCTAATGAATAGTTGATGATGAATTTCCCACTGTGAAGGTTTTCTCTTTAGTCTGCTTTTCTTTGCTATAAAAATCTTAATTTGACATAATCCCATTGGTTGATTCATGGTATTATTCTTGTGTAATTGTATTTAGAAAGTCCTTGCTCCTGCCTATGTCTGCAAAAGCTTTACCTGTTTTATCTCCAGCAGATTCTGTATTTATGGTTTGATATATACTTCTTTTCTCTATTTCAACTTGGTTTTCATAAAGACTGTGTGAAATATGGATCTTGATTTTATCTTCTGAACTGGGATCATCAGTTTTTCAAGCACTATTTTTGAAGGTGCTGTTTCTTTCCATTGTATGTTGTCAGTTTGTCCAAAACCAAGTGGCCAAAGGTGTCTGGGGCTGTTTGTTCACTCTGAACTCTATTGTGATTAATGCATATAGGATTTTTTAATGTTGTTGTTTTTTGCCAGTACCATGATAGATATTTATCACTGTAGCTCAGAAGTATAACTTTTAATCTGGAAAGATTTCTCCTGTTTTGCTCTTATGCTTGGAGGTTCATTGCCTACTCTTGGTCATTTCTGATTTCTTATGAACTGTGAAATTGTGTTTTATAGTTCTGTAAAGAACACTGAAATTACTATGATTAGAATTGCATGAAACACACTCACATTTGTGGGAATATGGACATTTTAACAATATTGGTTGGTCGTACCTATCCAAGAACTGGGAGTGTGTTTCTCTTTTCAATGTCTTCTTGACTCTCTTATTTTGACTTGCACAGTTTTTTATAGGGGATGTTTACTGCTGTTGCTGAGTTAATTCTTAGGCATTTGATTTTTTTTTTTTTTTTTAAAAAAAAAACACTTTCATTAATGGAATGGTTTACAGATTCTTTCTCTGTGGGTTCATGTTTTGTGCACAGGAACAATATTGATTTCATACTTTGAAATATTTACTATGACTTGGTTTTCTATAGCCTGGTCAGATATTTTTCAATTGTTTGAGGGCTGGGATATTATTCAGTGGTATAAGTGCCTCCTTGGCCAGTGCAGGGTCCCAAGTTCGATCATTGGTACTGAAAAGACAAAAGATAGTTTCCATTTATAGTTGGATTATTAGTTGCTGACATTGAGAGTCATTTCTGTATTTTAAATACAATTTTATTTTCCAATACTTATTTTTAGAGGAATCATCCAGTACTTAGCTTGTTATCCAGATGTTAAAGCAGCTCATACAAGCCAAGCATGGCAGCACATGCTTATTATCCCAGCATTTGGGAGTCTGAGGCAAGAAGATCATCATGAATTTGAGGCTACCCTCGGTTACATAGTGAATTCAAGTTTAGGCTGGACTACATAATAATATCCTGTTTAGGGGCTGGGGAGATGGCTCAGTGGAATAAGTGCTTCCCTGGCAAGCTCAAGGGCCTGAGTTCAATCCCTGGTTCTGGGGGCAGGGGGGAAATCCTGTCTCAAAAAATAAACAAAACAAAGCAAAACAAAAACAGAAAACCCCAAACCCTTTCCTGTTGGAGGCCTCCACATACAGCCAGTTGAGAGCCACAACTTGTGGGCCAACAAGGGCTTACACAGAGAACCAAATACCATTTCACAGACATCTCAATTATTGTAAGTACAGGTACCACGATTTAGATCTGAAAATGATCTGTTTGGAGAGCGATCCATGAAAGGGTCTCTAGAGAGGACTGATCACCTGTTGTACTCGAGTTGCTGCTTATGTAATGCAGTGAGACTCAACATCTTAGGTCACTGTTGACAAGTGGGAGTCTAGTGGAATGTGTTGGAGATGGACAACAGACTACAAACTTCAATTTGGTTATACAGAGCAGAAGTGATCCAGGGGCATTTTAAATTGCTCATAAGAACTGCATGATGTTTGAGGTATGAGACAAATGCCTTCAAACAGGCAACTTACGTGCATGAGGACCAGTTGGTCTCCTTTGACCTGTGTTTCTAAATATTTTTTTAATAATGAAATACCTTGTGGGATGTTTTATAAAATGTTCTTGTATACAAAAAGTACTCAATTTCTCATGTTATATTGTTATAAACTTACGGTATTGTGTAAATATAATCAGCAATTCATTTTAAAGTACTTGTAATACAGTGAACATTATATTTTTCCTTAGACTTCATTTTGCCTAACAAAATAAATTACTCACCAGTTGTGTTATAGTAAATCTGAAATATCTGATAAAACCATAGAACACACTCTATTGCACAGGGCAGTGTCATTTTTGTGCCCGACAACTTGTGTCCAACTTCCCTGAAGCAAATCTCTGCTTCTTTACAGCACCAGGAAGATAGGTAGTGTGTATCGCCATTTCTGCTTGTGATGGAATATTGACACTACAAAACATTTCATCCCAAGCACATATTATTTCCCCTCAAAAAACTCTTCTAGGCTTGATGATACAAGTGAGTAATCCCAGCAACTCAAGAGGCAGAAATGCAAGGAAAACAAAATTCAAGTAAGCATGTTCAACTTAATAAGATCTTGTTTCAAAATATAGATCTAAGTTCTGCAGATGTAGCTGAGTGATTTGGAACTTCCAGGTTTACTCCCGAGCATCAAATTTTTTATATAAACCGCTACAGTTCAATGGGAGAGATCTACATGTGTAGCACATCCAAGGCTCTCAGCAGACCATGTTCCAGTCCTCTGGAGGTTTCCAAACCATGGAAAAGTGGATATAGATGTTGAAACTGCTCTGGTACTCCTCCCTGGCTAGCACTCTTTTCACGGCCACTGTGAAGGGGACACTCACCTCACCATCCTGCTTACTATGCAAATTGTCATGGCTAGCACCTGAAGTACTCCGGCAGGTGAGAGTCCCCAAGGAAAAGAACACACGAGACAGACATCAGTTCAAAGGGTGACTGTGGCAAGAGAGCATGCTGTGTCTTTAGTTTATCTCTTACACAAGTGGCTATTTCATATTTGTATTCTGACACATTGAGTGAACTAGTGCACAGATAGTTGTCTACTCCCAAGTCATCTTTCATGACTGTTCCCTAGCTTGTGCCAAATATTGCCACAAAAGGTTATTTCCTGAGCATCAGAATCATAATTTGCAAGTGACTTTACTCCATCCTAGGCTAATATTCTTAACCTAAACTTACTTCTGGCTTTAAACTTAAAATGCAGACTTAAAATTAACTGTTTCAGACTGCTTGGGAATCTGCCTAAATTGTCCTCCAATGCCAGCATCAAAGCTGTGACTGTCCTGTCAGATCACTGCATTTGGCTTAGATCTTCACACAGTAAGTGAGAAGTGGACACTGATGTGCAGGGAGTTATGTCAAAATAACTATGATATGGGGGAGTAAAGCTGGAAGTCCCAAATCACTGAGCTACGAGACAGAACTTCAACCTCTACTTTGAGACAGCATCTCAGTAAGTTGAACAGGACAGATTCAACTTTGTTTTCCTTTCACTTCTGCTTCCTGAGTTGCTAGGATTACCAACTTCCATAACCAAATCTTGCTCTAACTCTAAGTAGTACTTGCCCAATATGAAAGAAAAATGGACAAAATTACAGATACAACGTAATATAAAACACTGAGATACAAGCAGGTATCGTGTCACGATATGGGAAACAGCTGGATAATTCAAAAGTTATGTGAAAGCAAATCAACTTTGTCAAAAACATGTCCACAAGTCTATGAATATATATATATATAT
>NW_004524882.1:1480011-1495696 GCF_000260255.1 Octodon degus
AGAATAGAGTACACACACCAAAAGTCTGAAAAAAAATGTAGAGAGAATCCGACAATTAACAGAAAGTAATTAAGAAAATTAATTTTTATGGTCTATACCTCCTAATTTTAAAGACAAAGCAAAACTTACATAAATACGAACTCTAACTGAAAATAAAAAATACCTTTCACTTCATCATGCTTAATTAAAAGACACCATGTATTAGGTCCAGACATATAAAAATATCTAATTATGCCAGTTCAACATAGTTAATTAAATACTGTAGAAACATAACCCACATACTTAAGTGACTTTCTAAAAATATACATAATATATGTGCATTAAGATATTTTTATTTGGGACTGCATTTTTATGGAAATTTTGTGGAGAAGTACTTGGATCAAGCATATTGTATTAATTAGTCGTATATGCTTCCATTACTTGAGAAACTTTCACAGGATTACCAAACTAAGTTCATAAACTTTCTCTCCAGTTATTGACCAAAATAATAATAAATAATGCTTGCTCATACATTTTACACACATATGGTTTCTGTCCAGTATGAGTTATTCTGTCTTTTGCAAACACCAGGTATGATGAACGCTTTCACACATTGCTCTCATATATGGAATTCATGTCAAGTGTGAGCTCTTTCTTTTACCACCTGTACTGAAAGCTTCGCCACCTTGCATATATAGATTTTTCTCCCATGAAACTTCATGTGTTTATAAAGTACTTTTTATATAAGTTTATATTGCTTATATACACAGGCATTTTCCCCAGTGTTTTTTCATATACTTTATAATAACCCTGTATAAAAAAGCTGTCACTGTTTACACGGATTTCTATCTAGTATGCACTGTTTCCTGTTTTTGACAGTCACAGCATGTGTGGAAAGCTTTACCACAGTGCTTACATACATAGGGGTTTCTTGCCGGTGTGAATTCTTTCATTTGTTTTCCAATTTTTATGTAGACTAAAAGCTTTCCCACACTGTTTCCATACATAGGGCTTCTCCCCACTGTGAATTCTTTCATGTCTTTTACAGTTTCTTTGTAGACTAAAAGCTTTCCCACACTGTTTACATTCATAGGGTTTCTCCCCACTATGAATTCTTTCATGTATTTTACAATAACCTTGTATACTAAAAGCCTTCCCACATTGCTTACATACATAGGGCTTCTCCCCAGTGTGAAGCTTTTCATGTGCTTTACAATAACCTTGTGTACTAAAAGCTTTCCCACATTGTGTACATACATAAGGTTTCTCCCCAGTGTGAAGCCGTTCATGTGTTTTAAAATGACTTTGTCTACTAAAAGCCTTCCCACACTGCTTACATACATAGGGCTTCTCCCCAGTGTGAAGCTTTTCATGTGCTTTACAATAAGCTTGTGTACTAAAAGCCTTCCCACACTGCTTACATACGTAGGGTCTCTCCCCTGTATGAAGCCTTTCATGTGTTTTAAAATGACTTTGTCTACTAAAAGCTTTCCCACACTGCTTACATACATAGGGTTTCTCCCCAGTGTGAATTCTTTCATGTCTTTTACAATATCTGTGTGTACTAAAAGCTTTCCCACACTGTTTACATACATAGGGCTTCTCCCCAGTGTGAAGCCTTTCATGTATTTTACAAACTCTATGTATGCTAAAAGTTTTCCCACACTGTTTACATACATAGGGTTTTTCCCCAGTGTGAATCCTTTCATGTGTTTTACACTGACCTTGTGTCCTAAAAGGTTTCCCACATTGCTTACATACATAGGGTTTCTCTCCAGTGTGAATTCGTTCATGTATTTTACAATCTCTATGTATAATAAAAGCTTTCCCACACTGTTTACATACATAGAGTTTCTCCCCAGTGTGAAGTCTTTCATGTTTTTTACAGTAACGTTGTGTACTAAAAGCTTTCCCACATTGCTTACATACATAGGGTTTCTGCCCAGTGTGACTTCTTTCATGGCTCTGAGCATTGCTGGGTGTACTGGAGGCTTTCAAATTTTCCTTACATACAAAGGTCTTCTCTCTAAGCTGAGTTCTTTCACTAAGATCAAAGTAGGACTTTTCACACTGATTATATTCATAGGATTTCTCTCTAGTCTTTGTCCTTGCATCGTTCTGAAAAGCGCGAAAATCACTGCAGGTTCTTGCATGTTGATTACATTTATACAGCTTCTCTTCTAATCCCAAAAACTCATAAGCCTTCATTCCAGTGTGAGCTATGGTGGGCATATTTACTGGGTACCATTTCTCCAACTCTTCATTTCTATTAAAAAAACAAAATACATGAACAACAACAAAAAACACCAGTGACAATAAAATTTTTCTCCATATTAATGATTTACCACAAGTTCTGGTATCATTTCTCCTAAGGAATTCTGAAAATTAACTAAATGCCCTGGAGGATACCTTGGAAACAGCCATTCCCAAGAACAGCATTCATGTAGGAACTTTCAAATTAGTATATTTTACAATACAGACGGCCAGTTTCATTTTGGGTGATTGATATACATATATTTGACATACTGATCATTTTGCTACCTTTTCCACCACTGTTGTCCCTCTTCTCTCCTTATTGTTTGTCTTCTTCAGCCCCAAAATGTAGGGTTTTCCTCTTTTTTAATTGCCTCTCCTTTATTTTATTCCCTAATTTACATTTTTGTCTTCTCATATAAGAGTAAGCATGTGGCATTTCACATTCTGAGACTTAATTCACTGCATTTATGCTGAAGGTCCACCCATTTCTTTGTGCAAATGACATGGTTATGATTCATCTTTGTATCTAATTAAAGCACTTTTTTCTTCTTTAAGTGATGGGGATTAGTACTGAATTACATCTCCAGCTTTCCTATTTATTTTAAGAGAGATTATCACCGATGATAAAGTTGCACATGGAGACTTTCAACTTGTCATCCTGCTGAATCAGTTTAGCAGAGTGCTGGGATTGTACCACCACGCCAAGCCTACCAAAATTTTTCTTTATTCATTCATCCAATGATGGACATCTAGACTGATTCCATGGGTTAGCTGCTAAAAATTGTCTTGCTTTGTGTATTGATACGTTATATCAGTATAATATGAAAAATTTAACTTTTTGGGACTGTACCTAGGAGAGGTATTTTTCAATAAAATGGAAATTCTATTTTTACTTTTGGAGAAATCTTTATACTGATTATAATACAGGCTATAATTAACATTCCTACCCAAAAAAGTGAAAGAACTTTAAAACATGAATGGACTCAATTCTCTGGAATACTAGCACTAGCACTCACTGGTACTTTCAATACTGTTTCAAGGTTTCTAATCTTTCAGATACTGAATGTTTTATGTAGAGATAATGGTGATAGACAGAAAGACAGATAGATAGATATCCTGAAGAAGTGTTTCTGTCAAAACTCAAAATTTAGGGCCGGGGAGATGGCTCAGTAGAATAAATGCTTCCCTGGCAAGCTCAGGGGCCTGAGTTCAATTTCTGGTTCCAAAAAGAAAAAAAGAAAAAAACCCTCAAAATTTGTTTCTTTTCATATATACCTATACAAAATATCTAAATGAAATTTCATACATTTTCATGGAGGTAATCATGAAAAAAGTTTTGTACTTTGATGTTAGTGTCACTTGCTGAATTATATGAGCATGTTTCAGATACTGCAATACTTCTATATTGAGTTTGCAGATTATGCATACTAAAACTACACACATTATTAGAGAATATCTGTGAGATTAAGTAAATTTATACATGGTCACATTTCCCTGGTTGTGATATTTGTGTTTATGCATCTGCTTTTGAGGAAAATTCCTTTTTTTTTTTTTTTTTTGAGTAGAAATTACCTTTGATTTCTCCAGTGATTTTCATGCTCTTCTTCCACCTGGTCATCCCAGGCTCTACCTGAATTGTAGACATAAAAATATAAGGGGACACTACATTACTGCATGAAAACGAATGGATTCCAGGGGCAGGAATACAGCTCAGTGGCACAGTGCCTACCTGGCACGTGTAAGGTCCTGAATTTAAAAACAAAACAAAACAGAATAGATGCCAGTTAGATTCAAGATATAACCAGGCTTGATTCATGTAACCAGGCCTGACCTATTCTTGAAAAATATTTCCCATTCTATTTAACGAAAGCACCGATGATCAACAATGTTCTCTGGATGTATAAATGAGAAAGTGGAATCTTCCTTACCTATAGCAGCCACAGTCCTAAACATTTCTCTCATCACATCTCTGTAGAGCTTCTTTTGGGATGGATCCAGCAAAGCCCACTCCTCCACGGTGAAGTTAACAGCCACATCTTCAAAGGTCACTGCCTCCTAAATCATCACACATAGGTTTCTTGAACAAAGGTTGAGACTCACGGCCTGCGATCTTTCAACTTCTCTCATAAAAATTTGAACCGAAAGACAGGTGTGGAAGTGTCTGCATCCCAGCACTCAGGAGGCTGAGAAAGGATTGCCATGAGTCTGAGACTAGTGAAGCCTACAAACTGAGTTAAAGACCAGCTTGAACTTCATAAGACCCTGTCTCAAAATAGAAAACTACAAAGCCATATGGTTGGTGAATCTTTCAAAGATTGACTCTGTCTTGGTCATCAAATCCATGTGCATGAATGCTTTTTCAGAAAGTATTTTTTCTTCATTTTTTGGTACTGGAATTTGAACTCAGGACCTTGTGCTTGTCAGGCAGGCTCTATGCCACTGAGCTATGTCCCTCAGAGAGCAATTATGATGCTAGATTGACATTCATTATAAAGGAGCAGCAGAATAGGAGCACTAAATAAGCTGTGTCATAGCGAGGGCACCTGACTCAAAATTTAGGGCCGGGGAGAGCAATGTCTGAGCAATGTCTCTAATGCAGGGCTCATAGAAGGGGCTTTCAAGATCACCATCTAGGGGGCAGGGAGATGGCTCAATAGAATAAGTGCTTGCCTGGCAAGTGTAAGGGCCTGAGTTCAATCCTAGGTTCCATTTAAAAAAAAAAAAATCACCATACACCACACTGGGGAAGACGATTAACTATCAGGATTTGACAGGTCATGGTGATATCTCTTCTCCAATTTTATTTATGGCATTGAGTCCTACTTTCTTTGATTATACTTATGCAGTATTTTAAAACTTGAATTTTGTTAAAGATAAATATCAAATAAGGGTTATGAATAACTAAAATGTTAATAGAAAGTTTTATTGGAATAAGTCTAAGAAAATTGCAAATAAGTGTGGCATTTTATTTATAGCTCAAGGTCACAAAATGGTCACCTCCACTCAGATATAATTTTGCATGCTTATATCTGGCAAAAGATTAGCATATGAAAGCTAACAACCATTGTTGAATTTCTATCATTTTGCTTAGTGAAGTTTGGAACATTTCTAATGTTTTTTCTATTTTTAGTTTCTTTAAAAAAATAAGCAATAAAATAAAAAAGAAATTATGAATAAAAAAACTCCAGGGGGATATGGGACAGCAAGAGAGAAAAGAGATGAATAAAATGTATTGTATCCATTGAAAACCAATATATCACAAAGTAATCAGACACACACCAAAAGCTTAAGCCAGGTGTGGTGATGTACTCTTCTAATCTAAGGTCTTGGGAGGTCAAGGAAGGAAGACTGTCAAGGAGTTGTAAGGATAGCCATAGCTACACAGTAAATTTAAGGGTAGTGTGAAAAAATGTGATGCTCTGACTCAAACTCTCCTCAAAAAATGATAATTTCAAAAGTAATTGTCATGTATAAAAGAGGCCTCTGATTTTGTGAAAATCTGTAGCTGTACAGTGTAACAAAAATCTAACTTCAGGGGCTGGGGAGATAGCTCAGTAGAATAAACGCTTGCCTGGCACGTGCAAGGTCCTGAGTTCAATCCCCAGTTCCACAAAAAAAAAAAAAAAAAAAAAAAAAAATATCTAACTTTATTTAATACCTTTTACCCAATAAGGTCAAAAGCTTCCACAATATACATGAGAGAAATTAAAATTCTACCTTTTGTGAGACTATACTATTATTATAGACAACGGCAAATACATTTCACAAGGAGAAGGCAATTTGTAATGGGTCCACATATGTATTGATGATACATGATAGAGCTCATGTTATGTGTCTGGAGGAGATCAAAATGTCTCAGTTACGTTCAGGGAGAAAAAGGTATGTACTGTACATGTCTCTATGGACAATAACTAACTTACCAACTGGAATGGGAAAGACAAAATTGAATCTCTTCAGAATTCACAGTGAAATATGTTTTAGATGTTAAAAATGTTTCTGTAGAACAAAATCAACTAGTCATCAGCAATAGGATAAGGTGAAAGGGCCAGAGAGAGACATAGCTCAGTAGAATACGTGCCTGCCTGGAAAGCACAGGGTCCTGAGTCCAATCCCCAGTACCAAAGGGAAAAAAAAAGAAAGGCAAAAAAAAAAGAAAGAGATAGGACAAGTTGAAATATACAAAAATCATAGGAAATAAACATGAAAATATTTGCTCTGTACACAGTATAAAACTATGTATAGGGAACAAAGGTCAATGAACATAAATCTAAAAAATGACTGCAACATATTTAACTCAAGATAAAATACCAAACAAAATAAGAACCAAACCTTGAGAAATTCATTTAAAAAATTCCAAAATAGGGAAGAAAATAAGCAAGTAAGACTTATTCCAATGGACAATAAATTGATACACTCTATACTCTTTTCCTTTACTTTGGAGTTTACCAAAATTTTCAGATCAGTGACTTCTTTCCATTGTGTGGAGAAAACAGAATGTTACTATTCATGGAGATCAGGGAGATAGATATCAGTTAAATAACCTTGAAAAATTCTGAACTACTCAACCTATGGAATGGGTGAGAAAGCCTTTTGCCCTTGATTTACAGATCAGTACAGTGCACAGTAGTGCAACAGAAAAACAATAACAACAAACCATGAAAGTATTTCACTTAGAACTCTCCAGAAAGGGTTGGCCAAATAGCTCAGTGTAATAAAGCCCCTGCAAGCAAGTGCAGGGGCCAGTGGTTCAATTTCTAGGCCTGCTCTGCCAGTCCCTCCCCTGAAGTATGCTGACCCCAATTGAGACTGGGCATGGTGGCACATACCTGTAATCCCAGCTCTTGGGTGGCTGTAAACAGGCAGATTAATACGAGTCTGATCTAGTAGTGAGACCCTGAACACCCCATAGACCCTTCTCTAAAATACAAAGGAAATCTCTAGAATACTCACTTATTGAAATGTCCAAGGGAGGAAAATAAAAGAACAGTATTCATAGAAAATCACAGAGTAAATTTAGCAAAGAGTCAACAATGTGGGAGAGTTGTCATCCATGGAGTAAGAGATATGAGTAAGGTAGGCATTCAATCACCTGGATACTCTCATCCATTGCCTAAGGCCAAATGAAGAAAGTTCTAAATATTCCCAAGATATACAATAATCCCTCAAATTTGCAATTTAGAGTTCACAGTCTCAGTCATTCACAGACTTTTCCTTAGAACCTAAGTAATAAATGTTTGTGTGAACCCATGCAATTTTGTAGAAACCACAAATATCTTCCACAATTGCTTTTCTAGTGGGAGGTTTTCAAGTAGCTAATTCAAGCATGTTACTCTTCTCCTTGTTGGTGACTGGCTGCTGCCCTAAAAAGCACCTTCGGCAGATGCACCACAATTCCGGCATCATGACAGAGTGGTGTTTTGAGTGTAGCTGTCTCTGCTGTCAGTTTTGTTTTTCTTAAAGGGCTAACATCCCCAAAAAGTTGCTAAAATCCTCCACACCTCTAAAGCTTTAAATTACGTAATTGTGAGAGATATTGGATATTTAGGGTTTAAATTATAAAGACAGTCATTTATACGCATTTTTCTAACCATCTCTGAAATTAATGGATATTCATAATACACCTTTACTCTAAGAATATGACTCGAGAATTTCTGGGGTCCACTATATTTACATTGGTATTATTGTTAAATTTCACCAAGAATTTTGAAAATAAAATAGATTGCAAGTATTTAAACAATAAGTTATTATTAGAAAGTAACAATTTAATTTATTATCAGTCTGGCTTCATAGTGAGTTGAAAGCCAGCCTGAACTATAGAGTGAGACTCTGGTACCAAGCAACAACAAATTCCTCTTGGCTTGCTTAGATATCATTTTCCATTCCATGTTTAACTGAGAAAATAACCTTCTGATCAAGTCATGAAAGTGACTTCATAAGTCCTTAAGGTAACTTACATTTTATACAACCAACTTGCTACAAAAGCATTAAAAGGGAAGCTCACTAGAGATGAAGCCTGTTTCACTGCAGTTCACGAAGGAATTCACATTCAGAAAGTTGAACACACTCCAGAAGTTATACAAAATGCACAAGGCCCAAGCAGCTCGATGCAGGGTGGCGAGACACGGAAATAAGAGACGTCAGGTCATTTAAATCTGGGGCTTCTTCACCTTCTACGTGGCCAACTTCACAGGGAGAAATTTTAGGTCCTCAGTCTCAATTCTGAGCAGAGGCACACACCCACAGTCAGTTCCAGTTTGGTCTTTGTCTTTTCCCAGTCACTGTTTGGAATTCCAACGTGCACTGCTTATAGAGCACTAAGCATTTCTCCAACAACAAATCATGGGCCCCAAAGTTAGTGTACTACCCAGAGAGACCAAAGGTTTGCCAAGTTCAAGGTGTACCTCTGGTAACACTGCTTCAAGTGAAGACCAGTGTCCAAAGCATGTGATACTGTTTTTCATTAGACTGAAGTTATCAGAGGGGGGCACACTGAGTCACATTACCAGAAACAAATATAATGCTGCAAAAAGCACTATAATAAAAAGATGGTTATTTCTATTGCATGAAAAATTATAATAGGCTTAAGTTTTCTCCTCTACTAAAAAAATTCTACTATACACAAAGCTAATGTCAGGCACATAGACACTAGGAGAAGAAATTTCCAATGAGGTCTTTCAGAATGGCATTCACAGTGAAAAAAATTTAAAAGTACTTTTTTTTCTTTTTTTTTGCGGAACCAGGGATTGAACTCAGGCCCTTGCACTTGCCAGGGAAGCACTTATTCCACTGGCCATCTCCCCGGCCCCTCAAAATACTTTTGACATAAAAATAACTGGTGTTTAATTCAACTGAGTACTATGATCATTGTATATAGTTGTGCTCAGCTGCACTCCTATCACTATGAGAGAGTGAGGGCCGGGGAGATGGCTCAGTAGAGTAAGTGCTTCCCTGGCAAGCACAAGGGCCTGAGGTCAATCCTCGGTTCTGCAAAAAAACCAAAACAAAACAAAACAAAAATCTATGAGAGACTGAGGAAAGAGGACAACAGCATTAAGCTCAGAGTAGTGAGACTTACTAGCAAAATATTTTTTTTATTTTTTAAAGAGAATACAAAATAGTATTAAAAAGAAAAAAATACAAGTGATACAAAATTTCACTTAACACAGAAATGTGGATTTCACAGTATTTGTGGTAATGCAGGGTGCTATCTTCTAACCAGTTATTCATATTGCCAGATATGTGCATGTCGAATTGAAGAAAAGGAAATATATAAAAAATTAAGAGAAAGAGTACAAACAATTGAACAAGGAGACAAAACTAATTAAGCATTATCTGCTCCTTTCCACAAACTAGCAGAAATGCACTGTACAGTTGTCTAAACTATCCTGCTTACATACATAGATATATCTCCTCCCCCTCTCCTGTCCTTCTCAACTCAGTAACTCTTTCCTTTTGAAAATGCTCACTCCCTGGAGACAACATGTTTGTACATGCAGGTCTGATTTATTTAACTTAAGAGAATGTTCTCTAGTAGCATCCATTTATTAACAAAAAACTCACATTTATCCTGTTTTATAGCTGAATAATACTCCATTGTCTTAGTTACTCTTCTCTCATTGCTGGGACAAATACCTGACACCCAAAATGAAGGAAGGAAAGGTTTATTTAGCACACACTTACTGGAGGTTTCAGTCCATACTCAGCTGGCGCCAAGGCAGAGCGGCACATGGCAGAGGGCAAACTTTCCAGGTGGTGGCAAATAGCAAGAGCACAAGGGAGGGGTAGCAGCAGCTCAGGCAGCTGGCTTCTCTTCCCTCCTTACATTGTAATGCAAATCACCTGCCCCAGGGCAGGTGCAGCATCCACACCCACAGTAATCAATCACAAACTCCAGAAGCTGCCCCAAGACTGCATGAGGCTTTGGTGGGACAACTATACACAAACCATAACATTCTGCCCCTGGACCCCCAAAGACTCATGCACATCCCTTTACACAAAAGACATTCTAGTCCATCTCTATCAGTTGCCAAAGTCCCAACAGTTTCAGCATTGCTGAAAAGACCCAAGTTTCAAGTCTCCTCCAAGATCCAAGGGAAACTCTCAACTGTGAGCTCCTGTACAAATGAAAACTTAAACGCTTGCAACATTCAAAGGTACAAGATAAACATTCCCATTCCAAAAGGTACACACAGCAGGATACCAAGCATTGGATCTAAAACAAGTCCAAAATCCAGCAGGGCAAACATTAGGTCCTGCAGTTCCATGTGGAACATCCGAAGCAATCTGTGATGAGTTGTGAGCTCCATGAGGCTCCGCCCCTGTGGCACTCGTGGTGGTGGCTCCCATGGCGTCCCTGTTAGGTCTGCTTTGCTCCCTCCTTGCAGTTTCCCTTAGATGATCCATGTTCCTGGCTTTTCCAAACTTCTGGGGTTCCCACTAAATAGGCTTCTCACTCACAGCTTCAGACACTGCCCTCCCAGGGGCACACTGCCTGGCCTCCCAGGCCTTCTTCTGAAATCGAGGTGGAAGCCTTCTTAACCTCAGAACTCTTGCATTCTGCAAGCGCTGGGTGGATGATGCCAAGGGCTGCCCCCAGCTGGAGCATGAGCCAGGTTTTCCTGTCTCTTGGCTGTAGGGGTCGAGTGCCTGGATGGCTGAGCACTCTGACCCTGATTCCCAGGAACAAATTCTCTACACCAGCATCATTCTGGAACCTGGTGCGGTGGCTGCTGCTGCCATTCCGGAACAGGGGGCTCAGCAGCTTTCTCCTCAAGGCAAAATCCCTGACCTTTGTAGTTCTGAGGCTGCAAAGGGTGGAGACATGCTGTTTCCTGTGATGCCCTCAGGCCATCCTTTCCGGTCTCAGGTTCCTTCCTGGCAATGGAGAGCCTCTTGGCTCCATCTTTGCAGTCCACAGCTTTCTTGGCACTTTCTTTCTGCCTAAGCTCACAACATTTTAAATCTTCCTGCTGGGCTCCTTGCTCTTGATTCTCAACATAAATCTGGCTAAAAGCCCCCAGTAACAACCAGGCCACTGCCCCAATATTTGACTGCTTTGAAATGTCTTTTGCCAGACTGATCAGTCCACCATGCTTAAACTCACTCTCAGGCAAAGTTTCTGGACACGAGCAAAATGCAGGTAACTTTTCTGCCAAGTCAAAACACAAATGATCTGGAGTCCAACAACCAATGCAGTCCTTCCCAGCAGAAACCTCCCCAGCCTGGTCTGTACAGGCTGGCTTTCTATCAGCCTTCTGGTCTTCTGAGCTCTGGCCAGAATCTCCCAAACAGAACAGCTAAAGCTGTTTCAGCGCTTCGCTTGTAGGCGACATCTCTGAACGTTTCCTAGCTCTTCCCATAAGCCATTCCCAAAAGCTTGTAATCCACATGGTCAGGTTGAGCCACAGCAACAACCCCACTCCTCTGGTACCAAATTCTGTCTTAGTTACTGTTCTCTCGTTGCTGGGACAAATACCTGACAATCAAAATGAAGGAAAGGTTTATTTAGCTCACAGGTTTATTTAGCTTACTGGAGGTTTCTGTCCATATTCATCTGAGTCCAAAGCAGAGCAGCACAGAGCAGAAAGCAACCTTTCACAGTGGCAGCCAAGAGCAAGAGCACAAGGGAGAGGTAACAGCAGCTCAGGCAGCTAGCTTCTCTTTCCACCTCACATTGTAATGCAAATCACCTGCCCCAGGGCAGGGGCAGCATCCACACCCACAATAATCAATCACAAACTCAAGAAGCAGCCCCAAGACTGCATGAGGTTTTGGGGGGACTATACACAAACCATAACATGCATTGTGCGAAACCACCACATCTTCTTTAACTACTCTTCAGTTGATGGGCATCTGGCTTGTTTCACGTATTTAGCTATGACAAATTGGGTTGCTATAAACATGGGTGCACATGTATCACTGTGGCATGAGGTTTTCAATTCTTCTGGAAAAACACCCAAGAGGGGAACAGCTGGCTTGGATGGGATCTCCAATCCTAGCTTTTTAAGTAATCTCTACACTGGTTTCTATAGTGGTTTTACCAGTCTATACTTCCAATAGTGGAGAAGGTTCATTTTACTCCACAAACCCTCCAGCATGTGTTATTGGCTGACATCTTGAGGCTAGCCATTCTTTCTGGGGTGAGCTGGACTCTCAGTGTTGTTTTAATTTGGATTTCTTAAGTAACCTATGATTTTGAATATTTTTCATATATTTATTTGCCATTTGTATTTCTTCCTATGGGAAGTGTATATTCATCTCAGATGCCCATTTTTAGATTGGGTCTTTGAATTTGGGGGCTTGATTTTTAAAAATTCTTTACAAGTTCTAGATAGAAGATCTTTGTCAGAGGGATAATCAGCTATAATTTTTACCCAGCTTGTGAGTTTTCTTTTTACTCTTTTGGAGATTTGACAATAGCAAAATTTCACATACTGATAAGTAAAACTATAAAGGACCAGATGTTCCTCAGTGTGAAGTTCATAGGACAAATCTTTACTGCCATGAAAAGTACCCTGTAATAATTTCTACTCCTGTGTAACATCCTCCTCATTACACTTAGGCAACATTGCCTAACTGATTTTCAAGCTACCAACAGAGACATAATTTTCAATTAGGGTTCAAAGGTGATAAATTGAATTTAACAGTAACAAAAGAATTCTTTGAATAACTTTATGTAAATTTATTTCTCTTTCCTTTTTCTTTCTTTCTTGACTAAAGTTTTGAGCCACTTTCAAGCTGAGCCAGCATAGAGCTTCTCCTTTAATTCACATTAGTAACATTTTCAGAGGAAAACTGCTAGTTCAGGAGTTGATCTTGCCACACACCAATCTCCCCTGCTTTCCCACACTGCATGAGTCTACTTTGCTCTCCCTGCACAGAACACCATTGTACTCTGTACCATTGACATGTGTGCAGACTTCTACCTGGTGCTTCCCATCAGGTGCAATTTTCTTTTATTCATTATTCACTCCTACTTCATTCAGCATTTTTTTTTTTTTTTTTTTTTTGACACAGTGTTTTACACTGTAGTTGAAACTGGCCTTGACCTCACTCTGTAGGCCAGGCTGAACTTGAACTCCTAACATTCCTTCTGCCTGAGCCCACCAAGTGGTGAGACTATAAGCATGTACCACGACAACTGGCTAGTGTTTGCTTTTAAAAAGTCCATAAATATCCATGAATCATAATAGTTATGTGAAATGGTGCTTCTCTATCTTTCACCCATTAATAAATCACATATAGATGACCCACTTTTTGAAGACTGAAAGTTTCGATTTCACAGCCCTTTATGGAAATTGTTCTTTATTGCAATATTTTCATCTTTGCTACTTTGACCAATTGGCTGTTTCTTTTTTGCATTCTAAACCAAGATAAACATATTGTTTATTTCTTTACTGCATTACTCCGGATATAATATAGAAGATGAAGCAGGCTTGAACATGTCCCTCACACTGAGCCTTATCATAGGCAATGTTAAATATTTCTTCAATTTGGAGAATTTTACCTAGCTTATTTCAGCTCACATTCTGCTAGATATAAGATAGAAACATGATAAGAAAGTGTTACTTTGAAGGAAAAGGTACTCAGCTATGCACCCTGGAAGGAGGAAAAGATGGAGGAGCTGCACACAAGAATATACTTTTGCAGTCCTTTCCTCTAGTGACTGGTCTCTAAAAAACAGCCCATCTAAATACGGAACTCACCAATGAATTAATTCCCTAATGTGAATGGGCCTTGGAAGCCAATCAGTTTTCAAACTGTTGGGACACTTTGGAGTCACTTTAGGTATAAAGCAAATGCCTGGTCTGCTGCTGGGAGGAAACAGCACCTAACACTGGACCATCTCACCCACACTGAAGCCTCACACCTGCATCATGAGGATCCCTTCAATCCAACAGCATGATGAGGTGTGGTGTTGCGAGTTCTGAGCTGGCACAGGCAAGGCTCTGACTGTAGGGACATCACCTCTCTGGGACAGGATGTCCTTACCACACCAAGAGTGTGAGAAAGGATCAAAAATGCGCACCACTGACAGCTGACATAGCAACAAAGATTAATACGTGACACAGGAAGCTCAGATCCTGCCACAGTTTATTCTGCCCACTTCCAACCAGAAGTTGAGTGCCCACAACCCGCTCCATGTGGGGCCATTTGGCCTTGCTTCACTGAATTTTGAGGGCTGCCTGCATCACAGCACCTTACCATGCAATCACACTCAGTAGAATTCATAGGGCAAGTCATCTGAATCAGGCTGGAAGACTCTCAGCAACATTCTGAGAGCTTCTGACTTGAGTCTTAACAGAGGATTGTTCCTGACTGCAGTGCACACAACAGAAACTCTTCTTCATGATCAAAGCTGCTCCAATGTATGCGCAATGAGCCAAAAGGGAGAAGAAAAGCAACGCCATAGTCACTTGACTAGAGTCCAAATGAGACTCAAGATAACACCCTTCCCAGACCAGTCCTCTCCCTTGGACACTTATTTCAGCCAACCCGTTGGATCACTGCATTAAAGCAGGGCTGCTCCCAGACTGGCACAGCTGCTTGTATCTCCATCCTGCACTCATAGGCTCTTTCTTGCTGCCACTGAATATAGGACTGCAACTGTGCCATTGATCCTTCAGAGTAAATGTCCAATGGAGAAAAGCATTAAACCTAAGTAAGAGTCTGGGTCCAGCCAAGGGCAGAAGAAAATGGAATAGAAAGAAATCCCTCAAACTGTCAGGGGTGCAGAAAATTGAGTCAGTTAGCCTCATGTAAGAGATTTTCTTGAAACTTATCTATATATTTTCAGAAAGAAAAACCCATACCAAAAAGGATATTAGAAAAATAACAGATTCCTTAAATGAGCAATACAGGAAAGAAATAGATCGCATGAAGCAGAGTCAAAGAGATATAGAGCAAATTAAAATTTCAATCACAAGCTTGCAAAACCGTATGAGTGAAAGCGAAGGTAGACTTTCAGATCTTGAAGACGCTGCTGCAGCTAGTGAAAAGATAAGAAAAGATCTCTTAAAAGCAACTAGGATGCAGGAAAAAGTAATTCATTACCTGCAAGATGATTCAAAGATGAATAATGTGAGTCTAATAGGCATCAATGAGAAAGAAGGCGTCAATACAAATGATATAAAGAATATGGGCAGAAGTAACAGAAGAAAACTTCCAAACATGAGGAAACAATCTGACATTCAGGTAAATGAAACATACACAACAGCAGATAACTTCAACCCTATTAAAAAGACACTGAGACATATAATAGTCAAGATCCCAGAAATTTAGCACAAGAATAATATACTGAAAGCAGCTAGAGGAAAGAAACAGATCATATTCAAAGGAAAACCCATCAGAATTACGGCAGACTTCTCTTCACAAACCATGCAGGCAAGAAGAGCATGGAGCAGAGTACTCCAGGTCCTCTATGAAAACAAATTCCAGCCCAGACTACTAT
>NW_004524882.1:1495796-1506104 GCF_000260255.1 Octodon degus
AACAAATTCCAGCCCAGACTACTATACCCTGCAAAACTCTCTTTCAAGTTTGATGGAGAAGTGAAATACTTCCATGACAAAGAACAACTAAAGAATTTCACAATGACAAAGCCAACCCTATACAGACTACTGAAAGATGTTCTAGAGAGGGACCAAAACGATCAGAACTGCATGAACGAGAACAGAAGGAACCCAATAAATAGGGCAAAAAATTAAACACAGGAGAAAAAAAAATAAACACCAGGTAAATAACATGTCAATAGTAAGTCAATGCATCTCAATTATAACCATTAATGTAAATGGACTGAATTCACAAATTAAAAGAAATAGACTGGCACAGTGGATTAGGAAACAAAATCCAACAATATGCTATATACAAGAAACACACATAATTTATAAAAAAATTCATAGGCTGAAAGTCAAAGGATGGAACACAATACTACATGCCCCAGCACCTCAGAAAAAAGCAGGGGTAGCAATCCTATTCTCAGACAATCTCAACTTCAAACCAAGAATGATCAAACGAAGTAAAGAAGGCTACCATATACTGGTTAGGGGAAAAATTAAAGAGGAAGAGGTAACACTCATAAATATGTATGTATCAAACACAGCAGCAGCCAACTATATAAGACTAATCTTAATGAACATGAAAAAATCGAATATCCAGTACCACAATCTTAACAGGAAATATTAACACCCCTTATCCCAAAAAGATAGATCAAGAAGACAAAAAATTAACAGACCTGAACCAGAGCTTGGAACAAATGGACTTATACATATACACATATACACAGTATTCCACCCAACCACAGCTGAATACACATTTTCTTCAGATGCACATGGGTCATTTACTAAAACAGACTACTTAACGTAGGTCATGTCCATAGGTCATGCTTCAGTATATGCAAGAAAACAGAAATCATCCCATGCATATTATCTGACCACAGTGCAATGAAACTGGAAATAAACAACAAAAGAATCGAGAAACACCCCTTAAACACATGGAAATTAAATGTCACCCTACTCAGCAATCAAGGGGTCACAGAAGAAATTAAACAAGAAATTGAACAATATCTACAATGACAGTTCAACCACAACTTATCGAAATGTATGGGATGCGATGAAAGCAGTTCTCAGAGGGAAATTTATAGCTGTGAACTCACACATTAGGAAAACAGAATGGGGACAAATAAACTCCCTAATGCTGTACCTAAAACATTTAGAAAAAGAAGAGCAAACCAAACCCAAAGCCCAAAGACGAGAAGAAATCATAAAGACTAGAGCAGAAATTAATTCAATTGAGACGAAGAAAACAGTTAAAAGAATTATTGAATCAAAAAGTTGGTCCTTTGAAAGATTAAATCAAATTGATAAGCCCCTAGCTAACCTCATCAAAAATAGGAAAGAAAAATTCAAATACAAGTAATAAGGAATGAAAAGGATGTAATTACCACACACTCAGTGGAAATTGAGAAGTTTATAAATAGCTACGTTGAGAATATTTACTCTCACAGAATAGAAGCAGATAAAATGGACAGATTTCTACAAAGGTACAAATTACCAAAACTGAATCAAGAAGATATAAAAACTCTCAACCCAATAACAGTCAATAAAATATGAAATATAATAAAAAACCTAACAATAAAGAAAATCCAGGTCCCGATGGAGTCACAGCAGAATTATACAAGAAGTTAACAGAAGATATAATCCCTATAGTCCTCAAACTATTCAATAAAATGGAAAAGGAAGCAATCCTCCCAAAAATCATTCCTCGAAACAAGTATTATACTGATACCAAAACCAGGGAAAGACACAATGTTTTTTCTTTTCTTTTTTTTTGTTTTTTGGTGGAACAAGGGATTGAACTCAGGCCCTTGTGCTTGCCAGGGAAGCACTTATTCCACTGAGCCATCGCCCCGGCCAGAAAGATGTAATTAAAAAATAGGCAAATAATTAAAAATATAGGCAAATAAAGACATAATTAAAAATTACAGGCAAATCTCCCTCATGAACATTGATGCAAAAATTCTCAATAAAATCTTAGCAAATAGAATACAGCAAATCATGAAGAAGATCATACACCATGACCAGGTAGGATTCTTCCAAGGAATACAAGGATGGTTCAATATACACAAATCTATAAATGTAATACAGTATATCAAAAGAGCAAAAACTAAAAACCACATGATCATCTCAACTGATACAGAAAACACTTTTGACAAAGTCCAACACTCACTCATGTTCAAAGTCCTACAGAAAATTGAAATAGAAGGCCTCTACTTCAATCAGATGAAAGCCATTTATGACAATCCAATGGCTACCATAATTCTAAATGTGAAAAACTGAAATGTTTTACTCTCAGATCTAGTACAAGACAAGGATGTCCTCTATCAACACTCCTATTCAATATAGTTCGGGAATCATTAGCTAGAGTCATTAGACAAGAGAGAGAAACAGAAGAAATAAGAATAGGTCAAGAAGAAGTTAAATGATCAATATTTGAAGAACAAGATACTTTACATGGAAGACCTAAAAAGCTTCACCAAGAAGCTACTAGAATTAATACACAAATTCAGTAGCATAGCAGCATACAAAGTCAATACCCAAAAGCCAATTGCATTCTTCTACACAGATAAAAAACACACTGAAGGGGAAATTAGAAAAACAATACCTTTTACAATAGCACTGAGGAAAATGAAGTATCTTGGAAGTAATCTAACTAAAGAAGTCAAAGTTCTTTGCAAGGAAAGTTATAGTACTCTGAAAAAAAGAGATCGTAGAGGATTTCAGAAAATCGAAAGATATTTCCTGCTCCTGGATAGAAAGAGCGAACATTGTGAAGATGGCCATACTCCCAGCATTGCTGTACCAATTTGATGCAATCCTTATCAAGCTATCAAGATACCTCCCAGACCTAGAAAAATTATTCCTAAAATTTATTTGGAAGCAAAAAAGACCTAAAATAGCAAAGGCAATCCTGAGGAACAAAGACAAGGGAGGAGGCATTACAATTCCTGACTTCAAATTAGAGTACAAGACTATTGTGATAAAATTAGCAAGATACTGGCAATGAAATAGACCTGAGGATCAATGGAATAGACCAGAAGATGCAGAAGGCTCTACAAACACACTGAGCCTCCTCATCTTTGACAAAGGGATCAAACATGCTCACTATAAGAAAGATAGCCTCTTTAACAAATAGTGCTGGAAAGACCGGCTTTCTACATCCCCAAAACTAAAACTTGATCCAGGCCTATCACCATGCACTAAGCTACAGTCAAAATGAATTAAAGATCTAAACATTAAAACAGACACACTAAATTTTCTGGAAGAGAATGTAGGAGGAACTCTTGAACACATAAAGGTAGGCAAAGAGTTCATGAACAAAAATCAAATAGCACGGGTAGCACTTTAAAGAATTAACAAGTAGGTGCTCCTCTTATTGAGACGTTTTTGCACATCAAAAGAAATTACCAACAAAGTGAAAAGACAACCCACAATTTTGAAAAAATCATGACTAATAATCACTCAGACAAAGGTTTGCTCTCTAGAATTGTAAAGAAATAAGACATATTAAGGCCCCAAAATTTAAAGACCCAGAAATGGGCATCCAAGATGAACACACATTTCTCAGAGGATGAAAATAAAGAAGTGAACAAATATATGAAAAAATGCTCCTTATCACTAGCCATCCATGAAATGCAAATTAAAACAACATTGAGATATCATCTCACCCCAGAAAGAGTGGCTATCATAAAGAAATCAACCAAGAACAAATGTTGGACAGGCTGTTGGTAAAAAAAAGAACCCTTCTCCACTGCTGGTGGGAATGTAGACTGGTGCAACCGTTATGGAAATCAGTGTGGAGATTCCTTAAAAAACTAGTACTGGAAATCCTATTCAAATCAGCTATTCCCCTACTGGGAATTTTCCCGGAGGAAGTGAAAACATCGTATCATAGTGATATTCGTGTACCTTGGTTTATAGCAGAAAATTGTGATAGCCAAATCTTGGAAACAACCAAGATGCCCATCACCTGAGGAATGGATGAAGAAGATGTATTTTTATACAACGGAGTATTATCATCATAAAGAATGATAAACTCAAAGCCTTCATATTTAAGTGGATGCCCCTTGAAGATATAGTTATAAGTGAAATAAACCAGACCCACATGTGTAAATATCATATAGTCTGCCTAGTATAAGAACTCAAAAGAAGAAACACAAATAGAAGGGCATAACACAATTAAAAGGAAAAGAAGAACTTAGGATTAGACAATGAACAGAGAGCAAAGAGAAAAGCTAGGAAACATGACAGGAGTAAAGCCATACATTTATATTTACAAGATGGGTAAGGCAATAATTCTGAGAATCTTCAGCAGGTTTTTGAAACTAGCAGTTAATAGGTAGGATTCTCACCCTGACTAACTACATATGCTGATACCTGTGAACTAAGCAACTGCACTGAAGATAGCAATGTGTAATAGTAGGGTCATGCTGAAGTGCTTGTCATTCTGGTCTTCTCAATATGTGCTGCTTGGCATGACATGCCAGTTGCTGCCGTGCTGTCTCTCGGGTAGATATTTGTTTAAAAATGAAGGGGGTGGTGAATGAAGGCAGGAGACAAGAAACGGGGTGTTGTGGGAGTGTCCTGCTACAATGCTCTGTATGGTTAAATTTCTAAACTTCTGTGTAAAAATATGTATTTGTTTATTCCTATTTTTAAAATATTTTTTCAAATTTTTTTCTTCATATTCTGTACAGACTTAAAGTTTAACATATCAATACTTGATGAAAAATACCTGTTCCATGTTATACCTAAGATGTTTGATATTCAGACAGATAGTGAGTTTAAGCTCAATTGCCTAGGTTGTAGGGTGGTAATAACAATAAGCTTCTCTTCTGGAGGGTTAATAACCTAAGTTTGCAGACCAGAAATTAGAGAAAAAGGAGGGCTACAAAGACAGCCAATATTTGGCCCTAGCCTTTCAAGGTCAGTGAAGACTCAGGATATAAGAGAGTCTGTATTGTACTATCACATAACTCAGTTGTGTCCCAAATTTTCTGATCAAGGAGATTATGGGACCAGAGAGGAAAGAGATCGATGATTTATATTGTGCCTAAGGAGAGTCACATGGAGAGAAAACATTCTCTCAGGCTTTCAAAGAGAGAGAGCATATTGGTCAAGTAAAGGCCGTAACCCATCCACATGGTTGACACTGACAAAGGATCTACAAACTGCGGTACACAGTTGCAGGATAAATCCTGAGGGGATCTGACTGAACTTATCAGATACAAAAGCTACATTTCTTGTTATACAGGTCTTCCTTTCTCTTGGTCTTAACCATCCAGCAGAAAAGTATAAAAAGTAAAACCATATTAATATGCTGAGCTGTAAAGGCTCAAATCAACAGCTTCTGACATTGCCAGTCTTGCGGGAGACTCACTACTATTGTGGACTACTGGAATGTATTTGAGTGTTTTGCTGAATTCACACACCTATAATTAAATGACAATTGAATGGCTTTCTCTGATGGAGCTAAACAATAAAAGGGGATACAAGTGAAGGACCATTGCGTATCTGTATATTCAGGGTAGTTGGGTGATGGATGCACAGCTGTGTTCTCTTGATTCAGTGACTACAGGGATCTGTTCCCGTGGTGTCTGTAGGCAGGACGTCGTGTCTGTATCTTGTACACTGAATAACCACTAAGACAACAATATGCAATGTAGAGGTTATTGAGACTGTCCTACTGATCGGATTTGAAACTGTCTCGTTGCTGTTTGTTTCTCAATAACATTGTTAAAACAAAACAAAAAAAACCCCACTTCTCGGAAAAACAACCTAACCTGAAGGGCAATCCATTTCAAAAGGCTTACAGTTGTTCAAGGAATGATTTATAGAATCATTATAATAGCAGAATACCAGCAATTTGAATGTTCAACGAGACATTTAGTGACTAAGTTGCAGTGTAACTACATGTAGCACAACATTGTATTGCTACCAATGAATAAAGCAGTTTCCTGGGCATTAAAACAGAATTACCAAGAGATTGAGAAGACAAATTGAGCCTGTTTTACACAACAATGTATACTCTTACCAAGCAACACAGAAATCACAGCCCTTATTTTTTTTGTTAGTTTTGTTGGGAGGCAGGTAGTGGTGGGAATAGTTTCAAGGCCGATTGGTGGGGCAATTTCAATGATTAATACATTGCATACTGTTGTCTTTGTAGTGGTTGTTCATGGTGCGGGATGCGGACATGACTGTCCAGACAATGTTAATGCAGGTCTTTCTTCTCGTTGGGTTGGAGGGGGTGGCTGTGTATGTTTTATTTACATTTTACTTGTTGCTGGGACAAATATCTGACACTCAAAATGAAGGAAGGAAAGGTTTATTTAGCTCACAGTTACTGGAGGGTTCAGTCTATATTCCGCTGGCTCCAAGGCAAACAACAGCAGTTCATGCATCAGAAAATAATGAAGAGCAGAGGAGGAGCAGCAGCTGCGGCGTCCATCAAGCCTCTCTCTTCCTTCTACACTGACTGCCAAGACCAGCAATTGTAGCTCCTCCAAAGTGGCGTGGCTGCCAACATCAAGCTTCTCCGAAGACTTCTCCACCCAAGCGGGGCAGGGCAGCTTCCTGCCTTTCTCAATTTCTGGGCCCTGCCCACCTGCAGGGCGAGGCCCCCATGCTGAGAACTGCCAGAGCTGATTCAGCCAAGTTGACACAATGTATCAACTAACACAATCCATCCCTTGTCAACTTGGCAACTAGACATATACTTTTTTAAGCCTATTTCCAGGTACACAGACATGCTTAAACATTTTACAACTTGAACATTGTATAACATTAGAACCATGACATGTTACCCCTGGCCCTCCAAAGACTCATGCACATGCGTTTATGCAAAAGACATTTTAGTCCATCTCTAAGAGTTGCCAAAGTCCTAACAGTTTCAGCAACACTGAAAAGTCCAAGTCACAAGCTTCCAACATCTTAGGCAAATTCTTAGCTATGAGCCCCTCTACAAATGAAAAGTTAAACTCTTCCAACATTTACAGGCACAAGTTAGGGCCGGGGAGATGGCTCAGTGGAATAAGCACTTCCCTGGCAAGCGCAAGGGTCTGAGTTCAATCCCCGGTTCCGCAAAAAAAAACCAAAGGCACAAATTAAGCATTGCCATTCCAAAAGGTATACACAGCAGGATACAAACAATTGGGACCAAAACAAGTCCAAAGTCCAGAAGGGCAAATGTTAATTCCTGTAGCTCCCTGTGGACCATTCAAAGCACCCTGTAATGAGTAGTGAGCTCCAAAAGCCTCATGTGGCTCCACCCCTATGGCACTTCTGCGGGTAGCTCCTATGGCTTTTCTCTCAGGCCTGCTTTGCTCCCTTTTTGCAGCTTTTCTTAGACCATCCACATTTTTGGCTTTTTCAAATTTCTGAGGTTTCTACTGAATAGGCTTCTCACTCACAGCTTCACACACTGCCCTCTCAGGGGCACACTGCCTGGCCTCCCAGGCCTTCCTCTGAAATCTAGGCGGAAGCCTTCTGAACCTCAGAACACCTGCATTCCTCATGCACCTACAACCAAAGCCACGTGGATGATGCCAAGGGCTGCTGCCAACTGAAGCAGTAATCAGGCTTCCTTCTCTCTTGACTGTAGGAGCTGAGACCCTGGATTGCTGAGCACTCTCATTCTGATTCCAAGAAACAAATTCTCTATGCTGGCACCATTCTGGAACCTGGTGTGGCCAGTGCCTCCATTCTGGAACATGGGGCTCTGAGGCTTTTTCCTCAAATCAGGGGCCAGGGAGATGGCTCAGTGGAATAAGTGCTTGCCTGGCAAGCACAAGGGCCTGAGTTCAATACCCAGTTCCGAAAAAACAAAAAACAAAAAACACCTCAAAGCATAGTCCTTTATGCTTGTGATTCTGAGGCTGCAAAGAGCAAGAACCTGCCACCTCCTCTGATGCCCTCAGGATATCCTTTCTACTCTCCTGTTCCTTCTCAGCAATGGAGATCCTCTCAGCTTTGTCTTCACAGTCCACAACCTTCCTGGTGCTTCTTTTCTGGCCAAATACAACATCGTAAATTGTCCCTTTGGGCTCTTTGCTCTTTATTCTTAACATAAATCTGACTAAAAGCTCCCAACAACAACCACACCACTGCCCCAGCATTTGGCTGCTTTGAAATTTCTTTTTCAAGATTAACTAGTCCATTGTGCTTAATCTCAGTCTCAGGCAAAGTCTCTGGACAGGAACAAAATGCAGACAAAGCTTTTGCCAATCTGTAACACAAATCATCTGCAGTCCAACAACCAATGCTGTCCTCCTTTCCAGCAGAAACCTCCCCAGCCTGGTCTTTACAGTCAGGCTTCCTATTAGCATTCTGTTCTGAGCTCTGACTGGAAGCTCCCAAAAAGAACAGCTGAAGCTGTTTCAGGGCTTCGCTTGTAGGCGACATCTCTGAACCTTTCCTATCTCTTCCCATAAGCCATTCCCAAAAGTTTGTAATCCACATTGTCAGGTATAGCCACAGCAACAACCCCACTCTCGCTACCAGATTCTGTCATACTTTTTACTCATTGCTAGGACAAATGCCTGACACTCAAAATGAAGAAAGGAAAAGTTTATTTAGCTCACAGTTACTGGAGGGTTCAGTCCATATTCCGCTGGCTCCAAGGCAAACAACAGCAGTTCATGTGTCAGAAAACAATGAAGAGCAGAGGAGCAGCCGCTGTGGTGTCCATCAAGCCTCTCTCTTCCTTCTACACTGACTGCAAAGACCAGTGATTGTAGCTCCTCCAAAGTGGTGCGGCTTCAAAGATGTAGCTCCTCCAAAGACTGGGACTTCTCCATGGAAACTGGGGCAGGGTGGCAGGAAGCTTTTCTCAATTCCTGGGCCTTGCCTACCTGCAGGGCTAGGCCTTCATGCTGAGGACTGCGGGAGCTGATTCAGCCAAGTTGACACAATGTATCAACTAACACAGTATCTATCCTAACTATTCTGTATATACAGATACAAAATGGTTCTTCATTTATATCCCCTTTTTTTGTTTGGTTTTGTAGGAGATGGGTATTCCATTCAGGGTAAATCCAGAGGGGATTTGACTGACCTTGTCAGATACAAAAGTTACCAAAAAAAAGTTACATTTCTTGTTATACAGGTCTTGCTTTATCTTGGTCTTAACCATCCAGCAGAAAAGGTTAAGAGGTATAAAAATTAAAGCCATATTAATATGCTGAGCTGTAAAAGGCTCAAGTCAACAACTTCTGACATTGCCAGTCCTATGGATAACCCACTACTATTATGGACTACTGGACTATATTGGATTATTTTGTTTAATTCACGCATCTACAATACTTAAATCACATCCCTCATTTACCCAACTGAGACAAAAACTTATATTCACATCAACGTCTACACACTGGTATTTATGGCTGTCATGTTTATAATTGCCCAAACTTGGAAGCAAGCAAGATGTTCTTCAGTAGGTGAGTAGATAATTGAACCGTACCACATGCAGACAAGGGAATAATATTCAGTGTTAAAAAGGCATGAGTCATCAAACTATGGAAAAACATGGAAGAAATGTAAGTGCTTATTAATGAGTGAAAGAAGACAACCAGAAAAGGTTATGTACTATATTAGTTCAACTACAGGTCATTTTGCAAAAGGCAAAACTATATAAATGATTTTTTTAAAATTTTTTTATTTCTACGGAAGGGTCTAGACGGTATTCAGAGTCTCACTACTAGATCAGACTCATGGTGATCCACCTGTTTACAGCCTCCCAAGAGCTGGGATTATAGGTGCACACCCACCATGCCCAGTCTCAACTGCTGTCTCTGTGTGCTCTGGGGGCGGGGCCGGCACTGCATGCCCAGGGATTGAACCCCCAGTCCCTGCTCCGGCTTTCAGGTGTTTTAATCCACTGAGCTATTTGGCTGGCCCTTATAAATGATTTTTTAAAGACAGTAATTTCCAGGGATTTCAGGGAAGGGAAGGGTTTATTTGAAGAGCACAGAGGATTTTTAGAGCAATGAAACTATTCTATTTGACATGATAATCGTGGATAAATACCACACATTTACCAAATCCATAGAATGTACAAACCCCAAGAGCTAATCCTAATGCAAACTATAGACTTTGGATAATACAGTTGTGTTAATTTAGGTTCATCAAATTAATAAATGTAACACGGTGATGGTCAATAGAGATGGTGCCTCTGTAGGGCAAGAGGTATAAGAAACCCTCTGGACTTTCTGCCTAATTCTGCTGTGAATCTAAAATGTCTTTAAA
>NW_004524882.1:1506204-1515100 GCF_000260255.1 Octodon degus
AAAAGATTCCAGAAATGTAATGCAAGAACAGAAATATTAAAAGCTCTTACAGAAAAGAAATCAACCTATAAAGGAAAGCCCTGCAGAATCACAGCTGACTTCTCAGCACAAACTCTCAAGTCAAGAAGAGTCTGGAGTGAAGGATTTCACTCTAAAAAAAAAAAAAGCACGTGCACACACACACACACACACACATACTCTCTCTCCAAACCCAGATTGATGTACACCATGAAATTATCGTTTAAAACTGATGAAGGGAAGCAACTGCACTGAAGATAGCAATGTGTAATAGAAGGGTCATGCTTGGAAAGCTTGTCATTCTGGTCTTCCAAATACGTACTTCTTGTCATGACATACCAATTATTACTATACTGTCTCTCAAGTAAATTTTGTTTTTTTAAAAAAAGGGCAATAAATAAAAAAAAGACTGAAAAAAAATGTCACAGGACTGTCCTTTTACAATGCTGTATATGGTTAATTTCTAAATTTCTGTGTAAAAATATGTAATTGTTTATTCATATTCTTTAAATATTTTTCATTTTTTAATTTTTTTCCTCCATATTCTGTAGGGACTTAAAGTTGAACATATCAGTATTTGATGGAAAATACCTGTTCCATATTATGCCTAAGATGTTTGATATTCAGACAGATAGTGAGGTTAAACCCAACTGCGTATGTTATAGGGTAATAAGAAGCTCTTCTGGAGGGTTAACAACCTAAGTTAGCAGTTCAAAGTTAGAGAAATAGGGCTGCAAGGACAGCCAACATTTTGACCATAGCCTTTCAAGGTCAGTGAAGACTCAGGTTATAGGAAAACCTATACTGTGACATCATGTAACTCAGTTGTGTCCCAAATTTTCTGATCAAGGAGATTATGAGGCCACAGAGCAAAATGATCGATGATGTAAAGTGTGCCTAAGGAGAGTCACATGGAGAGAAAACATTCTCTCAGGCTTTCACAGAGAGCAAATTGGTCAAGCAATGGCCGTGACTCACCCACACGGCTGAAGTGACAAAGGATCTGCAAACTGAAGTACAGGGTTACAGGATAAATTCTGAGGGTATTTGACTGACCTTATCAGATACAAAAGTTACATTTCTTGTTATATAGGTCTTTCTTTATCTTTGTCTTAAGCATGAAACAGAAAAGTATAAAAATGAGGTATATAAAGTAAAGTCATATTAATATGCTGAATGGTGAAAGGCTCAAGTCAACAACTTCTGTGGATAACCCACTACTATTGTGGACTGCTGCACTGTGTTAGATTGTTTTGCTGAATTCACATACCTATAGTATTTAGATGCCAGTGGAATGCCCATCTGTGACAGGAGTAAACAAAAAAAGGGGATACAAAGGAAGGACCATTTTGTATTTTTATATGAAGAATAGTTAGGATAGATATACAGCTACTTTCACTTAATTCAATAAGAAGATCTGTACTAATAGTATTTGGACAGGATATCCTGTCTGCATCTTGTAATATGGATAACCACTAAGAAGATAACAATGTGCAATGTATTAATTATTGAAACTGTCCTATTAATCAGTTTTGTAACTGTCTCATTGTTCTCAATAAAATAAAATTAAAAAAAAAGATAAACCACTTCTACTAAAAAAAAAAGGAAAATGAAAGTGAATTCCTTGAGCAAGGACCCATAGAACAACTTAGCAAAATGTTCTTCACGACGAAGCATCATTTGTATCCTCGCGGGCAGTATCACAGACGTTGTATGAAACTGAACCCTCCAAAAGACCGACGATATTGAGATTCATGGGAGAATTGAAGAGAAATGTTATCCTGTGCTTAGTTTGCCACTGGAAGAAATACACTAATAGCCAAATAATAAAATGTCCTTTCACATAAAAAAAAAAAAATAAAACTGGTGAAGGGGGGCTGGGGAGATGGCTCAGTAGAATAAGTGCTTGCCTAGCAAGTGTAAGGTCCTGAGTTCAATTCTCGGTTCCACCAAAAAAAAGGATAAAGGTGATGAAGAAATAAGACACTTTCACAACAAAAAACACTTGAGGTAATTTTTGAGCACCAAACCAGTACTCAATGATTTGAACAACATTGTAGAAAGAACTACAATTTCATGCACCCCAACAGAATGAAACTACCAGGCAAGGCAAACAATTAAAAGAGTGGTGTGAAAAAACAAGGGAGACAACAACAACAGGAAAATAAAATGAGAAGGATAAGTCCATACATACCAGTCATAACCATCAATGTTAATGGTCTCAAATCAATCAAAAGACAAACTGGGACTGGTCAAATAGCTCAGTGGATTATAGAGCCTAGAAGCAGACACAGGGGCCAGGGGTTCAATCCCCGTTCCTACTGTGCTGGCCCTGCCCCCGGGGTGCACTGAGAGGGCAATTGAGACTGTGCATGGTGGTATGTACCTGTAATCTCAGTTCTTGGGAAGCTGTAAATAGGCAGATCAATATGAGTCCAATGTATTAGTGAGACCCTGAACACCCTGCAGACCCTTCCCTAAAATAAAAAAAATAAATAAATAAAAAAAGCAAGATGCAACAATGTCCTGCATAGAATAAACAATTCAAAAACAAATTCTTAGACTGAAAGTCACAGGATGGAAAGTTATACTCCATGTGACAGGAACCCAGAAAAAAAGCATGGGTATTCCATTTGTAGACAAAGTGATTTCAGCACAAGACTGCTCAAGAGATACGAAGAAGGTTGCTACATCCAAGACATAACTATCACATATGCAACACACGTCAATGCAACCAACCATATAAAACAAATGAGTCAACGTGAAAAATCAAATACACACTAATACAACAGTATGAGAGGATCTCAATACCCTACTGTCACAAAAAGAAAAACCAACTAGATAAAAGATTAACAATGAAATATTAGACCTGAACTCCACTTTTTTTTTTTTTTTTTTGCAGAACTGGGGATTGAACTCAGGTCCTTGTGTTTGCCAGGCAAGCACTTATTCCACTGAGCCATCTCCCCGGCCCCCGAACTCCACTTCTGAAAAAACAGATTTACTAGATTGTCTACAGTATACCACACCACAACAGAATACACGTATTAGTGACGTATGAGATGTGCTCCAAAATAGATTAACACACTAGGTCACAGAACATGCCTAGATAAATGCAAAGGAACTGAATTATCCCAGCATAGTATCAGATCATACAGTAATGAAATTGGGAGTCAGTAACAAAAGTAGAGAAACTTCATAAACACATGGAAATTAATGTTCTACTGAATAACTAATGGGTCACAGATGAAATTAAAAGAAATTACAATTTTCACAATTAAGTGATAATGACAATACAACATACCAAAACTTGTGCTGTACAAAAAAAGTAGTTCCACCAGTAAATGTCCATATGCATAACAGGAAAACAGCTAGGGTGAATAATCAACTTAATGTTGAAACTCAAACTTCTAGATAAAGACCAGGCGAAGCCCAAAATTCATACAAAGGAAGAAATTATAAAGATCAGAGCAGAAATTAGTGTGTTGAAGACTCACAAAACAATACAAAAAAAAAAAATCAATGCAATTTGGTTCTTTGAAAGATTAAACACAATCCAGAAATCTTTAACCAACCTTATCCAAAATGGAGAAGAAAAGAAAACCTCAAATCCATGCAGTTAGAAATGAAAAGGGTGAAATCACAACAGACCCTAAAGACATTCAGATCATCTATACCTGCTTAGAGAACTTGAATTCTATTTATTTATTTATTTGTGTGTGTGTGTGTGTGTGTGTGTGTGTGTGTCCAGCTCAGCCCACCAGGGGGCGGAGCTGGCTGGCATGTGGTGCTGGGGGATTGAACCATGGTCCCTGTGCTTTGCTAAGCTTGTTTTAAGTAGGTGCTTTAGACCACTGAGCCATCTCACCAGCCCAGAACTTGAATTCTAATAGGATGGAAAATGCAGACAAAATGGACATATTCCTAGATATACACGCATTGCGAAAGCTGCATTAAGATAAAAGATCCTGAATAAATGAATACCAATCAGTAAAATCAAAGATGTAATTAGAAACCAACCAAAATAGAAAATCCCACGACCTGATAGAAGAAATTTACAGAAGACCTAATACCACTACTTCTATAACTCATTAATGAAATAGAAAGAGAAGCAACACTCCCAAAGTCATTCTTAGAAGCAAGAATTAACTTAATAACAAAACTTGAGAAGAACCCAACTAAGAATGAGAACGATAGTCCAGTATCTCTAATGAACATAGATGCAAAGATCTTAAATAATACATTGGCAAACAGATTGGATTCACCAAGGGATTCAAGATGGTAAAAACATCTAAATCAATAAATGTAATAAGGGCCGGGGAGATGGCCCAGTAGAATAAGCACTTCCCTGACAAGCGCAAGGGCCTCAGTTCAATCCCTGGTTCTGCCAACTAAATACATAAATAAACTAAAATAAACTAAAAATCAATATACCATATTCACAGAGCCAAAGAAAAAGCCATATGACCTTCTCAAAAATAGATGCAGAAAAAGCTGTTGAAACTCAAACTTCTAGAGAAAGAGCAGGCTTAAATAAAATACACACATGTACACACACCAAAGTCCAGTGTCACACACTTAGTCACGAGGAAAACTCTACAAAAATGGAATACGTGGTCTTTATCTAACTCCTCATAAAAGCCATCTATGACAAACCAACAGCCAATAATACTAAAATGACAAACACTGAAAGTTTTCACCCAAAAATGAGAAACAAGATAAGGATGTCTACTGTCTCCACTCTTATTCACATAGTTCTAGAAACTATAGCCACAGCAATTAGACAAGAGAAAGATATAAAAGGAATGACAGCACAGAAAGAAATTCAATTTTCATTATCTGCAGATGACATTCACTATAGAGAAGACACTGGAAAACCCATTAAAAGAAAGCAATATTTGACTAGTAAATTCAGCAGCATAGCTGGATAAAAACCAAACACACAAAAATCAACAGCCTTCCTACAACAAAAATAAAAGGCTGACTGAGCGAAATTAGAGAAACAATACATTTCACAATAGCATCCAAAAAAGTGAAACACATAGGAATTGATCTAATGAAGGATTTAAAAGACTTCTACATTGCAAAACACACTACTCGGGAAACAAATCAAATATATGAAAAGATAACTACAATGGAATAACAAGAGGCAATAGGAAAATATACTATAAAAATGAGAAAAAAAATATTAAAATAATAGAGCAATACCTGAAAGAGTCTCAGTATGTGACCCTTGCTGGTCATCAACTCTGGAACTTCATGCATTAGGCCCTAGATGCTGGCGTTACACATGTGTACCATTGCACCCATGTAAAATGGGATAGTATAAAAAATTAAGTATAATATAATTTTAATTTATTGGATTTTGGATGGGGAGAATTTTTTGAGAAATACATAAAATTACAATTTAGGCAACAGAAGAGGCAGAGAATGTAATAAATTGGCAAGCAACCAAAGTGACAATAAAAACCTATCCTCCATGAACTCATCTTCCAGCGGCGTTTTGAGGGAGGCATTGAAACGTTCCAGACACTGTATGTACCAATTTCTCAGGATGAATATATTCATTACATACAACACACGTATACATATATGAACTTTATAATAAACGTGGTAGACTCGGCCGGGCATGGTCTCAAATGTTTGTAATGAAAAAGGGAGAGAATTCCTTTAGCTCATGTCATCTGTAATATGGAATCTTTATCTAAATGAGGACAATATACATTTTTAAAAGACAAACAATGGTCCACTACACATTTTCTTGCAAATTTCCAAATCCAGAAGAGAAGTTTACCTAGCAAAATATAAGGGTGTACTAGAAAATAGTTTCTAACCTTTGAATGTAGCAAACTGGTAGCATGGGACCCTACCCTGCATGATGCAGGCTCCATCTAAATGTCACACACAGGAAAAAAATGACTACAGGTCAATGACATTGTGTTGCTCATCTTATGTAAGGATGGCTCAGCACCATAAAGCTATGGTGAAATTCATCACCAAAAACCAAGAAAGAAAGAAAGAAAGAAAGAAAGAACTTGAATCCTGACATAAGTATTTTGTGAAACTTTTGTTATTTCTTAAAGCCTTTTTAATGAAGAAACAACAATCTGTTTAATAATTTGATAAAGCACATGCACCACAAAATTAGTAAATCTAGCAATAAAGAGAGATTTAGTGCATGAGTTATTTTAAAATCAAAAATCAATGAAGGATGTTGAATGTCTCCACTACTCTGTCCCATGAAGTAAAAATTCGTGTGCTACCACAGCACATACAGGCAAGACAGACGAAAAGCAACAAAACAACTGAAAGCAAAGATAAACTCTGTGTGCATTAATGAGGAAAGAATCAACATGTAAATCACCAGTGAGATTCCATTCCCAAGGCCAAGATCATCTGGAAAGGTCACAGTGCAGCTCATGGTTTCAGCACTCATTAAAACTACCCTGTGCCAAGGAGACAGCTCAGTGGCCTAAGTGCCTGCCTGACAAGCACAAGGTCCTGAGTTTGATCCCTGGTACCACCAAAAAAAAAAAACCTGATACAATAAAGCGACATGGTACACAGTCAGAACACAAGTTGCCAGTACAGTTGTTTAAGCGCCTGCTCATGCAAATGCAGTCAGGCGCAGGATACCGCGATTCAATTCCCACCTCCACCTGCTTTACCAGACCCTCCCTTAAGGCAGGCTGAGCCAGCCAGAAAAAAATCATTAGCAGTACAAACAGCTCTCAAACATGTTGATCTTAGGTCAATACACATAAAAACAGAATTCTAAAAGGCTGCTTTTCAAGCACCACTGATTATCTGATTATCAGTGAAAATGCAAAAAAAAAAAAAAAAAATTGTTATTAATACAAGCCAGGACCGTAGGAATATCCTACACTATGTGCATATAATGAACATCTTAGGGGAAAAGAAAACATCATCAATAATACATTTAAGTGGAAGAGTGGAGTTGTTTAAAATTTTTGCAAATACTTCTGAACTCTGCCTTGAAAGGATTCAACTAGGTGCGCTGTCTGGGTCCTCACTCAGTCCCTGCCAATATGTTGTTCTGTGTGTAAAAATGCCTCCTCACTTATGCTATAAACCAAGGACATTACTGACACCTACATTATAGACTTAATATAACTACATTTATAATACCAGTAAAACAATTCTAAATTTAAAAAGTATCTATTACAATTTCTTCTGAAAAACAAGAAAGTGTTACATTTATCAAATCCTCAATCAAAAAGTACAGGAGAGACACCCTTTTCCACTATTTGGTGCATGCTATATAGTTAGTCACTTGAACCTTAAACTCAGCCAACCTTTAGAGACTCTAAATGTACAAGAAGTATGAAGAAGAGGGCTGGCCTTCTTAGCTCAGCAGACTAAAGCACCTGCTCAGGCAGGTGCAGTGACTGGGGTTCAATCCCTGGCGTGCCCTGCCGGCTCCGGGGCACACTGAGATGGCAACTATGACTTAATCCCAGTGCTTGGGAGGCTGAAAACAGGAGAATCACTACTAGTCCGATCTGTATAGTGAGACCCTGTAGACCCTGTACTAAACACAAAAAAAAAGTATGAAAAAATGCATTTGCTTTAACCAAACTGAGATTTGATAAGGCTGAAGTGCAATCAAAGGTAAAATGTAATCCATCATTCTTTAATAGTGGTCGATTGCTCATTTTGTATGCAAAGTGAGCCGACTTGCATCACAAACACTGAAATATGCCTTCTAGGGGCACATTTATTTATATAAAATATGAAAAAAAGCACTACAGAAGAAAATCTAGACCAGCTATGGTGGTACATACCTATAATCCCAACACTAAGGTGGCGAAGGCAGGAAGATTTCTGTGGGTTCCAGGCCAGACTGAAGTATACAGTGAGACTCTTCCTCAAAAAATTAAAATGACACAAAAGTTGGAGCGAGGAAAACCTCAGAATTAAAATTATAAAGCCACGAATGTTAAAGTGACTTAAAGATACAAAAACTAACAAGATTTGCACTCAGAAAAAAAGATAATACTTTATAAATTAATATGCAGATGGAACGATAAGAAGAAATGTTGATTCTAAGTGATCACAAAAATTTATAACAAAAATAAAGTTTTAAGGGCCAGGGAGATGGCTCAGTAGAATAAGTGCTTCCCTGGCAAGCACAAGGGCCTGAGTTCAATCCACAGTTCTGCAAAAAAATAAATAAAAATTTTAAATAATAATAATAATAATGTTTTATCAAAATAATTCCAAATCACAAATGTAAGAATATAAGCAGATATTTTATGTAAGGACTTACACAAGAAATTTTAAAAAATACAGGATGCATACAGGAAGACAGAAAAATTGAAAAGACATAACTAACTTTTTCTGTAAGTCCATGAAACTTAATGAGTTAGAAAAGACCCGAAGTGAGTTGGCTATGAGGAGGAACTACTGCCCCCTGGTGGAAGCAGTGCGGGTGCTGCGCATTGAGATTTAAACGGATACATTTGTGCGTGAGCAAGGAGGCTCCTGCACACTGAGCGCATACTGCATTTTGGCAACTCTGCTTCTCGGGTAGCGAATGAACGTGCCTTGTGGCACTTACACCTGCGACAGGAGTAGACAAGCCTGCTTTCCCATAGCCATGGGAAGCGAGTTAAGGTGTTCTGGGGACAAACAGAGGAGACCTCTCAGGAATTACATGTACATGTGAACAAATCTGGAAAATATTAAATGAATCAGTAAAGTACAGGTTGAAGTCGCTCACACTCCCATTCGTGCACACTAACTACAGATGTCCCTGAGATGGGGGGCAGCTCAGGGGCACAGCACGTGCACAGTACGCATCCGCCTCTGGGGGGGCAGCTCAGGGGCACAGCACGTGCACAGTACGCATCCGCCT
>NW_004524882.1:1515685-1541530 GCF_000260255.1 Octodon degus
GGGGGGGGGCAGCTCAGGGGCACAGCACGTGCACAGTATGCATCCGCCTCTGGGGCCTATTGCCGGTAAATGATGTCCACGAAGCTACAGCGTGTGATCCAGAAGTGCTGCGCAGGGTCACAGGTGTGACCAGAAGACACTCCTGCGAGCACTGGTGATACCTGGATTCAACATCTTATCCTTTTCCGAGCTGTCCTGTATGTGATGTGACACCGAAAAACACTCTGGGCCACCACCCACGCTTCAAATCTTGCTCATGCTGTACCTCATGATTAAAACAAAAAGTCAAGACCCACGCACATGTTTTGACGTGCACAATCACAGTGCTTGAAAACTATCAACTCTGCAGGTGTAATATGGATATATAAGCTCCGGACAAGGTCCCCAGAATGGGCAAACAAAGACCTCAAAAGATTCCAAAATTTTCTACACACCAAACGCAAGCAGTACACCACCCACAGCACTCTGTCCTGGCACACTCTCTCCTTGTCCTCACCACTTCTCAGATGTCACGGATGTGAAGACCCAGGACCCACTGCACTGCCTGATGCCCTATGATGACACCACTGGGAGGTGTAGAGGACAGACTAAGGGGTGCCTTGAATCCATACTCGTCGCCTATCTCCGATGTGTGTTTCTACACAAGGCGCTGATTGCCAAGGGTTTCTTCCGGTGCCAGCGTGGAAGTTCTGTGCTCAGAGTTTGGGGAACCCAGGAGACACTTGGAAGGAGTTCATGGATTACAGTCCCTTGTCACTTATGGAACACAGCACAGGCTCATGGCCCTCATTTCCCCCAGAGAGATACAGATCAGTACAAGGGGGAAAGAGTCTTGGATGCAACAGTGCTGGACACACCTCCCTTCAGCCCACTCAGTTGGTGGAAGCGGAAACGGGACCACAGGAGTGAACAACCCAGTACATAATGGGAGAGGCTGAGCCAAGGTTAAAAAAACTAGATGCATTTCCAGAACCAGCAAAAATTAGAACTAGAAAGGGAAGTGTTTTCTCTATAGCTCTGCACAAGACAGGTGTCCTATATTCAAACCGCCCAGTCTGTATCTTCATTAAAATGTTCAATCCTATCCCTTCGTTATGGTAACATAACATGACCATACTGGGGGACCTCCCTATTCCAAAACAACAAATTCAGCGCAAAGCAAATACACTCACACAGAGAAAAATTCCCAAAGACATCTTACCTTTCCAAAAGCACACTCATACTCTCTCCTGGTTAGGGTGCTCTGGAGAAGCTTATTAATGCAGCACTCAAAACAGGAAACAATCTGATGCAAGTCATAATCTACAAAGGACTTCTGAAAGTTCAAACAATGAGTCTACGGATGGTACTCAACCTAAAGGAAGTTCACAGTCCTTCAATCATTGTCAGCCCCCAAACAATCTTGCCTCAGGACAAGGAGTTCACAGTTGCACTTGCTGATTTCACCTCCCTCCAAAGAGTCCTCGCCTATTTCATTTTTACTTTACTCCTCCCTATTCAAAAAAAAAAACACGTCTTATTCCCAATCCTTCATAAGGTCTATAGGCCTTAACTATGGGGATTTACCTCTGTTTCAGTGCTGTTTTTGTAAAAAGTCTATTTCAATCGACATTTCAAATTTAAAACAAAGTGTAGGAGTAGTCCAAAAACTATAGCAATTATTTCAGGGACGAGGGTCCCCTTTGTCTTTCCACTATGACTAATATGATCTACATGAGCATGCAGACAGCCTAATGTAATATGTTTTTTCAATTTTGGCTTAGCAGGCAGCTCTTTCAGAAAATTGGCTTTGGCCAGGGAGATAGCTCAGCAGCATAAGCACCTACCCGGCAAGGCCAGGATGCTGAGGAGGATCCCTGGTACCACAAATGAAATGGAGGTGGCCCTTTTGCCCCTTTGGAAATAATTCACATCCCATCTATTTTTCTCAGCATTCTAAAATCTTTGGAAGGCCTCACTGAAATAGCCTATTTGTAAAGAATATTCAATTTAGTTACCTTAATCATCAGGTACCTAGCAAGAGAAAATGACCTAAGATGGAGTTGGAAAATAAGCCATACTGATAGGAGTTAACAATAAGAACAGTCAACTTACAGCCCAGCGACCAAAAATCTACTTCCTCAGTCAACAAGAAATGAAGCCCCTCTCTACCACATGGATTCTCAGCCACGACCTACTAAACAAACTCCTGGTTTTTCAGGAATTTAAAGTGCAAATTAACCAGGATTTCTCTAAAATCCCACATTTCTCTAAAATCTGCATGGTCAAAAAAAGGGTTTAAAAGCGTGAGTTCCAATGGGTCATTTCAAGTACAAAGAGTCACCCGTATAGGTGGCCTTTACACAAGGCAGAAATTACTGTGCTGATTACCTACAGCTTGCTCTGCATTGAGCCGCCACATGCCACTCGGGACGCTTCCAAAAGTCAGTGGGCTATTCCCACTTCCCGTAGTGCTTCTCCAACATCCCTTTTTGCCTCAGGACCTCCTTCCACAGTGTGGTGAGAACATGAGCTGTCTTTTTTATCACTGAGAGGAGAAGTCTGACACAAATAATGGTGATAATTCGGGGGGCTCCTGAGTATGGACCGCAGGATTTCACGGCCTGCTTGGCAAACATTCCGCCCGAGTCACAACCTTTTTTTCAGATTCTCATGGCACTTACCAACACCTATTACAAGTTTGGCAATGTGGAAAAATACTGGAAAATTAAAAATTCATTTTGCATATAACAAGGCAGAGGCCTGAGGAGATGAGTTGTGAGTATGAGACCCTGAATAGCAGACATTTAAAATATCAGATCCTCTAGGTCTGCTGCAAAAAAAAAAAAAAAAGAACGAGACCTGGACCTCCGGCATTCAGCTGCACCCAGCTCCAACCCATATCTGCAATTGGGGCCTTCTCAAACCCAGCCCCCGAGACTCCTAACGCTGGTGTAGAGGAAGTTGGGGCTGGGGCCACCCAAGGGGCCACTGTGGGCAGGGAGTGTCACATGGGGACAGGCTACTGACCCAGTGCAGGGGAAAAGGGACAGAAGCACCAAGGCCAAAGCAGGGAGCTTGTGGTCCCCCATGGCTGGTTCTGGCTGACTCCTTCCAGATCTAGTCCCATTCCATCCCACCCCCCGGTTTTGTGCTATCACATCACCATTGCGCGGCCTGGAGGTCTCCCAGAGTCCTTCCCGCGCAGCGTCCAGCCAGAAGAAGCCACAGAAGGAGGCCTAGCGAGGCGCGCGCTCAACGCGCTCCAGAGCGACCCCGCAGCGCCATGACGGCGGAAGTGCCGGCCACGTTGGCACACCTGATTGGGCAGTCCACGCAGCGCACCTCTGCATCGCTGATTGGCTCCTGCTTCTGCGTCCGCCCTCCGAGCCACCAAGGGAAGCGCTGACTCCTTGAGGTGGGAAACCCTCCAGCCCCGCAGCAGCGGCTCACCGGCGCGCCCGGGGGCGGGACCCGCACGGCGCGGCGGGCACCCCACCCTGCTCACGCGTCCTGCCAGTAAAACTTCTCCAACATCCCTTTGTGGTTCATGACCTCCTTCCACAGAACGTGAGCTCGGTTTTGTTTTTTTTTTTTAATCACTGAGAGGAGAGCTCTGACATGCATAATGGTGACAGTCTGAGGTGTTCTGTGCGTGGACCACAGGATTTCACGGCCTGCTTGGCAAACATTCCGCCCCTGAGTCACATCGTTTTTTCGGATTCTCATGGCACTTACCAACACCTATTATAATTTTGGCAATATGGAAAAAACTGGAAATTTAGAAATTCATTTTGCATATAACAAGGCAGAGCCCTGAGGAGATGAGTTGAGTATGAGACCCTGAATAGCAGACATTTAAAATATCAGATCCTACCAATGTTGTTTGAAACTGTCTCATTGCTATTTGTTTCTCAATAAAATTATGGAAAAAAATAAAAAATAAAATAAAATATCGGATCCTCTAGCTCTGCTACAAAAAAAACAACGAAAAACAAAACAGAATGAGACCGGACAGGCTAGAACAAATTGGAATGGAAGGAGGGCTGGCTGTTTGATGGATCAGTATTTGGGAATGAGTCATTAGGATCCTAATCAAGGTTTTTCTATGCCTTCAGGCCATTCATTTTTTTATATAGATTTTATTTTTTTTAATTTTTATTTATTTATTTTTTTGGCGGAAGCAGGGATTGAACTCAGATCCTTACGCTTGCCAGGGAAGCACTTATTCTACTGAGCCATCTCCACGCCCCCCCCACCGCCATTCATTTTTAGCCAAGAAAATTAATATATGTTCCCCAAAAAGGAACACAATTATTGTGTAAGTGAAGAAATTTGAGTCAAATAATAGAAATATTCGGACTGGTCAGATAGCTCAGCGGATTAAAGCGCCTGCTTAGGCAGGTGCAGGGACCAAGGTTCGGGTGTTGGATTCCTTCAGGGCGCTGAGACGGTGGTTGAGACTGCGGGTGGTGACGCGCACCTGTAATCCCAGCACTTGGGAGCTGAAAACAGGAGGATCACTACCCGTCCGATCTGTGTTGTGAGACCCTATAGACCCTGTACTAAATACAACAACAACAGCAATAATAATAGAATATTCTCAAAAGAGCAAAGATGAATGAAAAAGAAACATTCCAACCTCCTTAGATGAGCTTCATACTTTGCCTAAGGTTGGTCACCTTAAATTTTAAGATACCACAAAGCAAATATAAAAGTTAAATGGGGGCCGGGGAGATGGCTCAGTAGGATAAGCGCTTGACTGGCAAACTCAAGGATCTGAGTTCAATCCCCGGTTCTGCAAAATAAATAAATAAATTAAATAAAATAAAAGTTAAATGACACACCAAGAGATATTTTCCATGCTCATGGAATGGTTTTTATCTTTAGCATTCCTTACTTTTTTCAGGAGCTACATTCCCACACTCATAGACAAAAATGGCATACAGGAGAAAGAAGAGGACTATTTAAGAGACAGCTGAAGAGGTCAGCAAAGGAAATGTACAGAATCTGTAAAGTATGATGACAACTTTCAGCCTCAGAGTCCACCCAGTGCAATATACTTCCAAATGCAACTTCATTCATACTTTCCATTTACTTTTCAAAAGTAAACATGGGTTTCAACAAGCTATGACTCTTCCCTTACCTTCTACCTGACTGCTTTCAAACCCAATTTGTTAAGGGGTTTTTATTCTTGAAATAATACACGTTGGCCGTATCATTTTTACCTTTACTCAACACTTCACCCTTTAGTGTAATTTTGTACTCCTACTTCTCTTCCTGTGTCAAAGTCAACAGAATCCACGAGCTCTTATGAGACATGTTCACTTCTGTGGCCCTTCTGCATGTTTATGGTTTGGTTTTATGTACCTATGCTGACAATGAGAATTGTTCCTCTAAAAATAGTGTCAGAGTGTCAAGCCTGCATGGGGCTGAAACATTGTATAAGCCTTCTACAGGCATAAGAGGGATAAAGAGCTCTCTCCACTGCTTTACAATCAACGTTCTGACAGCACTTAACAATGCCCCCTCAGTGCCCAGCACATCCACTTTCCTCTGGCTCAACCTGCTTCTACTATCAGTGTTGAAATTCCACCTCTTTCATTTCCATGGTTAGGTTCTCACCGCCTTCTTTCATGTTCCCACAGGATTTTGTCCTTTTTACTTTCCCACACTGTCTCCTCTGTGTTTTATGTTAATTTATTTTCAAAATAACGTACCTGCTGTGAGACAGCAATAAACAAGAATATACCTCATCTCTGCCCTCACTTCAGAACTCAGAGTGAAAAATTCTCTTGCACTGAGCATGAAAGCTTGGAATAAAGTGTGACAAGGTATGCCAGGCTTCAACAGCAGTTTAGTAACACTGAAAAACCAAGCCAATGAGCAGTGTGAACGAGAAGCGAGAACAATCCCCAGGCTGCCCAAAGCTGTGTGCCCCTAGCGCCTGTGATCCGCCACCATCACCACCACACCCAAGAGAAAGGCTGATGGGGATACTAAAGGTGATAAAGCCAAGGTAAAGGATGAACCACAGAGAAGATCTGCAAGCTGTCTGCTATACCAGCTCCTCCAAAGCCAGAAAAAGGCCCCTGCAGAGAAGGGAGAGAAGGTACCCAAAGGGAAAAAGGGAAAAGCTGGTGCCAGCAAGGATGGGAATAACCCTGCAGAAAATGGAGCTGCCAAAACAGACCAGGCACAAAAAGCTGAAGGTGCTGGAGATGCCAAGCGTTTGCATTTTTGATAACTGTACTTCTGGTGACTGTACGGTTTGAAATAGTATTTTTAATCAAGTTTTCTAAAAATGCAAAATTTTGTTTTACTTTGTTTTAAGCTATGTTGTCAGCACACAGAGCACTTCATTGTTGTTTTGGGGGAAGGAGCATATGTCAGTAGTACAATGTCTCCAAAGCTGGATTGATGTGGGGAAGGTGCCTTTCCCTGCGGGTTTTGAGAGACTTCCTCTTGGCTCCCAGGAGGAGGGATTCCCTGATGTTGACACATGTGGCCACCTTGGCATAAATGCCTTGTGGTACAGGACAGCTCCCAGTTCATTTTATGTCCTTTCCTCTGCCATCAGCATAGGCTTAACTCCCTTAAGCCCGGAGACCTGTTGGGATCTGATTCCCGAAAGTGATGTTACCAGTGTGTCAGGAAATCTGGAGATAGCGTCCCATGAGAGCAATTGATTTCTTTTTCTAGATTGTACATCTTGAGATTGATAATTCTGCCATTTTCATTTCCTGAAAGTCAGGGTTGGCTTGTGAAAAATTGTTAAACAACATGCTAAATGTGAAATGTCAACCCTTACTCTAAACTTTCCCTACTTCAGAGCCTCAAATGAAGACTTCATTGGATTTTATAGTGGTTTTCTGATTTTTTTGGCTGTTCATTCAAGAAGTTGTGGAAAGTTATTGTACACTGTTAATGGTTGTGTGCCCATGTCCTGCCTAAAATACCATGATTGTTTATGAAAGGCATTTTTAATAAAGCTGTATACAGTTTGAAAAGAAAAAGAAAAACCAAGCCAAGTAGTGCTATATAATGTCTGGAAGTAGTCATGCTTAAATGAGTCCTGAAGCATGTGTTTTTGATTGAGGTAAAGGAGGGACATGGAGAATTAATTTCCTTCCAAATGGAAGAGCTAGCAAGTGAATTTTCTGCCAGATACAGATGGAACTGTCATGATGGTACACATTGTTAGCACAGTCATGGTTAAAGTGGCACACGGCAGAGAACAACCTTTCATGGTAGTGGCAAAGGGCAAGAAAGCAAATGGGAGGAGTAGCAGCCACAGTGACTACAGAGAAGTCTGTCTCCCTTAAATTGCACTTAGGCTGCTGCCGCAGGCTAGCAAAGTATTCACACCCATAATCCCAGTAATACTAACACCCATAATCCCAGCCCTGATCATGAATTAATCTCTATTTCTAGAAGTCTCCACCCTATGACTGCATGAGGCTTTGGGGGGACAACTAGACGCAAACCATAACATATATGGTTCCCTTCATTTTGTATTTGATAAATTTTGATCATGCATATCAGAACGTTTCTCTCAATGGTATTGTTATTATTATTATTTTTTGGGGGGAGAACCAGGGATTGAACTCAGGCCCTTGTGCTTGCCAGGGAAGCGCTTATTTTACTGAGCCATCTCCCGGCACCTCAATGGTGTTTCTTAGGACAATTATCCATTTGTTTTTAGACTTGTTGAAATGCTGTGCACTGAACAGTGCATGTAAGATTCATACTGCTTGTGCTAAGAAGAATTTATTTTTTTATTATTATTTTTTGCACAGAGAAGTTAGTTTTATTCATAATCCATATATGAAGGGAACTCTCACCTTAAATGACATATCTAGTTAAAGGAGAGTAGGCCTTTTTCTTTTCATACATTTTTTTTATTTTCTCTATTAATTTTATTGAGAAGCTAAGAAGAATTTATGGATAATCAAAGAATATAGAAAAAAAAAACTCCATATACCACAACAGAGCAGCAGGAGAGTCCAAGCAAGAACCTCACGCTGAGCACAAAATGCTGATATTTTTGTATTCAATTTTAATGGGTTGAGGAGATCTTTTAGCATCATCTACTCCAAGAAAATTGACAGTAGGTTTTACTGGCCTGTTGCCCACCCATCTCTGTTCTCAGGATAGCAGGTATATTTTCAAGATCTACATAATGTTCTGTTTGAGGGAGTCCTGGGCCTTTGGGATTGCTAGAAACAGTCCTTCTGGGTAAAACTAACAAATAAGTAAAGATTGACTAGTTAGTGGCCAAGAGGATCGCAGCAGCATGTATATGTATATACACTTGTGAGATGATATTGGGATAGGGGAGAGACAGTATTGATAGATGCCAAGCAGCTAGATTGCCCACCAGTGTGTGCGTAATTTATGTGTGTAGCTTACAGTCTATAAATTGATGCTCTACCACTAGCTCACCGCTCAGCTGCAGTGTGGTTTCTGAAGAGATACTAGTCAAAGAACTCTGATTCTCCACAGCATGGTGAAATCCACTGGTTGGCTTTCAAATGCTGATCTCCTTAATATATTCAGGATAATTCTTAATCATTGTGCATTCATTTTTATATAACTATATTGGAATTGTTAAAATTTTAAGAGTTTTTGTATCTATCTTTTGAGGGATATTGTTCTGTAGTATAAATTTTTTTGGGAACTTCTTATCTTTAAAAAATCAGGGGCTGGCCAGATAGCTTAGGGAATTAAAGTGCCTGCTTAGGGGTTGCATCCCCAGCCTGCTGTGTAACCCCGCCCCCTGGGGTGCGCTGAGATGGTGACTGAGGCTGGGCATGGTGGCACGCACCTGTAATCCCCGCACTTGGGAGGCTGAAAAGTAGGAAGGATCATGTGTAGTGAGACTCTGTAGACCCTGTACTGAATACATTTTTTAAAAAAAAGTCAGGACCTTACAAGGCAGTTTATGCTGAATCTGAGCTCTCTTGTAGCTCTGGCTGGTCTCAAACTCTTGCCTCAGCATTTCAAGCACTGAGATTACAGGACTGTGCCCCACAGTAAGACATAGATCTTCATTTTTGAAAGCTGAGTAATATTAGCCTCAAAGGATGAATTGGCAAATATTTCCTCCTCTTAAACATTGCATAAGATTTTGTAAAACTGGTATTATTTCTTCCTCAAATGTTTGGTTAAAACTCACTAGAAATATTGTTTTACATTTTTTTTTCCAAAAAAGGTAAAAGTTTCCATTAAAATTTGTAAAACTTCACTACTGAATGCATTTAAGCTTGAAGTTAGTGGTGGAAGTTCTAACCTTCTTTACTTGGCTTAACAGGTATATTGCTTTTTAGTGTATCAATTTGTTATGTGAACACTTAGGGTTTTTTTTTTTTTTCAGGAAATCTATTCATTGAACTTGTTTCAATGAGTTGTTTATAAACTTCTCTTATCCCTTTAGCCTTTTATTTTACTTTATCTAGATAGTGGGAATTGAACTCAGAACTTTGTCCTTGCTGGGCAGCTGCCACACCAGTGAGCTATATTCCTAGCCTTATTTATTTATTTTTTGTGGTGCTGTAAGGATTTGAAGTCAGCAAGGCAAGGATTCTTCGACTAAGCTACATCTCCAACTCTCCTTTGTCATTTTTTTAAAAAATATTTTTATTTTATGGAAAAAAGGTAAAGCAAAATTTTATGGCAAGACAATAGGAGTATAACAGTAGTTAATGTTAATATGTTGCCTTTTTATTTTAGGGAAGGGTCTACAGGGTGTTCAGGGTCTCACTACTAGATCAGACTCATAGTGATCCGCCTGTTTACAGCCTCCCAAGAGCTGGGATTACAGGCATGCGCCACCATGCCCAGTCTCAATTGCCATCTCAGCCTGCCCCGGGGGCGGGGCCAGCAGAGCAGGTCTGGAGATTGAACCCAGATCCCTGCACCTGCTTGCAAGTGCTTTATTCTCCTGAGCTATTTGGCTGGCCCTAATATATTGCATTTTGTTACTTTTGAAGTACTTATCCTGGTGTTGGAGGGACTCCTCCAGGTGTATCACAACTTCTACTATCTGAACTTTTGGAACCATTCTGAATCCAGGTCTGGACATTTTCCCTAAACATTGTCAAATAAGCTGCTTTGCTTGGGGAGGTGTTTTTGAACAATGAGCCAAGGTCTGGAGTTCAGGGTTATCAGATCTGCCCAATCTGGCCAGGGACTTCTTGTGGCTCGACAGTCCTCCTTTAGTGGCTATTTCCAGACCTAGAGAGGTACACGACATCTATCAGAGGTAAGTTGCACTGTCCTGAGGTTGTGACTTCATGGCTACCTTGGACGTCACTGTGATGAGCAGAGGGAGCCACGCAGACTGCAGCATTGAGGTACACTCTGCTCCAAGGACAGAAGACCTCAGCAGCCACATGATGTAGCAGCGTGTCCCACGCGCTTGCTTCTTCCTGCTCATGGCCCAGAAGCATCTTGTGGGTACACTCTGCTCCAAGGACAGGAGACCTCAGCAGCCACATGATGTAGCAGGGTGTCCCACGTGCTTGCTTCCTCCTGCTCATGGCCCAGAAGCATCTTGTGGGTACACTCTGCTCCAAGGACAGGAGACCTCAGCAGCCACATGATGTAGCAGGGTGTCCCATGTGCTTGCTTCTTCCTGCTCATGGCCCAGAAGCATCTTGTGGAGGTGCTTTGGGATGGAAAGACTTGGTTCTGGGTTGGAGCTGTCTTGCTAAGAGCACCTAGTAATGAGCTCTGCCAATAACAAGCGCATTTCCTTCTCTTGGAGTTACAGTGGGCTCAGCTGTGGGCTGAGAGGACAGGGGATATTGTGAATCACCACATTGGGAATCACTAACTTTGACAAAAATCATCATTTAAAAATCAGCCCTTGATCTGTCTGACTTGCTAGGAACAGAAGCTCCATCCTCACGCATTGGCACAACATGTGCCTTGCTTTAAAAAGTTGTGATAAATGTCAGCACTTTCAGAACAAAAATGATCATAAGAAATGAACTAGAAACAATTTCCAAGCTAAGAAGGCATGGAAGCCCTCAAAGCTACAGGGGCCATTTCCTGCTGGTCACTCTCACTCAGAGCACTGAGATTAGGATCTAACACTGCAATGCAATTTTTTGGGTTTTTTTGTATCTTAGGGAAGGGTCTACAGGGTGTTCAGGGTCTCACTACAAGATTGAACTTATAGCAATCTGCTTGTTTACAGCCTCCCAACAGCTGGGATTACAGGCATGCACCACCACACCCAGTTTCAGTTGCCATCTCAGTGCACGCCAGAGGTGGGGCTGGCATAGCAGGCCTGGCATTGAACTCCCAGCCCCTACACCTGCTTGCAGGTGCTTTAATTTGCTGAGCTATTTGGCTGGCCCTATAATGCAAAATTGACATTAAATATCTGGGTATAAAATGTAGAAATGTAATCCTCTATCGATCTCTTTGGGCCCTCTTCTTCATCTACTAACTAGTATTGCATCAGGGTAAGACCAGGGACTAAGCCGGCTGCAATCACCAGGGTGCCACCCAGGTGCTCACCTGTCCCCGACTCTGAGTACAAGCAGCGTGGCAGTCCACAAAAGCAGCTCATCACCAGCTTCTGGGTCACTTCTCAGGATTAGGTCTTCTGAACTGGTAGATAATCATTATGCATCAGTGTTGCATCCCTGACTCCAGGAAGTCATCTAGATGCCATCGTTGACCCTCACGGGAAATGGATGGAGTGAATGTGGATGGTAGCAACAGAACACGAAGGCTAATTTCTATGTCACGGTTTTTACAATGGCCACCATTGCAGGTGTCGACAGGGTCAGGGTGCCTGACCTAGTCAGTGATTAACTCTATCACCGATGAGTTCTGCCACCTGTTCTAAAAAATTGGTTAGATGCAGAGAGCTTTCTCAGCACACCTATAACATGCCCAGCAATAAAGTCCTGCCTATCCTCAAACCACCTCCCTCTTTTCCAATTCCATGATCACTTTTCTATACTCAGGTTCTGATTTGTTTTCCACAGAGGAGTGAGAATATACAACTGCTGCCTTCATGTCTTTAACATCTGTCCTCCTGATGACTCATTTTTGCCATGCAGCAATGTCTGCTTTTGTACACTACTGTATCCCATCTGTTGAGTGAATTCATGAGTGCATCCAACACTCTGTTGTGCCAGGTATATCTAAATATATAGTCACATACAACTTCTGTTCTGACCTTCAGGCTGCATAACCCATCTATACAGATAACGACTTTTCATTTGATTGTATTTCTGATGCATTAACATTTGATAGCATGGCTACCCATGTGGGAACTGCCCCTCTTGGTCACAGCATTTTCTTTAGGGAGTATGAGTTTCCTCACACTGGAACATGGAACATGCTTCCTTTGCAAACCAACCATTATGTATTTCCTCCACTAATCAGCCAGTTAGTTGACTTCTCACTGGCCTCACATACCCTGGAGATCATACCAAACCCTACACCAATCATTCCATTGTCAAGCATCAGACAACCAGTGGCAGACTTTATATCCCAATGCATGCTAAAATTACTCAAATTAATAAATTCTAATGAGACTATATTACCTCATGACTTCCTTCTATACAAATGAAGGTCATAGCTCTTGTTGACACTTTCCTTCATTCCTTTGCTTTCTAACAAGCCCAGGCCTTTCCCATGTGGCCCTATGGCATGCCATGCACTTCCTCTTGTGAACTGTGAGCTGTTACCTACATGACAGTCGTGTCCTCATCTGCCTGCCCCACTATACTTTGGTGATAAGCAAGCTTGCCTGTTTACTTCACCTTGTTGCTCACCTCTCCCTTTATGGCCCCTGGCCACCACATTCTCAGCATATGTAATGTGAAACACATACTTTCTCCCCCAAAACCTACTTATCCTAATGTGGATCCCATGTCAGCCACAGACACCACAGCTACATAGTTTACCAAGCCAGAAAACTGGTCATTACTCTTCACTCCACAAATTTCTTTAAACATACGCAACATGTGATTTCACCTATGACACAAGCAAGTTCTCATCCAAGAATGATATTCCCTCACAGGGAAGACTGGCCAGCACCCCTAGACATTTCTGGAGTGTATTGAGACCTGTGGTTCTTGTGTACCTAACAAGACACAAATAATAGACCCACTCTCTGTCTTTGTCTCTTTCATACACACACACACACACACACACACACACACACACACACACACACATGCAACATTAGATTGAAATCTGTCAAGAGTAAAGTGGAGATGTTGTCCTTTTGGAGAAATTTCTAAGATTTGTCTGGTTTGATCTCAAGCATTTTGCTGTATACTCTTACGGAGTATGTGCTTTCATGTACACATTTACCATGTCTCACATTAAATTTAGAGCCTTGTACTCTTGCACCTGCCACAGTGAGCATACTGATAACAGAGCTGCATTTATGTTGTTCATGCTTTGAGCATCTTGAACAATAATCGACACAGGAAAGACTAAGTTCTTGATGTTTGCAGCACTATACTGCACCAACACTTCGCAGGTCCTTAAAATGGTACAAAGCATTGCTGCACCTTCCGTCCTACTGAGGAAGTGAGATAGGCTGTAGTCTTGTTTCACTGAGATATGCTCCCTTTTATGAAATGCCTTGTGCAAGTTGAGGACTTTAATACTATATACTGTCAGGGTCAAAATGTTTGGATCTATCACCCCTTATCTTTGAATCTCTTTTGCCTGAGGACTCAATATGTGGTTACCTTCCTGCTAATCACCTTCTTTCATAGATCTCACATATCATGGCTAGTCTGATATGTCCTGACCCAGATAGAGTGTGACCCCAGTCACCTAGCTCAGGGTTGGGTGACAATGAAACTTCACAGGAAAAGTCCCAGGAAGTGCAGTGAGAAAGACCACATGTGTGAGCACAGAATATATACAAACACAAAGAAATGACAGTCCTCCAAATATTAAGGACAACCACTAGTGCCAAGTGTACTGGGATTCCACATTCCCCAAGAAAGAGTGATTGCAATAGTCTTTTTTTCATAAGGTGAAGTCAAAATTTCAAGACTACTTACTTTATAGGGGTAATTATACAGTTAACCCAATATCTTAAAATACTACTGTAATTATGAATGAAAGTGTCCCCTTTCCTAGAGAATGGTTTTGAGCACCAGCTTCATGTGGTGCAAAGCAGGCAATAACTGACATTAAGAGACTGGTACACGAATAAACCTAGAGTCTCTCCCAGACCTACATGACTGTGATGAGACCCATGACTGGCTTAAAAATGTGTTAGACAGGTGACAGAACTGAGGCCAGAAAATGGTCTGTGAAGTTCTGGTGTCTCTAAGCAAGACAACAGGGCAGCTGAGGAACTCTAACTCATCAAAATGTCTTCTAGTTCACTAGTCCTCTTTAGCAGATAATCAGATAACTAGTTAAACATGATCTGGTCCTGTGTATTTTTCCAAAAATGGATTGTTTCTGAATCCTTGAATCTCTACTCCACTGCTTCCTACAGCCCACCAGCATACTTCCCAATCACACTGTCTCATTTGAAAAGGTTTGGCTTAAAGTTTATATAGTCTGTAAATAAAATAGCTACCTTTTCTTTTTTTCTGGGTTCTTGACACATAGACTATTGTTTTCCAACCTTTGTCTTTCATCTTTCTGTTTAGACCCTATCCTCTTACAAAACATGCAGAGTGTAAAATCAATATGTCAAGGGGAAGTGTTGCATTTTTTAATATAAAGCTTGCTTTTACAGTTAAAAGTACAAAATTAGGGGCTGGCGAGATGGCTCAGTGGTCTAAAGCACCTACTTGGAACAAGCTTGGCAAAGCACAGGGACCGCGGTTCAATCCCCCAGCACCACATGCCAACCAGCCCCGCCCCCTGGTGGGCTGAGCTGAAGACACACACACACACACAAATAAATGTTTAAAAAAACCCAAAATTAATAGTTACTACAGTTTGTCAGTAGCTAGTCTGTGCTTAATGTTATTGATATTGCTAATTTTATACTTTAGCCAAGATGACATACATGTGATCAGCTTTTCAGTATAGCATGGCACTAAAGGACGACATTCTGAGCCAAAATGATATGAAGATTTCATACTTAATAAATTGGGATTGTAGGTTCTTTGGATAGACAAAAAGATCAGTAACTATGTGGACTTACAAGACATCTCTGAAGTATAGACAATGCCTAGAGAAATCTTAGTATTGATAGTAAAGTTAGCTACCATAAGAAATCTATAAGCACTGACACAGAGTACTTTTTTTGAACACAAAAAAGTAGAAAATGAGAAGAAATAGAATCAAAATACAACCCCAGATCTCCAGGGCACCCAAGACAAGTCTACAGCACAATGCAACAGAAGAAATCAGAAGTCACCTGCTGTAACTTTCTGAAATGATGGCAGTAGATGTGGAAAAACAAATGTATGTAGACAAAGGAAAAAAATCTGTCAGCAATAAGAAGAAGTGTCTGATCCAAACAGATATATGATGGTTTAAAAATTTCATTGAAATTATACAAAATACGTTGAATGAAGATGAAGATTGACTATCACATCTAGAAAACAGGGTGGCAGTTAGCAACCATGAAAAGGAAGACATCATAAAAGTAGCAAGGAGTCATGAAGAAATGAACAGCCTCAACATGAAGACCTACATAGAAGGCCCCCAAAACTGTACTAAAAGACTTGAGGATTTAATAACCAAATTGAGTACTGTAGCTGGATACAAAGACTGCACAAGGGAGAATATAATAAAGAAAATAGTATAAATTAATGGAATGGAGACTAGAAAAAATACAAAACTAAGAGTTCATTGCTCAAAAATGAGGTAAAATTGACAGACCCCTAGACAACTTTATGAAAAAGGAAATTAAAGATCAAATTCATACAACTAGGAATGGAAAGGGTGACATCACACGGAAATAAGGTCCCAACCAAAAATCAGAACTACAAGGCAATCACTCTACTGAACACAGGTTCAAAAATTCTCAGTAAAGTACCACCACACAGAATTTAACAAATGATCAAGATTATTAGCCCTGACAGCTTAAATGCAATATAAGGAAAGCAGAGAGGCTTTCTCTCCATCTTGGCATCACTGCTACTGTTCCTGCCTTTTTGTTCTCTTTTGCTGTTTTCTGCCACCATGAACTGCTGCACTCTGCCATGTGCTACTCTGCCTTGGAGTCAGCTGAGCATCACTGACTGAAACCTTGACAAATGGAACTAAATAACCTTTTCTTCCTTAATTTGGGGTGTCAGGTATTTTGTCCCAGCAACAAGAGAAAAGTAAGTGAAAAAAATAACTCTCTGTCTCTAAGTCTGTTTTTCTGTCTGTCTGCCTGCCTGCCTGCCTGCCTCTCTGTCTGTCTGTCTGTCTGTCTGTCTGTCTGTCTGTCTGTCTGTCTGTCTGTCTTTTTGCTGTTTCCTCTTATCCCTCTCCCTATGCTTCCTCACAGATATTAGTTTGAATACAGGGTATTCCCTCTGAGCTACATACCCAATTACTTTTTTTGATTTTTGTTTTGAGACAATATCTTAGTTCCTTACACTGGGCTTGAGCATGTGATCCTTTCATCTCTGCTTGCCAGAGGACTGTGATTACAAATGTGTGGCAGTGTGTTCTGCTAAATTTTTCCTTCCTTCCTTCCTTCCTTCCTTCCTTCCTTCCTTCCTTCCTTCCTTCCTTCCTTCCTTCCTTCTTTCCTTCCTTTTTCTTTCTTTCTTTCTTTCTTTCTTTCTTTCTTTCTTTCTTTCTTTTTCTTTCTCTTTCTTTCTTTCTTTCTTTCTTTCTTTCTTTCTTTCTTTCTTTCTTCTTTTTTTTCTGCATTTTAAGGAAGGATCTTTTGTGTTCATGGTCTCACTACTAGATCAGACTTGTAGTGATTCTCCTGTTTACATCCTCCCAAGTGCTGGAATTACAGGTGAGCACCACCATGCCCAGTCTCATTTGCCATCTCATCGTGCCCCAGGGGTGGGGACGGCACAGCAGGCTGGGGGATCAAACACCCCCTCAGGTGCTTTAATCTGCTGAGCTATTTGTCCGGCTATTATGGTTTGTGTCTAGTTGTCCCCCCAAAGCTTCATGCAGTTACAGGGTGGGGACTTCTAGAGTTTGTGACTAACTCATGATCCACTGGAATTATGTGTGTGATCCAAGGCTGGGATTATGGATTTTAATACTGCTGGGATTATGGGTGTGAGTACTTCCCCTAGCCTGGGCAGAGAGCCTGAATGTAATGTAAGAGAGAAACAAACTTTCTGTAGCCATTCCTCTTTGTTGTTGTTAATGCTGTTTGGTCACCATGAACTGCTGCTCTCTGCCATGTGCCCCTCTGCCTTGGTGCCCGATGAATATGGACTGAAACTTCCAGTAATTGTGAGCTAAATAAACCTTTCTTTCCTTCATTTTGGGTGTCAGGTATTTGTCCCAGCAACAAGAGATGAGTAGCTAAGACATAATTTGGTACTGGAGGACTGGGATTGTTGCTGTGGCTAAACCCGACCAAGTGGATTACAAGTTTTTGGGAATGGTTGATGGGAAGAAATAGGAAATGTTTGGAGAGGCTGCCTACTTGCGAAGTGCTGGAACAGCTTCTGCTGTTCTGTAGGGGAGATTGTGGTCAAAGATCAGACCCGAAGACTGTGAGGAAGCCTGCCTGTGAAGACCAGGCTGGGGAGGCTTCTGCTGGGAAGGACTGCATTGGTTGTCGGGCTCTGGACAATATCTTTTATAGGAGCTTTGTCTGCATTTTGCTCATGTCCAGAGACTTTGCCTGAGATTGAGCTTAAGCACAGTGGATTTGTTAATCTGGAAAAAGATATTTCAAAGCAGACAAATATTGGGGCAGTGGCATGGTTGTTGCTGGGGGCTTTTAGCCAGATTTCTGTTGAAAATGAAGAGCAAGGAACCCAACAGGATGTTTCAAAATGTTGTGAGTTTGGCCAGAAAGGAAGTACCAAGAAAGCTGTGGACTGCAAAGATTGAGCTGAGAGGATCTCCATTGCCAGGAAGGAACCTGAGAATGGAAGGGATGGCCTGCGGGAATCACAGGAGGAGGCAGGTCTCCACTCTTTACAGCCTCAGAACTGCAAAGGTCAGGGACTGTGCCTTGGGGAGAAAGCCACAGAGCCCCAGGTTCCAGAATCGTGCAGTGGCCACACCAGGGTCCTGAATGGTGCTGACAAGGGGAATTTATTCCTCAGAATCAGAATCAGAGTGCTCAGTGGTCCAAGCTCTCGATCCCCACAGCCAAAAGAGTGGAAAACCTGGCTACTGCTCCAACTGGCAGCAGACCTTGGCATCAGCCACATGGTGATGGTTTTAGGTGCATTCAGAATGCAGAAGTTGTGAGCTTAAGACGGATTCCACCTCAATTTCAGAAGAAGGCCTGGGAGGCCAGGCAGTGTGCCCCTGGGAGGGCAGTGTGTGAAGCAGAGAGTGAGAAGCCTATTCAGTGGAAACCCCAGAAATTTAGAAAAGCCAGAAATGTGGATCGTCTAAGGGAAACTGCAAAGAGGGAGCAAAGCTGGCCTAAGAGAGAAGCCACGGGAGCTACCACCAAGAGTGCAGTGGGGGCGGAGCAACAGAAGGCCTTTAGAGCTCACAACTCAGCACAGACTGCTTTGGATGTTCCAGTTGAATCTATAGGATTTAATGTTTACCCTGCTGCATTTTGGACTTTTGTGGGTCCCACTGTTTTGTATTTCCCTGTTGTTTGCAACTTCTGGGATGGTAATGTTTGTCTTGTGCTTTTGAATGTTGGATGTGTTTAACTTTTCTCTTGTACAGGAGCTCATAGCTAAAAGTTTGCTTTGGATCTTGGAGGAGATTTAGGATTTGGATTTTCCAGTAATACTGAAACTGTTGGGACTTTGGCAACTCTTAAAGAAGGACTAAAATATCTTTTGCACAAATGTCTTTTTGGTCCAGGGGTGGAATGTTATGTTTTGTGTCTAGTTGTCCCCCCAAAGCCTCATGCAGTCATGGGGTGGGGACTTCTAGTTTGTGACTAACTCATGATCCACTGGGATTATGTGTTATCCAAGGCTGAGATTATGGGTTTTAGTACTGCTGGGATTATGGGTCTGAGTACTTCCCCCAGCCTGGGCAGAGAGCCTGAATGTAATATGAGAGAGACACTTTCTGTAGCCATTGCTCTTTGTTGTTGCTGCTTGGCCACCATGAACTGCTGTCTTCTGCTCTGTGCCGCTTTGCTTTGGAGCCAGCTGAGTATGGACTGAAACCTCCAGTAACTGTGAGCTAAATAAATCCTTCCTTCCTTCATTTTGGGTGTCGAGTATTTGTCCCAGCAACTAAGACACTGGCCCATATTTTCTCTTTTGTAAGTAAAATAGTCAGATTTTATTCAGATCTATCCTAACAGTATCATTTTAAATTGTCATCACTTCTAAAAACCCCTATTTAACTACAGTCACACAATGGGGTACTGGGGTTGGACTTCAGCATATTAATTTTGGGAGGAAAAGAACAAGTCCACTATAGCTCATTTAGATGTCCTCAAATATTTATATTATTCTCACAAGTAAACTACATGATGCTAACTTCAACAGTCAAAAAAAAAAAAAAAACCTTGAATACTACAGTGCAACAGGCATATGATAAATATTCCCATTTCCAAAGGAAACAATCAGAGAGAAAAAAGGTATCTCACCTCTCAAATCAAATCATAGAAGGGTAGATTTCATTAGAGTTGAAGCCTCAACAAATAGTACTCTCTAACTTGATGCTTTGCCCTCTAGGATCATCAGAATAGTGACTTTGCCTTTTAAGCTCACAAGGATGTGGGACACATTTGATGCCCCTGGTGTCACTTGTACTACAACTCTTTGGTTGTGGTAGCCTATTCCCCTCAACCTGAGAAAATAAAACCACACTCCCCATCCAAAGAGCCAACCACACTTTTAGGGGTAATAATTTACCTCTTCCTATTTGAGGACCATCTGGGGTTGACAAACAGCTCTATTCATCTCCCCTATAATACTACAAAAGTCCAATGGACTTCCTTAATTCTGTTCTTTACTTTTTATTTATTTTTGTATTTTAGGGAGGGGCCTACATGGCATTCATTGTCTCAATACTATATCGGACTCGTAGTGATCCAGCTGTTTACAGCCTCCCAAGAGCTGGGATTACAGGTGCATGCCACCATGCCCAGTCTCAATTGCTGTCTCAGCACACCCTGGGGGCAAGGCTGGCACAGCAGGCCCTGGGGATTGAACCCCAGCCCCTGTACCTGCTTGCAGGTGCTTTAATCCACTGAGCTATTTGGCTGGCCCTCTCTTTACTTTTGAGTTCAGGATGACAGTGGTTCTGCTGGTAAAACCCTATCTCTATTTCTGGTTTCAGCTGAGATGACTGCCTGGATTCATGAAGCACATCCAGTATCTCTGTATAGAGATTCCTCAACCAAACCTGGTATTCTCCTCAGAATCAAAATTTTTGAGTATTTGCAATATGAGGATGAGATTTTTGAAATATTTAGGTCTCAAATTCTTTTAATAATCTTATTCATTCATCTCAGTCCTCTCATATTTTACAATAAGCAAAAGAAGACAGCCACTCTGTCTGGAGTGAGATGAAATCCCAGTGTTGTTTAACTCTTTATTTCTCAAGTGACCAATGATGTTAAGAATTTTTTCATATATTTACTTACCATTTGTATTTCTTTATCTGAGAAGTTTATATGCATTTCAGATACCCATTTTTAGATTGGGTCTTTGAATTCCAGGGGCTTGACATTTTTTCTTTATACATTCTAGATAAAAGGCCTTTGCAGAGGGGGATCAGCTCTCATTTGTTGATTCTTTAAAGTATTTCCGGGGAGAAGACACTCTCTCAGGCTTTCACAGAGAGCACATTGGCCAAGCAATGGCCGTGACTCATCCACATGGCTGCACTGATAAAGGTTCTACAATCTGAGGTACAGGATCTCAGGACAAATCCTGAGGGCATTTCACTGACCTTCTCAGACCAAAAAGCTACAACTCTTGTTGCACAGGTCCTGCTTTACCTTGGTCTTAACCATCCAGTAGAAAAGTATGAAGACGAAATATAAGAAATAAAGCCATGCTGTTAAGTTGAGCTGTGGGGGACTCAGGTCAATAATTTCCGACATTGCCAGTTAAACAGAAGACCCAATGCTATTATGGGTTACTGGACTCTTTTAGAATATTTTGCTGAGTTTACACACCTATAATATTCAATAACGGAACTTAGAAAAAAATGGAGTATACCGATGAATGTCCATTTTGTATCTGTGTATTCAAAGAGGTTGGGATAAATATATAGTTGCATTCTCTTAATGAATAGAATGATTTGTTCTAATGGTGTTTGTAAATAGGATCACAAGTCCGCATCTTGTACAGCAATTAACCACTAAGAAGAATATATGCAGTGTATTATTTGTTGAAACTGTACTTCCGATTTGATTTGAAAAAAAAAAAAATAAAGTATTTCCCATGCAATTTGGCTTTGTTCATCAGTGTTCTACTTAATCCTATGTTGTTAAGATTCCTACCTATATTTTCCTCAGGAGATTTAGTGTTTCTGTTTTAATGTTGAAATATCTGATTCATTTTGACTGTAGTTTAGTGCATGGCCTGCATTAAGAAAACAACCAGTAACAAATGCTGGAGGGGCTGTGAGGAAATAGGCACCCTTCTCCACTGCTGGAGGGAGTGCAGACTGGTACAATATGGAAAGCAGTGTGGAGATTCCTCACAATCTAGGATTAGGGCTTGGGAGACAGCTCCGAGGCATAAAGCACCTATCTGGCAAGTGGAAGATCCTGTGTTCTACCCCAGTCCTGCATGTTCTGGCATGGAACCCAGGCATGAAGCAGCCTAGCCAGGCCCTGAAACCCAGATGTGATGTGTCGCTCTGAACCTGGAATGGTGGGGCTGGCCTGGAATCCCAGAACTCAGGTTAAGGCATGAAGATTATAAGGAGTTTGAGACTAGCCTTGACTAAGAAATGAGCTCAAGGCCAGCCTAGAACAACATAATCAGACCCTGTCTCAAAAAACAAACAAACACAGAAATAAAAAGCTATCATCAGAGGTTCCATACAATCTAGTTGTTCCTCTCCTGGATACTCCCATATTTGTAACAGTTCAATTTGTCATAGCTAAATGTAGGAAGCAACCTAAGTGCCCATCACATGAGCAATAAAGATGTGGTATTTTTACAGAATGGAGTATTAGTCAGCTATAAAAGGATAAATTTGAGGTTTTTATCAGTAAATGGAAGCAACTAGAGGCCATACTCTTAAGTGAAATAAATCAAACTCACATATGGAAACACTGTATTGTCTCAGTGTGAGAACATGAAAGAGAAAGAATCTGAAGGGTACAGTAAATACTGTGAAAAGGGAATGAACCTGTTCAGCAGCAATTACTCAGTTGAGGAGAAGTACAGGATAGGGAATTGGAAAAAGAGATTATATCTATATATGCAAGCAGGATGGTTTGGACAACTGTAGCCCAAGAAGGGTTTACACAGAGAGAACCAAATAGCATTTTGCAGACATCTCAATTACTGTAAGGACAGGGATTGTGATTTACAAGATTTGAAAAGCATGTATTTGGAAAGAGATCCATTGAAGGTGTCTTCAGAGAGGACTGATAACCATCTTTTGTTTGTGACCACCTACTTAAGGCATGTAATGAAACTGGAACATCTTAGGCTGCCACTGGTCAGAGGGATATTGTGGAGACTGTGTGTGTGTGAATCGAAGTGAATGAGATGGATAACACACTACAAATTCCAGTTGAGCTACAGAGAGCAGAAGTGATCCAGGGCCATCCCCATAAAATAGCACTGTGGTGACAGCCAGGATCACTGGACTTCCAATGGTAAGAGGGACCTAAACCATTTTGAGGACACTGGCCCATAACAGATGAGGTGATTTATGTTTCTTTCTGTTGTATTTCCCTGTGGGTGGCATGAGTCATGGGAAGGAGTCAGATCAAGTTCACTAAGTAGAAGTTATGATTAGAAGTTGACAGAAAGGATTTAATGATGATTATGACCAAAAGCTCATTCCTGGGAAACCCTGGACCCTGTGTGAGGTAACTAAGGCACAACTGAATGAAGAGACAACATACATACAGGATAGGGAAAAATTTGTTATAGCTATTCTTGAGGCAGAGGCCTACTATCTAGAATGTATAAAGACCTTAAAAAAGACTCTCAAAATAAAAGAACCAATGAAAAATGGACTACTAAAATGGATATTTCTCAGAAGGAGAAGTAAAATGGCCAATAAATAATTGAAAAAAGATTCAACATTGTGAGCCACTAGAAAAAAATGAAAATTAAAATAAAATTCTATTCTACCCTAAAAAGAATGGGTATTACAAAGAAATTAAATTCTGGTGAGGCTGCAGGGAAAAATAAACACTTTTACATTGTTAGTGGCAATATAAACTTGTACAACCACAGTGGAAATCAGTATGTAGACTAGTCATAAAACAAAAAATAGAAATTTCATTGAGATCAAGGGTACCTTGCCAAGCCATGCTGAGTTGCACAGGAGGGAAGATCCTGCCCAGAGGTCCTATCTGTTATAATCAGTTATTCTCTTTTGTGTAACAAGATTGGAAAGCTCAATGGTAATGAACTCACCATAACCTACACCTAAAGTCTGAGGATAGTTCTAAACAGAAACCAACATTCTGCTTTTAATTAACTGGGAAAGTATGATCCTAGGACAGACACAAAGAATCTCAAATACACAGAAGATATTACTGAGGAAAATACTCTTCAGAAAGAGGCTTGATACTAGTGATAGGGATATCCACTACCAAAATTCATAAGGATCATCACAGAAAAACGAAAAAAAATGAAATAGAAAATGTCATGATGAAGGAGCAAAATGAAATCTCAGACTGCCAGCCATACAGAACAAGTCCAGGAGACATCAATGTAGAAGAAACTAAACATCAAACACCTCAAATTTCTGAAATAACAGCAACTGAAATAAAGAAATCACTCCAGGAAGCTATAGAAAATATCAGGTCAGAAATAATCTCTCAGGTAGAAAAAGAAATGACAACCATAATGAAAAAGTTATCATATCTAAAGGAGACATAGATAAAAATATAGCAGCATAGGAAAATGATAGAAACCTTGAATGAATAATATGGGTAAGAATTAGAATACATGAAACAGATTCCAAGAGTCTTCCAGTAAAATTAAAACTTCCATTGAAAGCTGGAAAAACTACTTGAGTGAAACTGAATGTGGACACTCAAACTTTGAAGACAGGATTACAGGTAGAGATTATGAAAAAGAGACCTCTTAAAAGAAGGAACTGGGAAATAATTCAACAACTATAATGTGATACAAAGAAAAAGAAAGATTGATAGGTGTCAACAAAAAAGTAGGAATCAACACAAAAGTGAGAAAAAAGAAAATATATAGGGTGGGAGGTATACCTCAGCTGCAGAAGAAGTGCCTGTCTCACAATCACAAGGTCCGCAGCTCAACGCACCCCCACCACAATTTGCAGAAGCCATAGCAGAAAATTTCCAAAATATGTAAAAACAAACTTACATAGTTAACTGAGGCACACAGACTTTTAATTAGCTATAACCAAAATAAATTACACCAAAGCGTATAATAATCAAGATGCCAGAGATTCAGCAAAAGAATAGAGTATTAAAAGCTGTTCAAGGAGAGAAACTCATCACCTATAACAAATAGCCCAATAGAATCATGGACACTTCTCCACACAAACCATCAAGTTAAAAAAGAGCTTGGAGTGAAGTATTTGAAGTCAGGAAAGAAAACAAATTCCAACTCAAACTGATGAATCCTACAAAACTATGTATTAAAATTAATAGAGAAATAAACTATTTACATGATAAAGAACTGAAGAAATCGATGACTATCAAACAACCCTACAAAGAATACTAAAGGATATACCAGAGAGAAAGGTGATCATAATTCCAAGAAAAACTGCAGGAAGAAACCAGCAAGTATATGCAATGTGTTAATGATTGAAACTGTCCTACCAATTTGATTTGAAACTGTCTCATTGCTATTTGTTTCTCAATAAAATTACGGTGGGGCAAGGGAGATGGCTCAGTAGAATAAGTGCTTGCCTGGCAAGCTCAAGGGCCTGAGTTCAATCCCTGGTTCCGCAAAAAATAAATAAATAAATAAATAAATAAATAAAATTATGGAAAAAAAATTTTAAAAATTAAAAAAAAAAGAAAAAGAAACCAGCAAGTAGGGCAAATAATTAGAGAGGGGAAATGTAAAGAATCAATAGCAGGAAAGCAACATGACAAAGATAAGCCAATATGTATTTTTAGGGAAGGGTCTACAAGATGTTCAGGGTCTCACTACTAGATGGAACTTGCAGTGATCTGCCTGTTTACAGCCTCCCAAGAGCTGGGATTACAGGTGCACACCACCATCCCACTCTCAATTGCTGTCTTAGTGCACCCCACGGGGGGTTCCCTGCGCCTGCTTGCAGGCACTTTAATCCAATGAGCTATTTGGCCAGTCCTGATAAACTGATATGTATTAATTAGATCCATTAATGTAAATGGCCTCAATTCATTAGTCCAAAGAAACACACTGAATCTGTGGAGCTAGCTTTGTGGTCAAAGGCCTGCCTGGCAATTGCAAGGACCCAGGATTGATCCCTAGTTCTGTATGCTGTTCTGGGTCCAGGATCCAGACGCACTGTGCCAGCCACAGAAACCAGGCATGGTGGTGCACACCTGTAATCCCAGTGCAAGGGAGGATGAGACAGGACTGATCCTCACAGGAGGATCACTGTGAGTCTGAGCTGCACAGCAACACCCTGTACCAAATAAATAAATAAATAAATAAA
>NW_004524882.1:1541630-1573218 GCF_000260255.1 Octodon degus
AAAAAAAAAAAAAAAAACTGGAAAAGTAGACCAAGAAACAAAATCCAACAATATGCTATATACAAGAAACAAATTTAACTCAAGAGGAAATTCATAGACTGAAAGTCAAAGGTCAGAAAACAATAGTTCATACAGCAAGAACCGAGAAACAAAGGCGGGGTATTTATCCTGTTTACAATGTGAACTCCAAAACAAGAATAATCAAAAGAGAACAAGAAGGTCACCACACTCTAGTTTGGTGAAAAATTAAAGCGATAAGGGGCTGGGGAGATAGCTCAGTAGAATAAGCACTTGCCTGGTAAGCAAAGGTTCTGAGTTCAATCACCGGTACTGAGTAAAAAAAAAAAGATAACAATCACAAGTATAATACACCAAACATAGGACTGCCCAACTATGTAAGACAAATATTCATAGGTTTGAGAGATCAATGAAGTAAAAGCACAATTATAATGGGGGACCTTAACATCCCATTGTCACAAAGAATAAGGTGAACTGGAAAACAGAGCAAACAAATAACAGAACTAAAACAAACTTGTGAACAAATGCACTTAGACCTTTACAGAGTATTGCACCAAACATCAGAATACACATTATTCTCAGCTGCATATGGGATGTTCTCAAAAATAGATTATATCTTGATCCATAAAACATGCTTAAGTAAATGCAAAGAGTGTGAATTTATTGCATGCATGCTGTCTGACTAAAATGCAATGAAACTGGAAGTGACTAAAAATTACTGCAAAAACTCAAAAAAATATGAAAATTACACAGTACTCCCTTGAACAATCAATGTGTCACAGAAGAAATAAAAAAGTTAAACAATCAAATGAAAATGCAAATACAATTTACAGGAATTGGTGGGATGCAATGAAAGCAGTCCTCAGAGGAAATTTCATAGTGGTGAATTAGGAGAACAGAACAAGCACAAATAAATAATGTTATGCTGCACATCAAGCTTCTAGAAAAAGAGCAAGTCAACCTGAAACCTGAAAGAAGAGAGGAAATTATAAAGACCAGAGCAGAAATTAAAGCAGTTGAGAGTAACAAAACAATTCAAAGAATCAATAAATCTAAATGTTGGTTCTTTGAACATACAAATCAAATTGATAAGCTCTTAGCCAACCTTATCAAAAAGAGGAAAGCAGCAACTCACTTTCCTGCAATAAGAAATGAAAAGGGTGAAATTGTTGTAGGTGGCCGAATTAGATAGAAATATTATAGGCAGTCAGACAAGACTAGGCCCTCCAAGAAGACAGCATGGAAGACAAGAGACCTTGCAACTGTTCTGTATTCATGCCTGTTTGCTACATGACATTCCCTTTTGGTTCTAGATTTAATTGGTTTTACCTGAGCAACTGTTCTTGGAACCTTACAGGTTCACTATTAGTTGTGTCCCACTTCACGTACAAGTTCGCATGTTTTTCACCTTAGACCTGCCTTACCTCAGTTTTGCTCTATAAAAATTCCTAGAAATGACAAGATTCATGGGAAACCCACTCAGTTCTCGCATTAAAAAAAATATATGTATTTAGTATAGGATCTCCAGGGTCGTGCTATACAGATAGGACTTGAAGTGATCCTCCTGCATTCAGCCTTCCAAGAGCTGGGATTATATGCGTGCACTACCACACCCAGTCTCAGTCACCCACCCTCCCAATGCACCGCAGGGCGGGGCTGGCATGGCATGGCATGTGGTGCCAGGGATCGAACCCTGGTCCCTGCACTTGCCTAAGCCGGCGCTTTAGTCCACTGAGCTATCTGGCTGGCCCCTTCTGTCCTTCTCTCAGACAGAAGCTTCCTCTCCCCCAACAAATGCATTCTGCTCTTAACCTCTGTTGTCCCTAAAATTCATTCTTCACTTTTAGAGAACATGAGTTCAACACAGGTTATCTTTCAGGTTGGGAGTTTCATTCCCCTATATCAAAATCACTACAGATCCTATAGAAATTCACATAATCACCGAAAATCTTTACTCACATAGAATGGAAAACAGAAAAAAATGGACAGATTTCTAGAAAAATATAAATTGCCAAATCTGAAGCAAGAACATATAAAGCTCAGGATAGTTCTGTATCACACAATGAAATTAAAAATTTAACTAATAACTTTTCACCAAAGGAAGGCTGAAGTCCTGATAGATTTACAGCTGAATTGTGTATGAAATTTAGATATTTAATGTTAATATTCCACAAACTCTTTGATGAAATTGAAAGGGAAGCAATTTTGCTCTCATACCTGGAAGCAAGTATTACTCTAATACTGACATGAGAGAAAGACCCAACCAAAAAAAAAACTACACACTAATCTCCTTAATGAACAAAGATGCAAAAATACTCAAAATACTAGTAAAGAAAATGAAGCAAATCATCAAGATTATACATCATGACAAAGTGGGATTCACCCCAGGAATAGAGATGTTTCAAAATACACAAAGCAATAAATGTGATACACCACATTGACAGAGCCAAAGGAAGAAATCACATGATCATCTCAATAGATGAAAGAAAACTTTTGATAAATTCCATCACTTATGATAGAAGACCTACAGAAAATCAAAAGATAGTAAATCTCAATCTGATAAAAGACATTTATGACAAACCAATAGCCAACATCATAATGATCAAAAAAGCTTTTACCCCCAAATCAGGAACAAGATAAGGATGTCTACAATTACCACTCTTTTTCAGCATAGCTCCAGAAACATTAGCCTGAGCAATTAGATGAGAGAAAAGAAAAGGAATAAGGATAGGAAAGTAAGAAACTATTTCCATTCAGAGATGACATGACACAGAACACCCCAAAAACTCAATGAAGAGACTTGTAAATTTAATAATCAAATTCAGTGGCATAGCAGAACACAAACTCAACACCCCAAAACCAACAGCATTTCTATACAGAAACAACAAGCCCACTGAGAGAAAAATTATGGAAACCATGCCTTTCAAAATAACACCGAAAAAAAATCAAGCTTTATAAAATGAAATTATAGTGCTCTGAAAAAAGATCAAAGAAGATTTCAGAAAATGGAAGATTATTTGGTTCTAGACAGGAAGAAACAAAATTGTGAAAATGGCCACACTCCCAAAATTGTTATACAGATTCAATAATGCAATCCCAATTAAAATATCATTAATATACCCACAGAGCTAGAGAATAATTTCCTAAAATTCATCTGGAACAAGAAAAGACCTAGAATAGCAAAAGTAATACGGGGCATCAAAGGAAAGACAGGAGGCCTCACAATCTGATTTGAAATTGTACTACAAAGCTACTGTGATAAAATCAACATGGTACTGGCAAAACAAACAAAAAAAGCAGGCCTGATCAGATTAATGGAACAGATTAGAAGTTGCCGACACAACTACAAACACACTCAGCCACCTTGTCTTTGACAAAGGGGCCAAACATGTTCACTGGAAGAAAGATAGCCTCTTTAATAAGTGGTGCTGGGAAAATTAGCTTTACACATCATGAAGGCTTACAATAAACCCATGTCTATCATTATGCACAAAACTACAGTCAAAATGGATAAAAATTTAAATATTAAAACAGAATCACCAAATATTCTGGAGGAGAAAGTAGGTAGAAATCCTAAGGACATACGGATAGAGAGTTCATGAACAAAAATCAAACTACACAGGAAATGCTTGAAAGAATAATTGGATCTCATCTTTTTGAAAAGTTTCTTACATCAAAATAACCAACAGAGGGAAAAAACTCCCCCCCCCACAAAAACCCATAAAGTGAGATAAAATTATATCATACTGTTTTTCAGACAAAGGACTATCTAGAACATATAAAGAATATGAAAACTCAGGCCTCCAAAATTCGGAGACTACTCCAAAAATGGGCATCTGAGATGAATATACACTTCAAAAATGAGATATAAATGGCACAAAAATATATAAAAGTGTTCAACATCATTGACCACTCGAGAGATTCAAATTTGATAGATCAGTGGATTAAGTGCCTACTTAGGCAAACACAGGGACGGGGGTTCCATCCCCAGTACTTCATGCAGCGCCGGCACTGCCCCTGGGTGTGCTGGGCCAGGGCCAGTCTGGGCATGGTGGCACGTACCTGTAAATCCAGTGCTTGGGAGGCTGAAATCAGGATCACTAGGAGTTCGAGCTGTGTAGTGAGACCCTATACCAAATACATAAAAACAATGCTGAGATAACATCCAAAGCCAGAAAGAATGGCTATCATCAAGAAGTCAACCAATAACAAATGCTGGAGAGGTTGTTAGGGAAAAGAAACTCTTTTTCACTGTTGGTGGGAGTGCAAGCTTGTACAACCATTATGGAAATAAGTATGCAGATTCCTCAAAAAGCTAGGAATCGAGGCCCCACTGAAGCTAGCTATTCCATCCTATATCTCAAAAGAACTAAAATCATCATACCAAAATAATATATGTGCATCCATGTTTATAGCAGCAAAATCTTTCATAGCTAATTTTTGTGTGTGTGTGTGGAATCAGGGATTGAACTCAGGCCACTGCACTTACCAGGCAAGTGCTGGTTCTACTGAGCTATCTATCTCCCCGGCCCCTATACCTAAATATTTGAAACAACACAAATAGCCATCAGCTGAGGAATGAATAAAAATGATATGGTATTTTTTATACAATGGAGTATCACTCAGCTATTAAAAAAAAGATAAATTAATTCAAGTCTTTTGTAGATAAATGGTTGCAACTAGACTCAATTGGTAAGTGAAATAAATCAGACCCACAGGTGCAAACATATTATCTTGCTAGTATGAGAACTTGAAAGAGGAAATAAAATTGGGAAGGCACAATGGATACCATGAAAGAGAAAGAATTTGTACAATCTGAAGGAAAAACTGAGAAAAGGACAAATAAAACGGAAAAATATATGCAGGATAATTTGGATAACTATAGGGCCAATTTCTGCTAGTCTTTTCAAATGAGCAGTTAAGATTTGAATTTTTTAAATTCTTCATAACTCTTGCTTTTCAAACCAATTTTGTATGTTTATATCTGGTAACCTAAGCAGCTAATTTGAAGATAACATCTTGCAAATTAGCAACCATTTTTTAAATTACTATTACTTTGTTTAGTGAAATTTTGTATCATTTCTAATGTTCTTATTACTATTTTGTATTCTTTAAAAAATAAAAATATATTAAAACATGTTTAAAAGTCTCAAAATATGTATCTTAATATAAAATATGGCATCAAATTCAAGTATATCTGTTGTTACACAGAATAGAGTGCACATACCTAAAATTTAAAAATTTAAAACAAATATAGTGGCAAAATCAATTTTTATGGCCTATACCTAATGTTAAAGACCAAACAAAAATTACAGAAATACTCTAATTTAAAATAAAAAATACATTTCAATTCATCATGCTTAATCAGGACTCCATGTATTAAGCTCAGACACATAAAAATACCTAATTATAGCAATTCAATATTTTTTCTATTAAATACTGCAGAAACATAATTTAGATATTTAAATGATTTACCGAGAAACACATAATGTATATACTTTAGGATATTTCTATCTGGGATTGTATTTTATGGAGAAATACTGACATGAAGCATTTTGTGTTCATTAGTCCTGTTGGCTTCTACTACTTGAGATACCTTTACAGGATTATCAAACTTTTCACTTATTTGACAAAATAAATGCTTTCCCATATATTTCACACGCATATGGTTTCTGTACAGTTTGTCACTTAATGTTGTTTACATACACCACAAATACTGAACACATTTCCACATTGCTTTCCTATACAGAATTAATGTGAAGTGTGATCTTTTTCATGTTTTTTACAATTGCCAGGTGTGCTAAAAGGTTTTCCACATTGCATATTTTCCCATGTTATGTCTGAAAAGTACTTTTTTTTATTTATTTATTTATTTATTTTTTTGCAGAACAGGGGATTGAACTCAGGCCCTTGTGCTTGCCCAGGAAGCGCTTACTCCACTGAGCCATCTCCCTGGCCCCAGAAAGTACTTTCTAATGGTAAAAGCTTTTCCATATTGTTCATATACACTGGGATTTTCCCCAGTATTTTTTGATGTTTGATGTAATTCACAATAATGTAAATTTTTTCCCATATTGCTTATATAGTTTTTTCTCAGTGTTTTTAAACATAGTTTACAATAAGCTTTTGTACTGAAGTTTTCCACATTGCATACATAGATTTGCTGTGGTGTAGATTCTTTCATGTTTATAACACCATTTGTGAGGAAAGCTTACCCACATTGCTTATATACATAAGGTTTTTCCCCAGTATGAGTTCTTTCATGTCTTTTTTTTTATTTTTTTTTATCATGTCTTTTATAATAACTTTGTGCAAGAGAAGCTTTGCCACACTTATTATATGAATGGTTTATCCACAGTGTGAACTGTTTGATGTATTTTACAATGACTTTATTAAAAGCTTTCCGACATTGCTTACATACACGGGTTCGCTCCCCAGTGTGAGTTCATTTACATCTTTTACAATCTCTATATGAGCTGATTTTCCACACTGTTCACATACAGTATTTCTCCCAGTATGAGTTCTTTCATGTCTTTTATAACAACTTTGTGCACTAAAAGCTTTCCCACATAGCTTACATATATAGGGTTTCTCCCCAGTGTGAATTCTTTCATGTGTTCTACAATTACCTTTTGAATTAAAAGCCTTCCCACACTGCTTACATACAAAGGGCTTCTCCCCAGTATGAATTCTTTCATGAGCTTTACAATGACTTTGTGAAATAAAAGCCTTCCCACATTGCTTACATACAAAAGGCTTCTCCCCGGTGTGAATTCTTTCATGAGTTTTACAATGACTCTGTGAACCAAAAGCCTTTCCACATTGCTTACATACATAGGGTTTCTCCCCAGTATGAATTCTTTCATGTCTTTTAAAACAACTTCGTGTATTAAAAGCTTTCCCACATTGCTTACATACATAGGGTATCTTCCCAGTATGAATACTTTCATGTGTTTTACAATGACTTTGTTCATTAAAAGCTTTCCCACATTGCTTACATGCACAGGGGGTATCCTCAGTGTGAGTTCTCTCGTGTCTTTTATAACAACTTTGTGCACGAAAAGCTTTCCCACATTGCTTACATATATAAGGTTTCTCCCCAGTATGAATTCTTTCATGTGTTTTCCAATGACTTCGTGAATTAAAAGCCTTCCCACACTGCTTACATACATAGGGCTTCTCTCCGGTATGAATTCTTTCATGAGCTTTACAATAACTTTGTGAGCTAAAAGCCTTCCCACATTGCTTACATACATAGGGTTTCTCCCCAGTATGAATTTTTTCATGTGTTTTACAATGACTCTGTTTATTAAAAGCTTTCCCACATTGCTTACATACATAGGGTTTCTCTCCAGTGTGAGTTTTTTCATGTCTTTTACAATTTCTATGTGAAGTAAAAGATTTTCCACACTGTTGACATATATAAGATATCTCCCCAGTGTGAATATTTTCATGTCGTTTACAATCTCCATGTGAGCCGAAAGATTTTCCACAATGTTCACATACATAGTGTTTTTCCCCAGTGTGAGCTCTTTCATGTCTTTTATAAGTACTTGGTGCACTAAAAGCTTTCCCACACTGTTTACATACATAGGGTTTCTCCCCAGTATGAATTCTTTCATGTGTTTTACGATTACTTTGTGAATTAAAAGCCTTCCCACATTGCTTACATACAAAGGGCCTCTCCCCAGTATGAATTCTTTCATGAGTTTTACAATGACTTTGTGAACTAAAAGCCTTCCCACATTGCTTACATATATAGGGTTTTTCCTCAGTGTGTCTTCTTTCATGTCTTCTGTAACAACTTCGTGTACTAAAAGTTTTTCCACATTGATTACATACATAGGGTTTCTCCCCAGTATGAATTGTTTCATGTGTTTTACAATGACTTTGGCTATTAAAAGGCTTCCCACATTGTTTATATATATACTGAAAATCATTGGGTATGCTGGAGAATTTCAAGTTTTCCTTATATACAAAGATTCTCTCTAAAAGGTGAGTATTTTCACTAAGAACCCAGTAGAATTTTTCGAAGTGGTCACATTCATAGGATTTCTCTCCAGCCTTTGTATTTGCATCCATCTGAGAGGTGTGGAAATCACTGCAGGTTCTTATGTGTTCATTACACTGATACAGTTTGTCTTCTAATCCCCAAATCTCATATGTCTTTAGTCCAGTGTGAGCTATGGTGGACATATTTAGTGGATAGCATATCTCCAAATCTTCATTTCTATTAAAAAACAAAACAAAACACCAAAAGCAAGCAAATAAACAAACAAACAAACAAACACCAGACATAATACAATGTATCTCATATTAATGATTTATCATGAGTTCTGGTTTAATTCCTCTTAAGGAGTTCTGACAGCTGAATGCACAAAAGGATACCTTTGAAACAGCCATTCCCAAGAATGCTATCAATTTGAATTTTTTTTTTTTTTTTGTATTTTAGGGAAGGGTCTATAGGGTGTTCAAGGTCTCACTACAAGATTGGACTTGTAGTGATCCACCTGTTTACAGCCTCCCAAGAGCTGGGATTACAGGCGTGCACCACCACACAGTGTCTCAATTGCTGTCTCAGTGCACCCAGAGGGCAGGGCCAGCATGGCAAACCTGGGGATTGAACCCCTGGGCCCTGCACCTGCTTGCTATTTGGCTGGTGCTATTATGCTTTCCATCCTGCTGAATCAGCTTAAAAGCATGCTGGGAATGTACCACTATGTCATGCCTATCAAAATTTTTCTTTGTCCAGTCATCCAGTGACCAATATATAGACTGATTCTGTGGCTTAGCTGTGATAAACAGTTCTGCTTTGTGTATGTATATATTATATCATAATATGATAATTTTAATTTTTGGGACTGTACTCAGGAGAGGTATTGGATCAAATGGAAACTCTATTTTTACTTTGTGAGAAGTCATTACACTCATATAACATTGGCTATGCTTTACCAAAAATGTTGGAGAATTTTAAAACATGAATTGGCTCAGTTCTCTGAAGGATTACAACAGTAGCATTCATTTCTACTTTCAATACTGCTTCAAGGTTTCTACTTTTCTAGATACTGATTTTCTTTTTTGGCAGAACTGGTGATTGAACTCCGGCCCTTGCACTTGCCAGGGAAGCACTTATTCCATTGAGCCATCTCCCTAGCCCTTTAGATACTGAATTTTTATATAGATATAATAGTTCCATATAAATATAGATACAGGGAGATGTCTCAGATATAGATACAGATACAAATATCCTGAAGAAGTGTTTCTCAAAGCTCAAAATTCTTTTCATATATACCCAAACAAAATCTCACACATTTTTATGGAGGTAATCACAAAAGAAAACTTTGTACCTATATGTCAGATAGTGTCACTCGTTGCATCATAGCAGTATGTCTCAGATACTGGAATATTTATGTATTAAGTTTTCAGATTATACAAACTGAAACAATATATATCATTGGACAATATTGTGAAACTAAATAAATTTATACATGGTCACATTTTCCTGGTTGTGACATTTGTGTTTATGCATCCACTTTTGAGGAAGTTCCTTTTCTTTTTGAGTACAAATTACCTTTGATTTCTCCAGTCATTTGTGTGCTCTTCTTCACCTTCATGGTTATCCAGGGCTCTACCTAAATTGTAGACACAGAAATATAAGAAGATACTACATTTTGCATAAACATGAATAGATTTTGGGGGCCAGGAATATAGCTCAGCAGCAGTGTCTGCCTGGCAAATGTAAGACCTTGAGTACACACACACACACACACACACACACACACACAAATTCCAGTTAGATTCATGATCTAATGTAACCAGGCCCAAGATATTCTTCACATTCTATTTAATGAAAGTGCACTGATGAGCAATAATGTTCTCTGAGTATATCAGTGAGAAAGTGGAGTCAGCCTTACCTACAGCAGCCACATTCCCAAGCGTTTCTCTCATCACATCTCTGTAGAGCTGCTTTTGGGATGGATCCAGCAAAGCCCACTCCTCCATGGTGAAGCTCACAGCCACATCCTCAAAGGTCATTGCCTCCTAAATGAGCACACACATGATTCCTGAAGGAAATTGGAGACTCACAGCCTGGGATCTTTCAACTTCTCTCATAAAAAGTTGAACTGAAAGATTGGTGCTATAGTGCACATCTGTAATACCAGCACTCAGGAGGCTGAGGTAGGAGGATTCTATAGTTTAAGACTAGTGCAGCCTACAAAGTGAGTTAGTTCAAGGCCAGCCTGAACTACATAATGAGACGCTGTCTCAAAAAAGAAAATCAAAAAGCTTTGTGTTTGCTGAAATCCATGTTTATGTATTCTTCCACACAGCAATTCTTTATTTTTACTTCCCTTTTGGTACTGGGAATTGAACTCTGGACGTTGTGCTTACTAGGCAGGTGCTGAACCGATGATCTAGCTCCCTTAGACAGTAATTCTGATGTTAGATTGTCACTCATTGCTAAAGTAACAGCAGAATATGAGCACTGGTCCTTCTGCTGGGTCATAGCAAGGGCACCTGACCACTGTCTCAGAGGGGGCCTACAAGACCACGCTCCTGAAGCACAGTGCACAAGCAGCCCAGAGCAGCTCAACCAGAGGTGAAGAGACAGGGAAATAACAGTAGCCAGGTAATTTAAATCTGGGGCTTCTTCACCTCTTACTTAGCCACCATCTTCACAGGACGACATTTCATGTGCTCAGTCTCAATACTGAGCAGAGGCACACACCCACAGTCACTCCAAGTTTGATCTTTGTCTTTTTCCAATTGTCCTTTTGAATTCAAATGTGCATTTTTTGCAGAGCACTAAGCAATTCTCCAACAAGAAATCATGGGCCCAAAGTCAATGTACCACCAAGAGCTCAAAGAATTGACAAGTCAGAGTGTACCTCTAGTACACTGCTTCAAGTGAAGATTCATGTCCAAAGCTGTCATACTGTTTTGATTATCCTGAAGTTATCAAAAGGTAGTACGCTGAATCACCATTACTACAAATAAATAAAATTCCTCAAAGAGCATTATGATTAATAGGATAGTTATTTCTATTGCTTGAAAAATTATGACAGTCTTAGGTTCTCGCCTCCATTGAAATTTCTACTATACACAAAATTAACCTCAAATGCACACTCTTATCTAGGGGAAGAAAGTTCATGGGTGTTTTTGTGAATGACATTCACAGTGGGAAAAAGTTACATATTTGACATAAAAATACTTGATGATGGGCTGGCCAAACAGCTCAGTGGATTAAGGCACCTGCAAGCAGCAGGTGCAGGACCTGGGGGCTCAATCCCTGGGCCTGCTGTACCAGCCCCACCTCTGGGGCATGCTGAGATGGCAATTGAGACTGGGAGTGGTGGCGTGTGCCTGTAATCCCAGCTCTTGGGAGGCTGTAAACAGGCAGATCACTCCAAGTCTGATGTAGTAGCGAGACCTTGAAAACCCTGTAAACCCTTCCCTAAAATATATTTTAAAAAAAAGATGATGTTTAATTAACCAAGCACAATGATTATGATCATGGTATACTGTTATGTTCACCTATAATCCTATCACTATGCAAGGCTGAGGAAAGAGGGCAACAGCTTTTAAGCTCAGGGTAGTGAGACATAATAGCGAAATTTAACATACTGATATCTAAAACTGTAAAGGGTGCAGAAGTTCCTCAGTGTGAAGTTCATGGGAAAATCTTTACTACCACAAAACATATGCTGTGCTTTGTGTTTCCATATAACATCCTCCTCCTTAAAACTAGGTACATTGCCTAACTAATTTTCAAGCTACTAACAAAGAGACACAATTTCCAATTATGGCTAGAAGATGTTTAGGTGAACTTAGCAATAACAAAAAATTCTGCATGTAACTTTATGTAAATTTTTTCCCTTCGTCCAAGACTAAAGTTTTGAGCCACTTTCAAGCTGAGCCAGCATAGTGCTCTTCCTTTAATTCACATTAGTAACATTTTCAGAGGAAAACTGCTAGTTCAGGAGTTGATCTTGCCATACACCAATCTCTCCTGCTTTCCCACACTGCATCGAGTCTACTTTGCTCTCCCTGCACAGAACACCATTTTACTCCTTATCATTGACATGCGTACAGACCTCTACCTGGTGTTTCCCGTCAGCTGCAATTTTCTTTTATTCATTATTCACTCCTACTTCATTCAGCATTGAATTTGTTTTGAAGCAGGGTCTCATTTAGTATTTCAAACTGGCCTTAAAATATGTAGGATCAGGCTGCTGTGTGCCCATGGAAACTCTCCGGACCAAAGCCCAGGCACGCTGTGTGAGTGGGACCCTCTGTCATGCCCTCTGTACCCTTCCACTCCTCCACAGCCCATCTCATTAGCCCACCAAGTGAGTTATAGCTTCAGCCACGCCCTCAGGACCCCTCAGACCCAGCTCAAACCCAGGACCTGGGAGTGAGTGCAAGGGCTTCTGTGCTCCCCTGCACCCCCTGCACCAGGGGCACAACAGGTTCACTTCCAAGGGCTGCATCAGGAAGGAGCTGAGCACAACAGCTAGACCCAAACCAGGCACAACAGGACAAACTCAAACTTAATAGATCTGCACCCAAATTTCAGTAAGTTATAATTGCACCAAAGCTCTACACCAAAGATCAGAGATCAGTGCTATATGAAATGACAAAAAGGAGCAAAATGCAATCTCAGGCCTCGAGCCCACCCGGAACAAGTGCAGAGGACACTAGCTCAGCTGAAATGTATGAATTAATAGTGTATGACCTTAAGACATAACAGCAGAAAGGTATAGAGGAACTCAGATCAGAATTAATCTCTGAAATTAAAAGAAAAATTCTAAACTAATAGTGTCTGAAGTAAAGAATCAAATGCAGAAACACAGAGGAAATCAGATCAGAAATAATCTTTGAAGTAAAAGAATATCTTCTTCTCAAGAAGACACTGATTAAAAAAAGAGAGAGAGATTAGAAAAGTGACAGATTCCTTAAATGAGCAATACAGGAAAGAAATAGATTGCATGAAGCAGAGTCAAAGAGATATAGAGGAACTTAAAATTTCAATCACAGGCTTGCAAAACCATATGAATGAAAGTGAAGATAGAATTTCAGATCTTGAAGATGCTGTCACAGCTAGTGAAAAGGTAAGAAAGGATCTCTTATATGCAACTAGGATGCAGGAAAAAATAATATATCACCGGCAAGATGATGCAAAGATGAACAATTTGAGACTAATAGGCATCAATGAGAATTAAGGAGTCAATACAAATGACATAAAAAGAATAAGGGCAGAAGTAATCGCAGAAAACTTCCCAAATATGAGGAAGCAATCTGACATTAAGCTAAGCGAAGCATATAGAACTCTAAATAACATCAACCCAATTAAAAACACACTGAGACATATAATAGTCAAGATCCCAGAAATCCAGCACAAGAACAATATACTGAAAGCCACTAGAGAAAAGAAACAGATCACATTTAAAGGAAAACACATCAGAATAAAGGCAGATTTCTCTTCACAAGCCATGAAGGCAAGAGCATGGAGTAGGGTACTTCAAGTCCTCTTTGAAAACAAATTCCAGCCAAGACTACTATACCCTGCAAAATTCTCTTTCAAGTTTGAGGGAGAAGTGAAATACTTCCATGACAAAGAACAACTAAAGAATTTCATGATGACAAAGCCAACCCTACACAGACTACTAAATGATGTTCTAGAGAGGGACCAAAATGATGAGAACTCCACCAATGAGAACAGAAGGGAGCCGATAAATAGGGCAAAAAATTAAACACAGGAGAAAAAGCAATAAGCAACAGCAAGTAAATAACAGATCGATAGTAAGTTAACACACCTCAATTATAGCTATCAATGTAAATGGACTCATTTCACCAATTAACAGAAATAGACTGGCACAGTGGATTAGGAAGAACAATCCAACAATATGCTGTATACGGGAAACACACTTAACTCAAAAAGAAATTCACAGGCTGAAAGTCAAAGGATGGAACACAATACTACATGCCCCAGCCCCTCAGAAAAAAGCAGGGGTAGCAATCCTATTCTCAGTCTCAACTTCAAACCAAAAATGATCAAAGGAAATAACGAAGGCTATTATATACTGGTTAGGGGGAAAATTCAAGAGGGAGAAGTAACAATCATAAATGTATATGCACCAAGCACGGGAGCACCCAACTATATAAGACAAATCTTAATGGATATGAAAAATCCAATATCCAATACCTCATTTTTAATGGGAGACCTTAACACCCACTTGTTCCAAAAAGACAGGTCAAACAGACAAAAAAATTAGCAAAGAAGTAGCAGAACTGAACCAGAGCTTGGAACAAATGCACTTAAGTGGACATATACAGAGTGTTCTACCCAACCACAGCTGAATATACATCATTTTTTCAGCTGCACATGGGTTGTTTTCTAAAATAGACCACATGCTGGTCCATAGGTCATGCTTAAGTATATGCAAGAAAACAGAAATTATCCCATGCACATTATCTGACCACAGTGCAATGAAACTGGAAATAAATGAGACAAGAAACAGCAAAACCCCCTAAATACATGGAAATTAAACAACACCCTACTGTGCAACCAATGGATCACAAATGAAATTAAAGAAGAAATTCAACAATATCTACAATTCAATGAAAATTCAAGCACAACTTATCAGAACTTATGGGATACGATGAAAGCAGTTTTCAGAGGGAAATTCATAGCTGTGAACTCACACATTAGGAAAACATAATGGAAACAAAAAAGCACCCTAATGCTGCACCTCCAACAACTAGAAAAGGAAGAGTAAACCAAACCCAGAGCTGAAAGACGGGAAGAAATCATAAAGATTAGAGCAGAAATTAATTCAATTGAGACGAACAAAACAGCTGAAAGAATTAACAAAACAAAAAACTGGTTATTGGACAGATTAAATAAAATTGATAAGCTCCTAGCTAACCTCATCAAAAAGAAAAAAGAAAAAATTCAAATCCAAGCAATAAGGAATGAAAAGGGTGTAACTTCCACAGACCCAGTGGAAACTCAGAAGACTGTCAATAGCTACTTTGAGAACATTTACTCAAACAATAGAAAACACAGAAAAAATGGACAGATTCCTAGAAAGGTAAAAATTACCAAAACTGAGTCAACAATATATAATAACTCTCAATAACTCATTAACAGCCAATGAAATATAAAATGTAATAAAAAGTCTGCCGAGAATGAAAAGTCTAGGCCCTGACTGATTCACAGCTGAATTCCACAAGAAATTTACAGAAGATATAATCTCTATACTCCTCAAAAATTTTAAAGGAATTGAAAAGGAAGCAGTCCTCCTAAAATCATTCCTGGAGGCAAGTATTATACTAAAACCAAAATCAGGGAAAGACGCAACTAAAAAAAGAGAACTATGGCCAATCTCCCTCAAGAACAAAGATACAAAAATCCTCAATAAAATCCTAGCAAATAGAATACAGCAAATCATCAAAAACATTATATGCCATGACCAGGTAGGATTCATCCAAGGGATGCAAGGATGGTTCAATATATGCAAATCTACAAATGTAATACACTATATCAATAGAGCGAAACCTAAAAACCACATGATCATCTCAATTGATGCAGAAAAGGCTTCTGATAAAGTCCAACACTCATTCATGTTCAAAGTCCTACAGAACATTGGAATAGATCACCTCTACTTCAATGTGATAAAAGCCATCTATGACAACCCAATGGCTAACATAATTCTAAATGGGGAAAAACTGAAATCTTTTAGTCTCAGATCTGGTACAAGACAAGGATATCCTCTCTCACCCCTCCTATTCAATATAGTTCTGGAAACATTAGCTAGAGCCATTAGACAAGACAGAAAAATAAAAGGAATAAGAATAGGTAAAGAAGTTAAATTATCATTATTTGCAGATGACATATTTTACTTGGAAGACCCAAAAAACTCCACCAATAAGCTACTAGAATTGATACAAATTCAGTAGCATAGCAGGATACAAAGTCAATACCCAAAAGTCAATAGCATTACTCTACACAGATAACAAATACACTGAAAGGGAAATTGGAGAAACAATACCTTTTACAATAGCACCAAGGAAAATGAAATATCTTGGAATTATTCTAACTAAAGAAGTCAAAGATCTTTTCAAAGAAAATTACAGTACTCTGAAAAAAGAGATCATAGAGGGTTTCAGAAAATGGAAAGATATGCCCTGCTCCTGGAAAGGAAGAACCAACATTGTGAAGGCAGCCATACTCCCAAAATTGCTGTAGCAATTTAATGCAGTCTATCAAACTACCACCGACATACCTCACAGACCTAGAGAAATTGTTCTTAAAATTTATTTGGAATAAGAAAAGACCTTGAATAGCAAAGGTAATCTTGGGCAAAAAAAGACAAAGCAGGAGGCATTACAATTTTTAAGTTGAAATTATAGTACAAAACTACTGTGATAAAATCAGATGGTACTTTTAAGAAAATAGGCCTGAGGATCAATGGAATAGATTAGAAGATGCAGAGGACTCTACAAACACAGCGAGTCACTTGATCTTCGACAAAGTGGCCAAACATGCTTACTTGAAGAAAGATAGCCTCTTTAACAAATGGTGTTGGAAATTCTGGCTCTCTATACACCAAAAACTAAAGCTTGACCCAGGTCTAGAACCATGCAATAAGCTAAAGTCAAAGTAGACTAAAGATCTAAACATTAAAACAGAAACATTAAATCACCTGGAAGAGAAAGTAGGAGGAACTCTTGAAGACATAGGGTAGGCAAAGAGTTCATGAACAAAAATCAAATGGCATGGGTAATACTTGAAAGAATTAACAACTGGGACCTCTCTTATTGAGAGGTTTTTGCACGTCAGAAGAAAATAACAACAAACTGAAAAGACAACCCACAAATTTCAAAAAAAAATCTTGACTAATAAGCATTTTTTTCGAATTACTCTGACGTGTTTTATTACATTCATTTCCATGTTTTAAGAGAATATAAAACACTGCACAAAAAAGTGTACACAGAGGAATACACGTGGGAGAAACGGCCCTGTTTAACTTTGCCAGGGTCTTGTCTACCACAGGGAAGTGGAGATAACCTTATCACTTAGGGAACAATTCTGCCTCCATTAGAGGAGGGGCTGGCCGCCTCAACCTAGTCCTGGCGGGTTTAATCAGCAGCGGGAATAAGGCACAGTCGGCTCCCACGGCCCGCTACGTTGCCAGCGGTATCGGGGAGCCCCGCACCTGCCAAGCTTACGAGCCCTTCCCGGCAGTGACTCCGCTGTGGGTCCGAGTGAGTGGGCTACAGGGCAGCTGGGCAGGTTCATGGGGACCTTCCGGTACCTGCACTCCAAAGGTCAACCTCGCTACCGCTCAGGTAAGGCCTCCCGCAGGTGGCCGGGGTTCCTGGGACAGTGGGGATGGGCAGCACAAGTGCACCTTGTTCCCGTCAGAAGCCCCCAGCCCCAAGGAGCCGCTCGGTACAGAGCAGCCCTTTCCTGCTAACCCGCACGACCCTTTGCAGACACCCCGAAGGCGGCTTCCAGTGAGTGCGGGCTCCTACGCCGAGAGGCACGGCGCAGCATCCCCTGCGTGTCCCGGGTTGGTACAGGTTACAGCCCGGAGGCACGTCGCTGCCGCCAACGATCCTCAGGCTCCAGGAGTGCATTCCGGCGCTGTTCCGCTGTGCGCTCGTTGCCAGACGGGGTCTGGCGCAATCGTCCGGGACTGAAGGACCCGGGAGAGAAGGGGGACGTACCTACCCTTCCAAAGCCCGCTTGGGAACCCTAATAAGCATTTAGACAAAGGTCTTCTCTCTAGAATTTATAAAGCACTAACAAACATTGGAGCCTCAAAATTTAAAGACTCAATCTAGAAATGGGTATCCAAGATGAACACACAAACATTAGAGGCTCAAAATTTAAAACCTCAATCCAGAAATGGGCATCCGAGATGAACACACACTTGTCAGAGGATTAAAGAAGTGAATAAATATACGAAAAAATGCTCCACATCACTAGTCATCCATGAAATGCAAATTAAAACAACACTGAGATACCATCTCACCCCACAAGGAATGGCTATCATAAAGAAACCAACCAACAACAAATGTTGCAGAGGTGGTGGGGAAAAAGGAACCCTTCTCCACTGCTGGTGGGAATGTAGACTAGTGCAACCATTATGGAAATCAGTGTGTAGACTCCTTATAAAACTAGGACAGGAAATCCCATTCAAGCCAGCTATCCCTCTACTGGGAATTTTCCTAGAGGAATTGAAAACATTATATCATAGTTACATATGTGCACCTGTGTTTATAGCAGCACAATTTGGGATAGACAAATCTTAGATACAACCAAGATGCCTGTCACCTGAGGAATAGATGTAAAAGATGTGGTATTTTTATACAATGTAATATCACTGAGCTATAAAGAATGATAAACTCGAAGCATTTATATTTAAGGGGATGCCACCAGAAGAAATACTCATAAGTGAAATAAACCAGTCCCACATGTGCAAATATTGTATAGTCTCCCTAGTGTAAGAAACACAAATAAATAAATAAATAAATAAATAAAAATAGAAAGGTATGACACAGTTAAAAGGAAAGCAAGAACTTGAGGATTGGACGAGGAGAGAGAAAGGAGAAAAGCTAGGAAAAATGACAAGGGCAAAGTCATATATTTATATGCACAAGACTGGTAAGGCAATGATCCTGAGAAACATCAGCAGCTTTTCGAAACAAGCAGTTAATTGGTAGGATTCTCACACTGACTATATGTGCTGATACCTGTGAACTGTACAACTCACTGAAGAAAGGAATATGTAACAGAAGGGTCACACTTGGAACGCCTGTCATTCTGGTCTTTGTGTACTGCTACAATGCTGTATATAGATTTCTAAATTTCTGTGTAAAAATATGTAATTGTTTATTCATGTTTTTCAAATATTTTTTAACAAGTTGACTTTTATTTTTTTAATTTTATTTATTTATTTGTGGGGGAGGGCAGCTCAGACCACCAGGGGGTGGGGCTGGCTGGCATGGGATGCTGGAGAATTGAACCGTGGTCCCTGTGCTTTGCTAAGCTTGTTCTAAGTAGGTGCTTTAGACCACTGAGCCATCTCACCAGCCCTCAAATATTATTTTTTAAATTTTTTTTCTCTATATTCTGTAGAGACTTAAAGTTTAACATATCAATACTAGATGGAAAATACCTGTTCTATGTTATCCCTAAGATGTTTGATATTCAGACACATAGGTTAAACCCCACTGCATATGCTATGGGATAATAATGAGCTTCTCTTCTGGAGGGTTAACAACCTAAGTTTGCAGACCAAAAATTAGAGAAAAAGGAGGGCTGCAAAGACAGCCAACATTTTGGCCCTAGCCTTTCATGGTCAGTGAAGACTCAGGACATAGGAGAACCTGTACTGTAACATTGTGGAACTCAGTTGTGTTCCAAATTTTCTGATCAAGGAGATTATGGGGCCACAGAGCAATGTGATCAATGACATAAGAGTGTGCCTAAGGAAAGTCACATGGAGAGAAAACATTCTCTCAGAGAGCAAATTGGTCAAGCAATGGCCGTGACTCATCCACAAGTCTGTCACTCACAAAGGATCTGCAAACTGTGGTACAGGGTAACAGGATAAATCCTGAGGGAACTTGACTGACCTTATCAGATACAAAAGATACATTTCTTGTTATATAGTTATTGCTCTTGGTCTTAACAATCCAGCAGAAAAGTATAAAAACAAAGTATTTTTAAAAAGTAAAGGCACATTAATATGCAAAGCTGTGAAAGGTTCAAGTCAACAACTTCTGACATTGCCAATCCTACAGATAACCCAGTAGTATTATGGAGTACTGGACTATATTGGATTATTTTGTTGAATTCACACAGCTAAGCCATTTAAGTGGCAATGGAATACCCATCTTTAACAAAACTAAACAAAAAAAGGGACATAAAGACCTGTGTATATATTACAGTATATATTACAAATATATTATTTGTATCTGTGTATATATTAGTTAGAATAGATATACATCTACTTTCTCTTAATTCAATAAGATTTGTACTAAAAGTATTTAGACAGGATGTCATGTCTGCATCTTGTACTATGAATTACCACTAAGAAGATACCAATATGCAATATATTAGTTATTGAAACTATCCTATTAATCAGTTTTGGAACTGTCTCATTGCTGTTTCTCAATAAAATTAATAAAAAATAATAAAAAAATAAGTTATGAGTAATAAAGCACTAGCTTGGGTACTTAAATATATGACATCTTAGCCAGAATTAAAATTAACTGTGATTGTCTGCCGCTGTGGGAGATGGAGATGAAGATTTAGTTTAAATTATCCTAAGCTTGCAGTGAAGAATGAAGCAGCTCTGAGTTTCCAGGTTTAGATCAGTCTTCCGAGATGCGTGAGGTGGAAGAAAGCGACATGCGGATCCGCGCGGTGTGTGGGCATCTGCTGGTTCCACTGGAAGAACACCCCATGACGGGCCGGGGGGGTTATGAGTGGGGAAAGTGGAAACAGAAGTTTGATTTATTTCAAATAAAATAAAATAAAAGATTAATTGTATAAGGAAGCAACTTATAAAACCAAAACTTTTTTATAATAGAGCGCATAATTTTGATCATAGTTATTTTTCAAATCTGTGATTAACTGAAAACAATAATCTAGATACTCAGTTGAAAACTAAGATGAAAAGATTACAATTAAGAAATGGGGTAGCAGTATGTTAAATTGTAAGAAAACAGGTCATAGCGCCCACACAAAGATCTCTGTCAACAGGCAGCGAAACCACCAAAGAATTACAGTAAGTAAAAGGGTTAAAAAGTGTATAGTCTGGAAAAAATGAGTATCTTCTAATAACTATAAGTATATGAGTTTTTAAAATGCCATGCATAATGTCCATGAAATTATGTTGCACAATGTAATAACACATTATCTATTATTAACACATTATAACTGTCATTTGGAAGGCTAATTTTTTGGTGTAAAACCACTTATCTATATGAAATTGAAAATATTGATTAGTGTAACTACTTCAGCTTTTCATCTTTAAAGGTTAAGGATTAAACAGTCCATACGCAGCTAAAAAAATACGTAGGCTCATAACAGTTACATGAGATGGTGCTTTTCTATCTTTTCACCCATTAGTAAATCACCTGTGGGAGCCCTATAATCTGAAAATTAAGACTTTCACTCAGTCCTTTCTCAAAACTGTCCTTTATAGCAATATTTTCATTTTCCCTACTTCACATAATTTTCTGTCAGTTTTTGTTATTCTAAAGCACAAGAAATTTATTGTTTATTTCTTCCTTATGGCATTACTCTGCATAAAATACACAAGTTAAAAACAGGTTTGGACATGTCCCTAACACTAAGCCTCATCACAGGCAATAAGTATGTCTTCCAATATTTATGTCATTTGTAAAAGCTGTATAATGACTTTATTTACTTACTTATTTATGTACAGGGTAGCGCTACACAGTTTGCATTCATAGTGATCCTTCTATCTGAGCTTTCCCAGGGGAAGAGATTACAGGCATATGCCACCATGCCCAGTTTCAGGGCCAGCATGTAATTTTAGAACTGTCAAGCAATATTTCAAAATTTTGGAACTTACATTCATCAACATGAGACCCAGACTATTTGAGACCTTGCATCTAAATTTTTAACAACTTTAGCATAATTAGGTGTCCTAGCTAGCTTCCTTTTACTGAGATAAACTAACAAATGGCCCAATTTAGTTAAGAATTTTATCTAGTATAATTTCAGTTTATGGTCTAGTAGACCCAAGATCGAAACATGATGGGAAAGTGGCACACTGAAGGAAATGGTACTCAGCCATGCAGCCCGGAAGGAGCGAAGATGGGAGGAGCTGTACACAGAATATCCTTTTATAGGCCTTGCCTGTAGTGACCTATCTCCAACAGGTCTTCACATTCAAACACCACACTGGGACACTAAACTCATCAATGAATGAATTCCTTAATGAAGACAGGCTCTTAGACGCCAACTGACTTTCAAATTCTTGGGAGATGTCGGAGTGATTTCAGATATAAAGCAAATACCTGGTCTACTGCTGGGAAGAAACAGGTCACTCATTGCTACACAGCTTCACCCACACAGAAGTCTCATACCTGCATCCTGAGGATCCCTTCAATCTCACAGCATAAGGATTGGGGCTGCAAGTACTGAGCTGGCACAGGCAGGGCTCTGACCACGGTAACATCGCCTCCCCAGGACAGGATGCTTAGGTCCTGCCAGATGTCCTAACCCCACCAATAGTGTTAAAAAGGATCAAAAATGTGTACAATTGACAGATGACATAGGAACAAAGATTAATCACCTAATCCACTAGGCCCAGCTCCTGCCACAGCTCATTCTACCTACTTCCAACCAGAAGCTGGGCATTCCCCAGCCTCCTCCATGTTGGGCCATTCGGCCTTGCTTCATCGCATTTTGTGGGCTGATGGCATCGCAGCACCCACCCATGCAGCTACAGTCAGTACAATTAATAGGGCAGGTAATGTGAAGCCAGTTTGATAGTCTCTCAGAAACATACCGGGAGCTTCTAAAATGAATGCTTGAAAGAGGACTATGCCTGACTGGTCAGCACATACAAGAGAAACTCTTTGTATAATACAAGACTGCTCCACTTTCTACCAAAGGAGCCAAGAGAAGAAAAGCAATACTATAGCTCCTTGACTAGAGTCCAAATGAGACTTGAGACAAAACCCTTTCCAGACCAGGCCTCTCCCTGGACATTGATTTCAGCCAGCCTCTTGGATCACTGAATTGAAGCAGAATTTGCTCCTAGCTTTGCAAAGCTGCTTGGGTATCCGTACTGTACTTAATGGTTTTTTTTTTTTTTTTTTTCCTTGCTGTCACTAAATGTAGGATCACAACTGCCACTGACCTTCCAGAACCAATGGCGCATGGACAAAACCATCAAACCTAAAGAAGAGTCTCGGTCAAGGCAAGGGCAGAACACACTGTGACAGAAGGAAAAGCCTAAAGTTGTCAGGGGTGCAGAAAATGGAGACATTTAGCTTCGTGGAACAGACTTTCTTGAACTTTGTTTATACATTTTCATTGAACAAAAATAGAACCATGCCAAAGGGAGAATATAAGTAATAAACTAAGAAGCTGGTAAAATGTGACAATAGTATTATATGAAGAAACCAAGATTTAAAAAAAAAAAAGTATTTCAAATGTCTCAGACAGAAAACTTCACTATTCCAAATACAGAAAGAAAACCAGAATTCTGAAGACTAATCTGAGCATGTGTGTTGGCACAACACTTCCCATATAGCCCCAGCCCTCAACCGTTTCTCTGTGATGGGGCACTAAATTCTTTATAATGTGCAGTTCTCTTCACGGATTGAAGCCTCTCTTTCAATATAGTAATTTCCCCCCAGTAAAGTTCTCACCTGGAGTCCTATGGCGGGTACACTTATTGTCCAATGTACTGGCTTGAGAGAAGCCTAAGATACTGGTAAAGTGTATGTCTGGAACTGTCGGAGTAAGGCAAGGGGTTTTGGTCTTAGCAGTTCATCAGAACCTTGGCCTACTCATCAAGAATTTCCATTGGAAGAAGTGTTGGTGCTGGAAGCTTTAAGGAACTGAAATCAACATCCAAAACAATGCCAGATACTCTGGTATCACCTTCACAGAAAAAAGTCTTCTTTCTTTTCTTCTATTTTTCCTTGCGTGTGAACCATATGGAGCCATGTGTTTTTTTTGCTTAGCTTGTGTCCTACAAGCTAATCATCTTCAGACAAAAGCTTTATTAATTTTTTGGTGTTTCCTATTCATCAATGATACACATCACAAGTAATGATCACAAAAACCTAAATGAGTCTTTCTCTAAACATTCCCTTCACAGACATTTTTAATTCATATGTACAACATTTATTCTGGAGCCAGGGAATGTTTGTAAGTAAAAAAGCAAATATTTTCCCTACGAGTCCTGTGACAATCATAAGTCATCTCCGCAAAAAGAACAACTCACCAAATGATCAGTACATGAAACACCTGCTTTCTGGTACGCTGCAACTTGCTATGGCCAACAGTTCTTAATGCTGAGTATGGGTTTAAATCATAATACTTTCCTTACCAAAAAAAAATGTGAATATTTATCTTTACATGACAAGACTTATAGAAAAATATGAACTGTCCTTTTTTTTCCTGAACATGAAAATGCCCTTATTCTAATTAAATATAGTCCCAAACTGCATTGCAGTGACTGACATGTAGCTCATTTTAAAAAGCTATTTCTTTAACCCTATACTTCAACTGATCCACGTAGTTATTTCTGTAATAAACCCTAAGCATCTTAGGAGTTCTCTGTCAAAAAGGATAATTTCCATACAGTTAAAATTTCTTGAAGCTGAAATACATTACTCAATTTAATCCATTCATTTAAAGCAGTATAAAAGAACATGTGATGACATTTTAAGTTTACAACAGGTGCATAGGTTTTGTAGCTATTATCAACAGCGTGTCACAGTGTATGAACAAGAAACACACACACCAAGTACTATATTGGACCATATTCTATGAATTATTACCCAATTAACATAAAATTGCAGTTTATGTCACTGAAACTGTAAAAGCACTTTGCCTCATTTGTCATATATATATATATATATATATATCCCAATTTTGAATAATAGGCTTCTTGAAAAGTCCTGCATACTGTAGTCAGTACCCTCATATTTGGCCTCAGGAACAAGGATCTAAAATAACATAATCAGCTTTATCCACAAACTCTTATCTCAGAGAATTTTGGCTATAGGTGTAGTTTATATTGGCACTATGGCCCCCATATTGCTTCCTCCTTTTGTATCCATGTGTCTTTTCTCCTTTGCACACTTCCCACTCAACATCTATTCTTTGATTTCTTTTTTTAGCATATTAGAAGCTGCCCTAATATGCTAAAACTGAAGAAATCTGTTTGAGCTACTATTATAGCACTGAGACAGAAATCCAATATCCACAATTTAAAGGAGGGAAGTTATTTTTGTTAGGCTGGTAGAGGCTGCAGTCCATAAGTGGCTGGCTGGCCCCAAGGCAGGGTGGCTCTGCAGAGCTGCATGGCACACAGGCAGCATGCCCATGGAATGGCACTGAAAAGCAGGAAAGCAAGCAAGAAAAACAGCAGCAAGCTATCAAGGGAGGAGGACTGATATAACTTTCTCAGTCGCACCCACAGTGAACTATCTCTTGCCAATAGGCTTTCACTCCCAACATTATAGCCAGCTGTAAACCCATCAGTGGACTAATCGTCCACCTCACCAAAGACTTAGTCACCTTCCAAAAGTCCCACCCATGAGCATATGATGCTTTGGTAGAACATCTACACTTCAACTGTAACTTCCAGTTAAGTACAATGGAAGGTGAGGAGGTGCCTATATTACAGAAAAATCACTTCATACGTAAGATACATACTCCTGTACATGCACTTACATATATATTCACATATATTTCATCCTCTTATAACACTAAAATATGCATATAGCCCTTTATTAATTGGTAACACAGCCTTTTCCATAACAGTCAACTATAAATATCAAGGATAACACCTTGATGGAACAAAGAAGGCCAAAGGAGCTTTGCTAGGAATTTGTATGAAGGCAGTAGAGTGGGTCAGTGGCCAAACCACGGGTCTCAGAGCCCAAAATAGCCCATGAAGTTATGACAACTCTCTAGAGAGAGAACCTATGCTTTCCAAATAAGAAGAGGGGGTATGAAAAAACAGCCTCCACTGCAGGCTCCAGGTTCCGTCTTACTCCAACAAGACAGCTGTCTAACTCCTCAGATTTCTCTCCACTTTTTTTTTGTGTGTGTGTGTGTGTGACTGTGTGTGGCCAGCTCAGCCCACCAGGGGGCGGGGCTGGCTGGCATGTGGTGCTGGGGATTGAACCGCGGTCCCTGTGCTTTGCTAAGCTTGTTCTAAATAGTTGCTTTAGACCACTGAGTCATCTCACCAGCCCCTTCCCTCCACTTTTTAACACTGATCCTATTTTTCCTTCATTTACATCACTAATTCTTTGTATAAATTTACAAATTCCAGGCTAATATAATTTACTCTCACAAAACACAAAATTAGGATAGAAAACACTTTGGTACTAGACTATCACTGAAAATACAGAATTTTTACAAGTGGGTTTAGATTAGTTGTAAACAGAAATAGCTAACACTACAAACTTAGAAAATATTAGGATATAATCTTACTGAATTTCTTAGGAGACAACAGAAAATAGATTAGTAAAAAATGACACAGTGAAACAGAGCAAGAGAAAAAGAAACCAGAATTATTATATGTATTAGAAACAGAGTGAGGGGACCCTGGTATAGATAAGTGGCGAGCAGCAGAGAAAGAGCTCTTCTGAGAGGGCCATCTGAACACAGCAATGTGAGGGAAAAAAAGGAGGGAAGGGCATCTCCTGGATCCAGCAAGGATCTGAATTGAGAACTGGAGCCCATGATGAGAATGAAGAAACTTCAGTGATGAAGGAAGTGGGCTGGTGGAGCACTCTCCCTAAGCTGGGACTCACTGCATGAGATAAGCAGCTCAAACCTGCAGACACATGGTGACTGCTGGTGACACCAATGGTCTCCACAGAGAGACACAGAAATGAAGGGGAATAGCGGGTGTGAAGAAGGGCTGCACCCTCAGTCATCTCATCGTGTGGGAGATAGTATTTTTTGGGAGCTATCTTGGAGAGCAGCCAGCTGAGTTCAGAACCCAGAGCAGCTGCTGGTCCACCTACCGGCTCTCAGTTGGGTTCTCGCTTACAGAAGGAAGGTGCGCTGTCTACTGCAGGCTGAATGGGTCTGGTCTCAGCTTCCATGGGCCAAATATGTTCTGAACCTCAGGGGAAATAAAGGCGCAGGCTTGCTGAAATTACTCACTACCCCACCATAAAGCTACCACTGTCTTTCTGGGATACATCAGAACACATCTGGACTATGTCCTCACACACTGTCTACCAGCGACAGCAGATACAAACCAGGAAGTGAACTTTATTTTCCACTTTCCTTGTGTGTGTTCTTTTTCTTTACTGTTTTCTGTTTGATTTTTTCTATTTTATTGTTTGATCTTGTTTTTATATGACTGTGAATGTGGTTTTTACATAGCGTTGTGGTTATTGTTTTTTCTTTTTATTTCTTCTTTCTCTCCTGTCTTCTGTACCACTCTCCCAAGTTAGCATGATTCCCTTGTGTTCTAACAAGCTTACTTCTAATTTCTTTATCTACTTTTACTTCTCTACATTTTTCCTTTTTTTTAATTTTTTTTTAATGTTTCATTTATTTTTTTCTTTTTTATGGTCAGCTCAGTCCACCCTGGGGGCGGGGCTGGCATGGCATGTGGTGCTGGGGATTGAACCGAGGTCCCTGCATGTTTGCCTAAGCTTGCCTAAGCAGGCGCTTTAGACCACTGAGCTATCTTGCCAGCCCACCTAACTTCTTTTAAAGCTTAACTCCTGAAAGTAAAATTGATGTATTAAGAAGTTAATATGCTGCATACCATTTTTTGGTTTGTTCTAAAATTTATATAAATACAAATCCAGTTCATATGGTTTAAGATGGCAAATAAATTTCTCTGGTTTGTCAATTTCTAGTGTGTGTTTGACTATTGTCATTGCTGACGGTACCACTAAAGCTAAAAGTCACATAATTGTCACATAAGAACACAGCTGGTCTTCCTGGTATTCTAAGGCTGAGATTGAGTAAGGGGCAAAGAAAATATTGTTGTAACAGTGCCAAAGAACCAGTGGCTGAGCCAAAAAGGCAGTAACTTCTTACCCCCAACAATTTGAGGACATCGGATCTTGCAATAGGCCCAAAATCCAAAAATCAACTACACACCTGGAAGATACCTTGGAGAAGTGGTAATTTCCTAAAGGTCCTAAATACTACCACAAGCAATTCACAAGAATCACCCCAGAATTTAAATGCAAATAGACAAAAAAAAAAAAAAAGAGAGAGAGAGAGAGAGAGAGAGAAGATACTTCAACAAGATGCAACTGCAGCCATCCAGTTTGCCAAGGGCAAAACCAGAGAGCAATGAGGTAAAATACTCTGAAAGCCACCCACCTGGACTCTATAAAGTAGTAATAATTCAAACAAATGAGGTTCTAGAAAAAAAAATCAAGAAATAATTTATCAGATAATTACAGATATGGTGGGGGCTGGTGAGATGGCTCAGTGGTCTAAAGCACCTACTTAGAACAAGCTTGGCAAGGCATCAGGGACCGCGGTTCAATCCCCCAGCACCACATGCCAGCCAGCCCTGTCCCCTGGTGGGCTGAGCTGGCCACACACACACACACACACAAATAAATAAAATTTAAAAAAAAATTACAGATATGGTGACCATAATGAAAATGATGCTTAGTGACTCTACAGCAGATACCAATTTAAAAAAACAAAAAAACAGAGTTTAAGACTATGATGGAAACCATGAATGTTCAACATAGAAAAGAATGGAATCCAGAAAACAGATTCAAAGCAGATATTAAAATTTTATTGAAAAGTATCTGCTGAAGAATGAGCCAATGTGAGGACAAAAGATATAGAAAACAGGCTCACATTGAATAATCAAGAAAAAGAAAGATTTCTTGAAAATAGCAAGGAACCATGCACCTTTAATCCCAGCACTTGGGAGGCTGTTAACAGGAGAATCACTATGAGTCCAATCTAGTAGTGAGACACTGAACACCCTGTACACCCTTCCCTAAAATACAGAAAAAAGAAAAAAAGAAATGAAAGAAAATTATGGGCTGGGAAGATAGCCCAGTAGAATAAGCGCTTGCCTGGTAAGCACAAGGCCTTGAGTTCAATCCCTGGTACTACAGGGAAAAAAAAGAAAACAGCAAGGAACCATCAACACAGCATCTGCTACATGATACAAAGAATGACGTAAGAATGATTGGAGTGAGGTGAGTGAAATAGCTCAGCGGTCTAAAGCACCTGCTTAGGCAAGCTAACGCAAGTGCAGGCAAGTGCAGGGATCGCAGTTCAATCCCTAGCACCACATGCCACGCCAGCCCTGCCACAGGGTAGGCTGAGCTGGCAAAAAAAAAAAAAATTAATTGGATTCAATGAAAAAGCAGGAGACTGTTCCCAGATGTCAAGGCAGAAAATTCCTTGTAGGGAAAAAGAGTTTGACATAGAAGTATGTGAGGAATACAGAACTTCAATAAGCTGACAAAAAAAAATCTACAGCCAGGCATAGCATAGGCAAGATGCCAGAAATACAAGCCATCTTGCTGGAGTTCTGCTTAACCCTGGCCACCCATCCATGCCAGTCATCCCACCAGAGTTGCACTGAGTCCCAGCTGCCCTTCCTTGCCTAAAGACTGCTGAGGAGACTAGGGACATGACTGTGGGGACTGAAAGGTGTACAGAAGACTGTTACAGGGACCAGTGAGAGCCTCAGGGAGTAAGCCCTAGCCCGTGTCCAGCCACCATTAAGAGTCTTGCAGAACTTCAGCCTGCGCTCATCACTGCATCCTTCTTGAGCTGCTACTTGACATCCCTCAATGAGCGAGAAGCTACACTGAACTTCATACAGCTTTGGCAAGCATACCCTGCTCTCCCACTCTTCTGAGAGCCTTGCTGACCCACACCCCATTCCCCTACCTTTGCTATAGTCAGGGGGCACATTGGGAGCTTCAAAAATGACAAAAGGGAGGAACAAAAGGCAATCTCAGACCTCTTGCCTACCCAAAACAAGGCTAGGAGACAAGGTCATAGAACTTGGAAGTCACATACATGAAATTTCTGAGATGATAGCAACTGAAGTAAAGAAACAACTCCATCAGGCTACAGGATGATACATATAAAACTCTAGCTAGCCATATTCAAAATAAATCTTCACCCAGATATATTATAATCAAAACCCAGAAAGAGTATCTCAGATAAAAGAAGGAAATCACAACAATCATGAAAGAATTGCTCAATACATCTAAGGAAGACACAGATAAAAACATAGAAGGGAATAGGAAAATGATGGAAATATTGAATGAAGAATTCATTAAAGAACTATTTTGCATGAAACAGATTCAAACATGTATTCAGGACACTAAGGAATCCGCTGAAAACTGGCAAAACAGTTTGAATGAAACAAGATAGAATTTCAGACCTTGAAGACAGTATGGCAGCTAATGAACACTGAAGGAAAGATCTCTTAAAAATAACAAGGGACCAGAAAATAACGATACAACAACTGCAAGATGATGCAAAAAACAAATTTTTAAGACTGATATGTACCAATGAAAGAGATGGAGTTACTACAAATGACATAAAAGATTGAACAATCTGACATACAGAACAATGACACATATAGAACTCCAGCTAGTCATATTCAAAATAAATCTTCACCCAGATATCTATCAAATTTAATGGAAAAATTATACACTTCCATGACAAAGAACAACTAAAGAAATTGAGGACAAACAAACCATCCCTACAAAGAGTAATGACAGGTATTTAAGAAAGAGATAAGATCACCACGACTTCAACAACAACAGAAGTGACCAACCAAGCAGGGCAAGCAATTAAGCAAAGGAAAAAAGTACAGTAGGAAAACAACTGACAAAGATGAATCAATATATATCAGTTATAACCATCAATATAAATGGTCTCAATTCACCAATCAAAAGAAGCAGACTGGCAGGGTAAATCAAACAAAATCCAACAATATGCTGCATACAAGAAACACATTTAACTCAACATCAAAGGATGGAAAACAATACTCCAGGGGACAGGACTCCCCAAAAAAGCAGGGATAGCTATACTGGTTGCTGACAATGTCAACTTCAAACCAAGCTTTATTGAAAGAGATAAAGAAGGTCACTACATACTTGTTAGGGGAAAATTGCAAGAGGAAGAAGAGTTAACAATTATAAATATATAAGAACCCAATGTAGGAACACCCAAATACATAAAACAAATTTTAACAGACATGACAAATCAAATGAGCAACCAAATAATTGTACTAGGGGACTTTAATATCCCATTGACCAAGACACAGATCAATTATTCAAAAAGTAAGCAAAGAAATAACAGAGCTAAACCGAACTTGGGAAGAAATGGATTTAGTATTTGTTTACAGAATGTTCCACCCAACAGCATCAGAACACACATTCTTCTCAGGTGCACACAAAACATTTTCCAAAATAGATCAAAATTGGATTTATTCCATGCACATTATCTGACCACAGTGCAATGAAACTGGAATATTACTTACAAAAGAAGCAGCAAAAACTCTATCATGGCAACTAAATAATACCCTACTGAACAATCAATGGGTCACAGATAAAATTAAAGAAGAAATTAAACAGTATTTACATTCAAGTGAAAATGCAGATACAACTTACCAGAACCTTTGGGATGCAATGAAAGCTGTCTTAAGATGGGAATTTATAGCAGTAATTTCACACATTAGAAAAACAGAAAAACGGGGCTGGAGAGATGGCTCAGTGGTCTAAAGCACCTACTTAGAACAAGCTTGGCAAGGCATCAGGGACCGCGGTTCAATCCCCCAGCACCACATGCCAG
>NW_004524882.1:1573973-1607273 GCF_000260255.1 Octodon degus
AATGCAGGACATCACAGCCAAGTGAGATTCATTCCAGGAATGTAGGGATTGCTTAATACAGAATGCAGGACATCACAGCCAAGTGAGATTCATCCCAGGAATGTAGGGATTGCTTAATATATGAAATCCATAAATGGATACACCACATCAACAGAGCCAAAGACAGAAACCACATGATCATTTCAATGCACTTTTGATAAAATCCAACACTCATTTATGATTAAAATACTAGAGAGAATCATAATAAATGCTCTTTACCTCAACCTGACAAAAACAATGTATGATATACCAATAGCCAATATCATACTACATGGTCAAAAATGGAAAACCTTCATTTTAAAATCTGTAATGAAAGAAGGATACCCACCGTCATCACTCCTGTTCCACATAGTTCTGGAAACATTAGTCAGAGCAATTAGACAAGAAAAATAAAAGGAATAATATTATAAAGGGAGAAGTGAAACTATCATAATTTGCAGATGAAATGATACTCTACTTGAAGGACCTAAAAAAAACTCTACTAAGAAGCTCCTAGATTTAATAAACAAATTCAGTAGCTTAGCACATACAAAGTCAACACCCAGAAGTCAAGAGCATTTCTCTACACAGGTAACTCACTCAGAGAGAAATTATACAATATACAAAGAAATAATACACTCCACAATGGAATAAAAAAAAAGCCTTAGGAATTAATCTAACCAAGTCAAAGATGTATACGATGAAAATTACAATATGAAAAGAGATCAAAGAGGACTTTAGAAAATGGAAAACTATTCCTTGCTCCTAGATAAGAACCAACATTGTGAAAATGGCCATACTCTCAAAATTGTTGCACAGATTTAATGCAATCTTTATCAAAATACCATCAACATACCTAACAGAACTAGCAAAAACATTCTTAAAATTTATTTGGTATCAGAAAAGACCTAGAAGAGCAAAGGCAATCCTGGGCAACAAAGGCAAGGCATGAGTCATTACAATCCCTGACTTGAAATTATACTACAAATAAATACTCAGAAGGGGAACAGATGAGTTGAATGGGATGTTTTATCCTAGTTTTTGAGGAGTCTCCACACTGATATCCATACTGGTTGTAGCAGTCTACATTCCCACCAACAGTGGAAAAGGGTTCCTTTTTCCCCATAACCTCTCTGGCATTTATTATTAGTTGATTTCTTTATGACAGCCATTCTTTCTGGGGTGAGATGGTACTTCAGTGTTGTTTGGTTTTTTTAAATCAACTTTATTGAAAATCAATAATTACACAGCATATTAAAAATTGTAGACAAATATTGAAATGTGAAAGATGTTAGAATGAATTTTAGAGAAATATTTCTGAAATGAATACATAGCATGAGATTAACAGATTGCATATTGTTAATAAATTATTTACAAACCAGACTATAACAATAAAAACTGTCCAAAATAAAAAATGAAGGAAGAATTTATAGATAAGTCATATAATAGTTCACTTTATGCCAAAATCAAGAAACATATATGCATATAATTAGAATTCTCAAAGTAGAAAGGGGTAGGCAATAAATTATTTAAAGATTTAAATTTTCCGAATTTAGTTGAACTTGTAACACCACATTTCCAAGAAAAATGAATCATTTGTACCAGAAATTTGAATAAAATCATACCAAGATACACAAAAAAGAAATTGTCTAAAACTTATTGTAAAGAAAAAGATCATTAAATAATATACATAAAAAAATAGCTATGGAAGAATAAAATTCAATAGCATCTTATTCCAGAAAGAAAAAAAAAAGGGGGGGCCGGGGAGATGGCTCACTGGAATAAGTGCTTTCCTGGCAAGCACAAGAACCTGAGTTCAATCCCCGGTTCCGCCAAAAAAAAAAAAAAAAAGACCAAGTGCGTGTAAGACCCAAGTGTATAATTAAAGGACTGAAAGAAAGAAAAAAAAAAAATGATCTGTCCACTTTGATTATACTTAGTAAACATACCTTTGAAAACTAAAAGTAAATTGTTTTTCAGTTATACAAACTCAAAATATTCTAATACCTCGAGATGCAGCATATAGGAAATAACAAAGATCATAATTCAGAAAGCAAGAGAAGTTGCTGTATGGTCCTGGATAAAGAATAAAGAGCTCTCAAAATGATAAGTTACTTGGGGCTATGTAAAATATATTGGATGAACCTATTTAAAAGATCATTAAAGATTTCCACAAAACAGTATCAATTTTATGTTGGGTTATACACATTTTGTGTGTGTGTGTGTGTGTGTGTGTGTGTGTGTGTATGTGCACAAAAGACAAGAAGTACTATTTTTAAAGTTTCTAATACTAGAAGAAAGTATCATACCATTCATGTCTTTTAAGTAGATTGTAATTGAAAGATACAGTATAAATCTTAAAACAAAACTTAAGATTAAGCAATATTGAGAAAATTAAATATTAATTAAAAATTAAATGTTTCAAAACAATTGAACTAAGAAAAAGTTTTCATGATGGTAGAGAATTACTAAGAAAAAAACATAAGATAAATACTGGAATGGCAAATAAATGACAAACACTTCTAACAGTGTGGGGATAGGATATCACACAAATTTCTAGTATGTCATTGACCTGGATGGCATCCATGACGCTTACTGGTGGCCACGTGTCACTTGTGGGAATGAGCTACTGCTAGGTCCTTGATATCCACCCTGTAGATCCAAATAGAATCATGACCTATAGTGTGCAGGAGAAGTCCATTTGTAGAGTATACTAATGGAAATATTTTGCTGCTATAAACAAAATAACTGAAAAACTGCTTTTGTATACCTCTTATTCTCTCGTGTTTGTTTGTCCTATTTGGTGGGTTCTTTCCATTCTCAATCATGGAGTTGTGGTCATTTTGCTCCCTCTCTAGAACATCTTTCAGTAGTCTGTATAGGGTTGGTTGGCTTTGTCATCATGAAATTCTTTAGTTGTTCTTTGTCATGGAAGTATTTCACTTCTCTATTATACTTGAGAGTTTTGCAGGGTATAGTAGTCTGGGCTGGAATTTGTTTTCATGGAGGACTTATTCTGCTCCATGCTCATCTTGACTTGCTGGTTTATGAAGAGAAATCTGCTGTTATTCTGATGGGTTTTCCTTTAAATGTGATCAGTTTCTTTTCTGTAGCAGTTTTTAGTATACTGTTTCTGTGCTGAATTTCTGGGATCTTTATTATATGTCTGGGTGTGGTTTTAATTGGGTTGAAGTTATTTGGAGTTCTATATGCTCTGGTTATCTGAATGTCAGATTGTTTCCCCATATTTGGGAAGTTTCCTGCTATTCCTTCTGCCCATATTCTTTTTATATCATTTGTATTGACTCCTCCGTTTTTATTGATGCCTATTAGTCTTATGTTGTTTACCTTTGCATCGTCTTGCAGATGCTGAATTAGTTTTTCCTGCATCCTAGTAGTTTTTAAGAGATGTTTTCTTACTTTTTCACTAGCTGCAATGGTGTCTTTAAGTACAGAAAGTCTATTTTCACTTTCACTCAAATGGTTTTGCCAGCTTGTGATTGAGGTTTTAATTTCCTGTATATCACTGGGAATCTGCTTCATGCATTCTATTTCTTTCCTATATTGCTTATTCAGGGATTCCATCATTTTTCTATTCTCCTCTTATTTTTTTTTATGTGTCTTCTTTAGAAGCACTTAGTACTTCTTTCATTATAATTATCATTTCTTTTTTATTTGGTGATTATTTTTGATATGATTACCTTTATACCTTTCTGTAGTTGTTTCTTTACCACCGACGCTATTATTTCAGAGATTTCAGGTGTGTAATTTCCAATTTATTCTATGCTAGTGTCTCCTGTATTTGTTCTTGGTGGGCTCGGGGCCTGAGAATGCATTTTGCTCCTCTTTGTCATTTTTTATAGCACTGTCTTCTGACCTTTGATGTAGAGCTTAGAGTTATTACCTTAGCACCATGTCTGGATCTATCAAGTTCAAACTCATCCCAGTGGTTTCGGCTTATGTATGGTTGCTGTGCTCTACTTCTTCCTGCTGCAGCCTTTGGAGTTTAACCCTCTCTGCCATTCTGGCAAGATGTTCTGCTCCTGGATCAGCTGGTGGCTCTTGCCTCTAGCCTCTTTGCAGGTAGTTCTGCTGCAGGGTTCCACACTGGGCCTATATGCCAGGCCTGGGCTCTGGGTCGAATCAGGATCCGGTGGCCCCGGACCGTTCCACTCATAAGCTGTGCCTGATCTCTGGGTCTGGTCTCTGGGTCAAATGAGGATCCAGCAGGCCCCAGGTGGTCCCACTCACACACCAGACCTGGGCCAAATGAGGATCTGGTGGGCCCCAGGTGGTCCTATTCACAAGGCGGGCCTGGGTCGAATTGAGTCTATATTCATTTCAGATGTACAATTTTGGAATGTGTCTTTGAATTTTGGGAGCCCTTTTTTTTGGTTCTTTATATATGCTAGATAGAAGTTCTTTTTCTGCATGATTGTTAGTTCAGGTTTCTTCCCAATTCATAGATTGTCTCTTAACTCTGTTAATGATCTTTTTTTTTTTTTTTTGACATGCAAAAACTTCTCAATAAGATGAGATCCCAGTTGTTAATTCTTTAAAGTATTTCCCGTGCAATTTGTTTTTTTCATGAACTCTCTGACTACCCCCATGTCTTCAACATTTCCACCTACTTCTCCAGTAGATTTAGTGTTTCTGTTTTAATGTTTAGATCTTTAATCCATTATCACTTTAGATCGGTGCATTGTGATAGACCCTTGGTTATAGTCTAGTTTTAGTTTTCAGCATGTTAAAAGCTAGTTTTTCCAGCACCATCTGTTAAAGAGGCTGTTTCTTCCAGTGAACATGGTTGGCCCCTTTGTCAAAGAAAAGGTGCTTAATTGTGTTTGTAGTTACATCTGCATCTTCTAATCTGTTTCACTGATCCTTGGTTCTAGTTTTTGTTGTTGCTGTTGTTTTTGTTTGTCAGTACCATGCTGATTTTTCCAAAAGAACTGAAAACATGCCATAGTGATACATGTGCACCCATGTTTATAGTAGCACAATCTGTCATAGCCATATCTTCAAAACAACCAAAATGCTCATCACCTGAGGGATAGATAAAAAAGATGTGGTATTTTTATACAATGGAATATTACTCAGTTATAATGAAAGACAAACTCAAATCCTTCATAGGTCAATGGATGCCACTAAAGGCTATAAACATAAGTGAAATAAATCAGACCCACATGCATAAATATTGTATTATCTTCCTAATGTAAGAACCTGAAAGGTAGAATAGATGTAGTAAAATGGAAAGAAACGGAATATAAGGAATAAACAATGAAGATGAGAGAAAGAAGATAAGAGAGGAAAAAAACAAAGACAGAAAAAACACGCAAATATATATACAGGATAGCTGAAATGATTGCATTACTAATTTCTATCAGTTTTATGAAAATAGCAGTTAATGTTTAAAATGTTTATTTTGACTAACTCTATATGCTAGTATCTGCAATCTGAGCAATTATGTTGAAGACAGCATTATGCGATACAAAAACCATGGTTTAATACCTCCTATCTTGTTCTTCTAAATGTGTACTATTTTTAATGTCTTATCAATTATTATTGTCTTTAAAATAAGTTAAAAATAATAAAGTAAAAAGGTAAAAAAAATCCCCAAATTATTAAGGTTTATTGAAAGCAAGCATTAATGTTCAATTTGCCCAATCTTGTAAACCTATAACTGTTAAACTGAGCAACAGATTTTGATAAAAATACATCATATAATAACCATTGTTAATTTACTATTCTTGTTTTGCTTGTTTCATTTTTTACTCTTTAAAATTACATTAAATTTTAAAAAAAGAAACATGTAGGAATCAATCTAATGAAGGACTTTTTTTTTTTTTTTTTTTCCAGAACCGGGGATTGAACACAGACCCTTGAGCTTGCCAGGGAAGCACTTATTCTACTGAGCCATCTCCCTGCCCCTCTAAATGAAGGCTTTAAAAGACTTTTACATTGAAAAATACACTACTATGAAAAAAGGAGATTGAAGAGGAGAGATGAAAAAATGGAAATACAGTCCTTGCATTTTTGGTAGGCAGAACCAATATGGTGAAAATGGTCATACTTAAAAAGTTGTTATACAGATTTAATGCAATTCCAATGCAAATTCCAACAGCATATTTCCTAGAATTAGAACAATCCTAAAATTTATTTGGAATCAGCACAGACCAAAAATAGCAAATACAGTCCTGGGAAACAAATGTAAGGCAGAGGTATTACAACCCCCAACTTGAATGTATACTATAAAGCTACTGTGATAAAAGCTACTGTAGGGCCAGCCAGACAGCTCAGCAGATTAAAGTGCTTGTTTAGGCAGAGGCAGGGGATCCCTGGCCTGCTGTGCTGGCCCCACCCCTGGGGTGTACTGAGAAAGTGAATGGGACCGGGCGGGAGTGGTGGTGCCTCTATAATCCTAGTGCTTGGGAGGCTGAAAAACAGGAAGGATCACTGAGAGTCCAACCTGTGTAGTGAGAGCCTGGAGACCATACGCTTAATACATAAAAAAAGCTACTGTGATGAAAATAACATGATACTGGCATAAAAACAACCTTGAGAATGAATGGAACAGATTAGTGATAGGTTATGGCCCTAGTATGAATTGCTGAATTATAATGGTGGTCATCCAATATGGCTGAAGCCCTTAAAACAACAGCTTATCTTCCCAGAGGCCACCTCCCCCCTTCTTCTCTAACTCAGCCCAGGATGCAAATTCCTTTTACCTTTCCTGCCACCTCAGAGAAGACCCCAATCAGCTCCTCAGGTATATCTAAACATCCCCCTCCAGCCCCACTCCAGCAACAGGCCATAAAAGCCTCAGCCTCCCTTTGCTCCAATCCAGAGAATTCCTTATCTTCCCAAATTCTCTCCAAGATAATAAAACCCCTTTCCCTTTTTCCTTATGCCTGTTTTTCTGCTGCAGCACCGTCAAAACCTATCATTTTTGGTGCTGTGACCTGGAACGGTGAGTAGTGTGGCTCCCGTCGTAGCCCCTGCCCCAGCTTTGAGCTCCCTCACTGAACCCCTTCTGCTTCTGCTTTCGCCTCTGCCACCTGCCATTGCTAGCGCGCATCCAACAACGGCCAATTTTAATCCACACAGGTGAGCCCCAAAACTCATCTCGAGGAATCCTGCCTCGTATTTTCCTTTTGTCTCGAAAATTGTGAGCTCAAGTCAAGGTCCCCACTCGTCTTCCTAGGCCACCTGGTCCCCGGCTCCCTGGTTTTTCTAGTGACCACTGACAAAGTGAGCGTTGGCCTTCTCTCTCTCACACTCACTCCAGGCTAAAAAGTGACGGCTTTTTAGTGGGAAGTGACGTCGGGCTTTTGCCCTAATCTTTGTCTCACCTTTTAATTCGGTCACCATGGGAAATACTTGTTCCTAGCCCCCAAAAGACACCCCATTGGGATGCCTGGTCTGTAATTTCGGCTCCCTCGGCCTTCAGGAGGCCATAATATCGAGGCGATTAATTTTCTACTGTCAGACAGCTTGGCCACAATATAAACTAGATGGCAAAGCCCAGTGGCCTATAGAAAAACTTTTGATCCATTAATTCTCCAAAGTTTAAAACTTCTGTCACCACACCGGCAACAAACGGCAGGGTATCACCTGTATTCGGGCTTTTTTTCCTTTGAGGACATGTCCCTCCCTCACTCGTCCCTCCCTCAACTTCTCTCACTCCATATGTCCTTGTAGTAGGGACAGCTCCCCGCCTAAAATCTCTCTCAGACCAGATAGCTCTGCGTCCCCACCCGCAGAACCGCCCACAGGAGTCCTGCCTCAGCCTTCGCCCACTTCGACCTAGGCCCTCGCCGCAGCCACAGCGGTTGCTTCTAATGTACCCTCTAACCTCCTTAACTTGCAGGGACTACAGAGACACCTCTCCTCCTAGCCCCGCCTTCCTCTCTTCCATCAGTCGGTCTACATTCCTCACATTCCACCAACCCCCCCCTCCCAATTTACAATCTAATCACAGTCCTTTTTTTCTCCAAAAATCTCACTGAAACTGTCTCATTGCTATTTGTTTCTCAATAAAATTATGGGAAAAAAAATCAACTAATAGCTCATTTTTCCCCAACAGTGCGTGCCCCTCCCTCTGCTATCCATCAAGCTAAATAGATAGCAGCCCACGGAGAGGAGCACACTGCCCTTTCCAGTGCAGCCTGATGCTCCCCTTCTTGCCCCTTACTTCCCCGTCCCCAACCCCAGCCAGCCCGGCAGGCAGTCTGCGCTTCCAGGACTTATCACTATCAGCGCTCCTCTGTGGTGCTGTGCCTACCCTGATACTCTGCTCAGCTTGCTTGCTTCCACTCAAACCTAATAAGCATTGTATTAGACATAAACATATGTATAAATAAGAGCGGGGTTTTTAAAAAACTCCCCCCCAAATTCCTCTTATAAGAGATCTCTGCTAATTGACTTACAAAAATTCTGACTAGTCTCTCATAATTACAAATTTAAAAAGGTCATCATCGTTTAACCTGGCCAGAAATATATGAGTGCACTCTCATTTTATAAAGACGTCCGTGTGTCCTGTATGTACTTGTTTGTTTTTATGTCATTCTGTAAACAGCTGCTCCTTTTTATTTGAGCTTTAAAATATAGACTTCAAAGCATGCTTTCTCCTATGTTACCAGCTGGTCTAGGTAATATCAAAATTAATTCATAATTAAATAAAAACCATCAAAATGGGGAAAATTGTTGGACAGCACTCTTGATTGATGAACAGAGGGTGGCCAACCTTTGCTCGTCAATAGAGAGCCCCAAATAATTTGGTCATTGGTTAAAAGACAAAGTTTTTTCAGTAATTAAAATAAGGTTTTCTCATAAAAGATGCTTAATATATTAAGTATATGCATGCCTTCTAAAATACTGTAGGCTACAATATAAATTTTCTTTCAGATCTAAGCATATGTCTTTCTCTTATGCTCCAGGTATTTATTTATTTATTTATTTAAATTTTATTTATTTATTTTTATTTTTATTTATTTATTTGTGTGTGTGGCCAGCTCAGCCCACCAGGGGGCGAGGCTGGGGGCTGGCTGGCATGTGGTGCTGGGGGATTGAACCGCGGTCCCCGTGCTTTGGCTAAGCTTGTTCTAAGTAGGTGCTTTAGACCACTGAGCCATCTCACCAGCCCTGCTCCAGGTATTTATAGTGAGAGGTTCCCTTCAAGCCAACATGAGGTCATCAGTCAAATGACAGTTTTCTAACTAAAGCTGATGTGCTACATATCCTGTGTATGTGCTACTACATTTAGAGATGCACCTTCCTGTCAAGCCAATATGAGCTCATCAGCCAGATAATTTTATAACTAAAACTTATGTCATATGTATGCTATGTACATTTAAAGATGCAAAAACAAAATGTGGATTTTGCATGACTGTTATGCTGCTGTACTATTGACTATGACTATTGATGTCAAGTGATCTCTACAAAATTATATAACTGTGGTCCATTAACATTCTACAGGGATTTAACTGCTAAAATGTTCATGGTTGATAAGAAATAATAGTTCTCTGATTATACTTTATATTTCAAGGTACTTGATACTCAGATAAAATTCTAATAATCAAGTGTATTGCTCCAAACTAAATATACTAATGTAGACCGAGATTCTCCTAAAAAAAACAATTATTATTAATTCCTATCTTATATCCCTATCTGTTCCTGACATTCATGCCAAGCTAAAAAGACAAATCTTGGCCTTCAAATGCCACAGGAAAACTTACTTAATCTAACTTTCCATGTCTTCAATAATAGAGACCAAAATTAATTATGCACACTGCCAACTTTTGGCTGCAACACTTGGGCCTCCCATCAAAGCAGGACCTTGACAAGGTAATGCTGAGTCTAAACAATGCTGCCACCCAAGCCAAGTGTGGTGAAGAAGGATACTGGGCACGAGCCTGCCCCAACCTGCAGTCATCACTGGGACATCTACAAGCTCGAGGGTCACTGGAAATGCGACTGCCCTGTCTGCCAGAGAACAGGTAAGTCATCTAGTTCCCTGCCCTCACAGGAAACCTCGCTATGGCCAGATTCATATACTTGAGCTGCTTGCTCTTGCCATTGAAGAGCAACAACAGAGCTTGGGTTCTATGGCCCACATCAAGGCACCTTTGTCAAGAGTCCTGAGTCTCGCTGGACATTTCAGGAAAAAAACTCTTTTCTTGCTGACATGGAGACCACATATATTGTTCTTCCTGAGTTCTAAAATCGTTGTATTAGCTCTAGTCTCTATAGTGGGTGTTGGTGGCCGACCTACATGACCCCTTCAGACAGTTCCATTCCATGCTAACTTCAGACACTGTTCTTCACTCTTAATTTGCTTGTGATCCCAACATGTCCCCTACCTCTCATGGAGAGGGAACTCCTCCAAAAACTCCACTTTTCTCTCATCTTTTTCTCCCTATTGTACATCCTACAAACCCAACCTCAATGTACAGCTAGCTCCTCCCTCCCTCTTCCCTTGTTGACCATATACTCTGAGACACTTCCAGTCCCACCTGTGCCAAACATGCTACTCCTAGACTAGTGTGCCTCAGAGATTCCACAGCATTTCCCTACATTCCCCAATATCCGATAGTCCTCAAACATAGACTCAAGTCCATCATTCTCTGACTCCTTACCAATAGTTTTCTTAGAACTGTCCACTCGCTATATAGTGCCCTCATTCTTTCTGTACTCAGACCCAATGACTCCTATTGGTGAGTTCAAGATCTCAGAATTATTGATAATGTGGTTACTCCTGTTCACCCAGTAGTGCCAAACCCCTGTACTGTGCTCTCTCATATTCCTCCTTCCACTGCTCACTTTACTGTCCTAGACCTTAGGGAAGCCTTCTTCACCATTCCCTTACACCAGAAGGCCAGGACCTTTGCCTTCTCATAGACTGATCCCGACATTCTCGGATCTCAACAGCTCACATGGACAGTCCTACCTCAAGGGTTCAGAGATAGTCCTCCCTTCTTTAGCCAACCTCTTGCTGCTGATCTTGAGACCCTTGATCTCTAGCCCAGCCACTCCTTCAATGTATCGATGACCTCTTCCTTTGCTCCTCCTCTCATGCCCTGGCCCTATGACAAACAGCTACTTTTCTCAATTTTCTGTCAGGAGCAGTTTATACAGTCTCTCCCTCCAAAGCTCAGACAGCTTCACCAAAAGTCAAATATCTAAGACTTACCCTCACTCCCACTACTTGTACTATCACTGCTGACCACAAAGCCCTTCTTCATGACCTTTAGGTGCCCACCACAAAATTACAAATTTTGTCCTTCCTTCATCTGGCTAATTTCTTCCGCCTCTGGGTTCCCAGCTTTACGTCCCTAGCACAGCCTCTCTATAAAACTTCAAAATGTTCCTTGTTAGAGCCCCTTGACCCTGCTGCTCCTATATATTCCTCCTTTCACAGCTACAACGGGCCCTCCTAAGGGCCCAGCTCTCTCTTTACCCAACCCAACTCAGCCTTTTACCCGATGTACTTCTTTTCAGGCTCACAATACAGTGGGCATTTTATGACATAAAAGGAGACCATCTTTTCGGGCAGTAGCCTACCTTTCTAAACAACTATAGACAACACAGTTGGTAGATAGACCCCATGTCTCCACACAAATACATAGGAGACAAAAAGTTGACTTCAACAAAATCTACACAGTTGTGTTGCAGCACTAGAGATTACCCTGACTCCTTTTCCTCACATTGACAACAAAAACTAAAATTCGATACTCTTCTTCAACATGGTCATGGTAAAATGACAGTCAGGTCATAGACTTCCCCTCTTGCTTCCCCTCCTGTGTCCTATGAGCTGTCTTTTTAAACTTTTTTAAGGTTTCTTCAGTCTCCAATGCGAGCCATCACTAATGATGAACTTCTCCTAGCTGAGAGACCTGGCACTAACTTCTACAGGGGCATGAACTGTCATCCTGTCAACTCCCCTCACCCCCAAGACAACGTCTCAGTTCAGCAGGAAGCAGTCTAAGAGACACATCATCCCGTTTATAACAAGTAAAAGATGGCAAGATAGGTTATGGCCCTAGTATGAATTGCTGAATTATTATGGTGGTCATCCAATATGGCTGAAGCCCTTAAAACAACAGCTTATCTTCCCAGAGGCCACCTCTCCCCTTCTTCTCTAACTCAGCCCAGGATGCAAATTCCTTTTACCTTTCCTGCCACCTCAGGGAAGGCCCCAGTCAGCTCCTCAGGTATATCTAAACATCTCCCTTAAACTCCACCCCTGGCAACAGGCCATAAAAGACTCAGCCTCCCTTTGTTCTAATTCAGAGAATTCCTTATCTTCCCAAATTCTCTCCTTGTCCTCGAAGATAATGATGCCCCTTTCCCTTTGTAATAAAGCCCCTTTCCCTTTTTCCTCCTGCCAGTTTCTCTGCTGCGACCTAGTCAAAACCTATCAATTACAAGATACAGAAACAACCCAAGACAAAGTCAGCAATCTTATCTTTAACAAAGGTACAAACACATTCACTAAAAGAAAGACATCCTCTTAATAAACAGTGCAGGGAGGGGCCAATGGAGATGGCTCAGTAGAATAAGTACTTCCCAGGCAAATGAAAGGGCCTGAGTTCAACCCCCGTTCCCCCAAATAAATAAATAAATAAATAGTGCAGGGACAACTGCTTTCCATATGGCAAAGATTAAAAACTGGACTTTGACTATGCACTAAACTAAGTTCAAAATAGATTATAGATCTAAACACTAAAACAGAAATATTAAATTTGCTGGAAGATAGAATAGGTAAAACTCCTGAAGACACTGGTATAGGCAAAGACTTTATGAATGAAACTCTCATCACACAGGAACCATCAGAAAGTATCAACAACTAGGACCTCATGTCACTAAAAAGCTTTTGCACAGCAAAAGAAACCACCAACAGAGAAAGAGACAAGCCACAATGTGGGAAAAACTGTTTGGTAGCTGTTCCTCAAAGTATTAATGTTGAGAACATAAAAACAATTTAAGGGGCTGGGGAGATGGCTCAGTAGAATAAGTGCTTCCCTGGCAAGCGCAAGGATCTGAGTTCAATCCCTGGTTCTGCAAATAAATAAATAAATAAATAAATATGAAAAACAGACCCCACAAACTTAAAGACCCAATCCAAAAATGGGCATCTGAGATGAATATGTACCTCTCAGAGGACAAAATACAAACAGGAAATAAATATAAGAAAAAAGGTTTAACATCACTTATCATTTGAGAGATGCAAATTAAAATAATGTTGATTCCATCAAGCCCCAGAAAGAATGACTATCATCAAGAACTCAATCAATAACAAATGTTGGTAAGACTATGAGGAGAAAAGAACCCTTCTTGACTGTTGGTGAGAGTGCAGACTGATACAAGCACTGTGAAATCAGTATAAAGATTCCTTTAAAACTAGGACTAAAGGTCGTATTTGACCTAGCTATTCCTCTTCTGTGTATTTTCCCAGAATTAAAAATATCATACCACGGCAATATTGCACACAAATGTTCGTAGTACCATAGTCTGTCACAGCTAAATCTTGAGAACAACCAAAAATTCCCATCAACTGAAGAATGGATGATGAGGGGCTGGTGAGATGGCTCAGTGGTCTAAAGCACCTACTTGGAACAAGCTTAGCAAAGCTCAGGGACCGCAGTTCAATCCCCCAGCACCACATGCCAGCCAGCCCTGCCCCCTGGTGGGCTGAGCTGGCCACACACACACAAATAAATAAAATTAAAAAAAAAAGAATGGATGCTGATGTATTTTTTTATACAACAATATATTACTGAACAGAGTACTATTCAATAATAAAGAATAATAAACTTAAGAGATCTCTAGGTAAATGGATGCTACTTGAGACCATACTCTTAAGTTAAATAAATCAGACACACATGTAGAAATAACATATTGTTTCTCTAGCACAAGATACTGGAAATAGAATAAGGATCAAAGTGCATAAAAAGTAGTATAAAATAATAATAAACAAACTTCAAAAAGCGAACAAGGGAGGCTTACAGTTATGGCTAGGGTTAGGTTAGTAGGGGAAAAGGAAGGTGAAAGAAAAAAAAAGTTCATACTCTTAAATGAAATGTAACAGACACATTTGTTTAACTATCACATTATTTCTTGGTGAAACTGAAGTGGTAAATAGAACCCAAGAAGAGGAAGAGGGACAGAATAGAGGAGAGGTAATTGAGAGAAAAAAATACCAAAAAATATCATGCACAGGTTCAAATTTCCTCTAGCCCTAAGATAATCATCACACCTCAGTAATATCTACACCAAAGGCCTCAAACCTTCAACTAAAAGACAGATTGGGTGGACATGATAGCACACATCTGTAATCCCAACACTGCGTGGGTGACGCAAGAGGATCACCATAAGAAGCATGGGGCCAGCTTAGGCTACAAAGTGAGACCCTGTCTCAAAAATAAACTCCTAAAAAAACCAAAACAGACAAGCAAATGAAAAACAAGGCCCAGACTGGCAAACTGGATCAAAACCTGAATTTAACAATCTGTTCTGTGACAGAATTTCATCTTAGACAAGATGAAATTTGACAAAAGTCAAAGGATGGAAAATAGTATTTCTTGTAAAAGGATCCTCCCTCAGAAGTAGCAGTAACAATTTTAATCTCAGATATGGGAAACTTCAGTTCAAAATGACTAGGAGGGCTGGGGAGATAGCTCAGTAGTCTAAACACCTGCTGGGCAAGCACAGTAACCCAGGTTGGATCCCAGTACTGCATTTTGTGCAGTATTCTGGGTGTACTGCGCTGGCCACTGAAAGCAGGCATGGTGGTACATGTTTATAATATCAGTGCTGGGGACTTCAAGCTATGTTGTGGGACCCTGTACCAAATCAATCAATAAATAAAATTTAAAAAATGCTTAGAAGACAAAGAAAGTACTATGTTCTACCTAGAGGAGCAAGCCAGAAAAAGAATGTTTATAAATATTTATACACCAAATGCTAGAGAACTTATCATAAAAGGAACACTGCTGAACAAAAAAGATAAACAAATACTAACAAAATCATACTATGAAATTGTTAACCACTCCTTGCCTGGCAAGTGCAAGATCTTGAGTAAGATTCCTAGTACCACAAAAACAAAACAAAACAATCAAACAAACAAAAAAGAGCTGAGCCACAAACTTGAACAAAAAAGACTTAATAGATGTGCAGAGAATATTAAAACTTGCTACATCAGAGTACATCTTCTTCTCTGCAACACACGGTACTGTCCTCAAGACAGATTTCCACTAGTACACAAAGCCTAGTTAAATGTTAAAAATTCAAGATCAGCGCATATGTATTATCAGACTTCTGTGCCATTAAAATATAAATCTAACACAGAAGAAATTACAGAAGATTTAGAAGTAATACTTCTAAAAAATTAATACTACCACATTATGAAACAATCAATGGGTCACAGAAGAAAACAAAGAAAAAAATTAACAATTTCTGGAAGTTTAACGACAGTGTCTGTACAACTCACCAGAGCCTTGGGGACATTATGAATGCAGACTTAAGAAAAACATTTTGTTTTGTAATTATTGTTCACTTTAGGAAAACAGAGCAAGCTCAAACAAATAACATTGAGATATTTTAAATATTTGAGAAAAAAAACTGGACCAAACTGAAATTAACGAGAAAAACTATGAAAATTTTAGAATGAAATTTAGATTAAAAAATAGCAACAATGAATCAAAGATCTGATTCTTTGAAAGAATAAACAAAAAAGATTAGTTCTTAGTGAATGTTACCAAGAGAGAGTACATGGCTCTTTTACAAGACAAAACAGAATATGTTAAGTGAACTACACTGTTGACTGTACAGTTTGAAGTGAATGAATCAAATACTAACATCATTTTAGCAGAGATGCCAGAAAATTTCTATTTAATAATGATCATACAAAGAACTTTGGGAACAGCTGCAGTACAACTAACAAAAATGAATGAAAGGAGAAAGGTAGAAAAGAGGGAGAGATTTGAAAAAGGCAAAAAAAAAAAAATAAAATAACAGGGGTATGAGAGAAATGAATTGAAACAAGGAGAAATAAAACTAGCAAAAGTAATTAAAAAGGAAAGTCACAGAATGAGAAAGAAAAAAGAGAATGTAAAAAGGAAATAAATGAAAAAAATACAGTAGTCAGGTAAAATGGAAAGGAGGGAAAGCCAATGGACAGAAAAACTGAAAAACCCTGCAGGCCACCGTGAGTCTATTAACTACACTGAAGCCTCAGAATGTCTATGTGAGGGTTTTGTACGACAGGTGTCGTTACCTCTAAGAACAAAAGTGACAGGATTGTACACTTTCTATGTAAGACTCTTCAGTGTCTTCTGAGATATATTAGGATTTGAGCTGGAAATAAGTGACAAAAGAAAGGGCAAAAAAACCCTGCTAAACAGAGTGAGGTTAATCATCTGCCATCCCTCCACACAGGAGGCCCTGAAGATGGCAGATAAAATGAAGACACAGAGAGGACAATGAGGACTAAACATAATCATGAGTAGAATTTTTCTCTGTATAGGGATCACTCATGAGGAAAAATGTTGGACAACATTAGACCCAAAGAAGACGACATAAAAATATAGTATCATCACCATAACTGTCATAAGTGAACACATGCCAGGGCAAGCCACAAGTCAGACACCGTCACAGAGGCTAACACGCACACTATGACACATATTCTAGCAAACAGACAAAGTCAGTAACAATAAGCAAGATGTGACTGCAGCAAAGGGTAAAGAAGAAGAGCAGGTGGGCCCAGGACACACAAAATGATAAAGTAGGCACACCACCGAGGATGACACTGCACAACTTCAGAGACAGAGAAAGCAGAAAGAAGCGGCACATGGAGGTGGGCAGCCTGCGTTCACTCCAGAGAGCCCTGAAGGCAGATCTGCTGAAGCAGGAGCAGGCTCCTCAGAAGCGCAGCAGGAAGGCAGCTGGCTAGAGGCTGCCCTGGGAAAGCCAAGAGCCAAGAAGTGTGACCTGAGACAGGAGTCAAGATTGCCCAACAAGCAAACCTTTGTATCTGTTGAGACCCAAAACAGAGTGGAGAAAAGATGAAACTGAAGTGGTGACACAGAACAAACGGCAACTTAAATCCATGTCATTACCACCTTATTGGCCTTACACTGCCTTTTTCTAATCGATTCAGTTATAACAGCCTTAACATACACCGCAGTGACAGCTAAAAGCGAGGCCAATATACTAAGTTCTTAAGCCAAAGTTGAACAACGAAGTGGGGTTCACTGACACTGAGTATAAGAAAGGGCCCTGCAAACAGGCCTGGGTGGTTAGATACAGCGCTTCTCATAGTGAGCATGTTCTAGAAAGCACCTGTGTAATTTGGGTATTTAACATATTACTGACACTATTTATCTTTTCATTGATTATTTCAATGTTTTGATTCATTTTGAGCCTGTATATTCAGCACTTAACTAGCTTTCTTATTTCCTATTGAAATGAAAGAAGATGGTAACATGCTACACACTTGCAAACTCAGCTTCATTGGAGACTAAAGTTAGGGGATCACAACTTAGGCAAGAACAGGCAATTTGTCAGGAAATCATCTTTGCACAAAACTAACAGGGAATTGCAAATACCTTACGAAATTTCCTTGAAGTTCAAGTACAAAGAGCACATCTCTGAGACAGAAATTGATCAACTTCTATCAATATACATATGTGGATGATTTTTATGGCAAATTTACCATTCATCAGTAATGCAATTAAAAACTATTCTAATAAACTTAGAAGTATTATGACAAATGGTATTAGGTGTATTTGTACTGCATATAAAATAAAAAATAAACTTTTTTTAAAAAACCCAGATATCTACAAAAAAATTCTGTTAGGACATGAGAAATTTTCCTGCAAGTAAAACTATCATGTAGATTGTAACAGACACATACTACAAGTAACAGGGAAGAAATAGCTTCACAATTCCAGTCTGGTTTTATTTGTCACTGAAGGGATGGAACACTGGCCCTTAGTCATAATGAGCAGACAGTTTACCACTTAACTACATTATGAATTTCACTCAAGTTTTTTTTTTTTTTTTTGGGGGGGTCTTTTTTGGACAGGGTGTTTCTATGCAGTTCATACTGGCCTTGAGCTCATTTTCTAGCCTAGGTTGGCCTTGAACTGACAGTGATCCTCATGCCTCAGCCTCCCCAGTGCCGGGATTACAGGAATTACCACCACAACCAGCTACTCAAATGGCTTCGATTTACATAAAATATGACAAAAAGCACCTCAGAAGAAAATGTAGGCTAGGTATTTTGGTGCACACTGAGGAGGCTGAGGTGGGAGGATTGCTGTGAGTTCCAGGCCAGATTGAAGTATATAGCAAGACCCTGTCTTAAGAAATTGAAATAACACAGAAGTTGGAGTGAGGAATGCCTCAGAAATAAAATTATAAAGCCACAAATGTTAAAGTGACTTTAAAGATATAAAAACCAATAGGATTTCTATTTAAAAAGAAAATACTTCATAAATTTAACATGCAGATGAAATAATTATGAGAAGGAATGTTGATTCTCTTCAACTGACAAAAAATATTTAAAACAAAACTAAGGATTTCTCAAAATAACCCCTGACAAATATGAAAATATAATATCAGCATATATTTTATGGAAGGACTTACACAGGAAATAAAAAAAGTTCACAGGATGGATACACAAAATACAAAAAAAAGCGAAAAGACAATTAAATTTCTCTATAAATCCATAAAACTTAGTGAATTAGAAAAGCCTATGGTGAGTTGACTATGAGAAATAATAACTACTTCTCCCATCACTCCTGCTGCTCCTGGTGGTATTAGAGGAGATGCTATACATTAAGATTTTTTGATTTTTTAATTAATTTATTTTTTTTGCCAGAACCAGGGATTGAACTCAGGCCCCTGTACTTGCCAGGGAAGTGCTTATTCTACTGAGCTATCTCCTGGCCCCTGTACATTAAGCTTTAAGTGGATACATCCTCCATGCATGAGTAAATAGGCTCCTGAGCCTTGCCCATCTCTGGTATTTTCTCAAATCTGCTTCCAAGGCAGCAAATGAACATGCCTGCACCATTTATACCAGTGACAGGATTAGACAAGCCTGCTTTCCCATAGCCATGGAAAGCCAATTACAGTGTTCTGGAGACAAACAGTGGAAACGTCTCAGGAGTTACATGTACAGTAATACAAATAAATCTGGAAAATAATATTAAATGAATCAAGTAAAGTACAGGATGAACTCACTAACACAGTAGACAGAGATGTCCATTTGTGCACAGCAAACACAGATGTCCCTGAGATGGGTGAGTAGCTCAGGCGTGCAGCACATGCACAATACTCATCAGCCTCTAAGGTCCACCCCCAGCGTAAACAATGTACATCACTATGGTGATGGTGTGTTATCCAGAAGTGATGAGCAGGGGGCCACAGGCATGCTAAGAAGACACACCAACCACAAAGTGGCCAAGCAGAGCACTGGTGCTATCTGGGTCCAACACTTAACTCTTTCTTACCCTTGCTATTTTTTTTATTATTATTATAACTTTCTTTTAGTTTGAAGAGATTTCTTTTAAGGTCTGTCTCTTCTGTTATGTGACACCAAGCAACTTTAGCCTCTACCCATGCTATAAATCTGGCTCGTGTTCTACAGCATGGTTATACCCACAGCTGAGATACATGCACATGTTTTCTGGTGTGCAGAATCATCAGTGCTTGGAAACAAAGACTTAAACAGCTGCCAAAATTCTTTGCACTTCAAACCAAAGTGGAATGAATTACACCACCCACAGGACTCTGTCCTTGTACAATCTCTTCTTGTCTCCACTACCTGCACTACTTCTCAGATGTCATGGATATGAGATCCAGAACCCACTGTACTGCCTGATGCTCTGATAGCACCACTGGGAGATGTACAGGACCTACTAAGAGGAGCCTTGAACCCACAACTGGTGTCTTATCTCAGCTATGCCTTTCTCCATAAGCCACTGCCATGGGTATGGTTAGGTGTCAACACAGAAGTTCTGTGCTCAGTTTGGGGAAGCCAGGAGACACTTTCAGGGAGTTCAGGGTTTAAAGTTCCTTGTCACTTATGGAACATATAACACAGGCCCAGGGTCATCATTTTCCTAAGAGATACAAAGCAGTACAAGGGGGAAAGGGTCTTGGATGCACAAGTGCTGGACACACCTCCCTTCAGTTCACTAATGTGTGGAAGGGGAAATGGGATTATAGGAGTGAACAACCCAGTACACCGAGGGAGAGGTTGATCTAACATTAATGAGGCAGAAGGATTTCAAGAACAACCATAAATTATAATGAGGAATGGAAGTGTTTTTTCTTTATCTTTACACATGTTTGGTGTCTTGTTTTTTCAACTGCTCAGCCCTATATCTTCATTGAAAGGTTCTATCCCATCCCTTTGTCAAGGTAATGTAAGCCAGAGGGGTAATATAAGCCAGTGACTACACTAGGGGACCTTGCTATGCCAAAACAACAATGGGCTGGGGAGATAGCTCAATGGAGTAAGTGCTTGCCTTGTAAGCACAAGGTCCTGAGTTTGATCCCTGGTACCACCAAAAAACAAAAGAAGAAAAAACAAACAAGCCCACATATGGAACTATTGCCAAAACTACTCTTGCCTTTTCAAAAGAGCACTCATCCTATCCTCTCATTAGGTAGCTATGAAGAAGCTGATCAATACAGTACTCAAAACAGTAAACAACCTGATCAAAGTCATGATCTTTTTGGATTTTTTGTTGTTGTTTGGTACTGGGAATCAAACTTGGCCTTGTGCTTGCCAGGCAGGCACTTATGTCCTGAGTTATTTCTCCAGCCCTTACAAAGGACTTCTGAAAGTTGAAGTAATGAGTCTCTGGATGCTACTTGGGTTTGGAAGGAAAAGAATGATGACAAACCCAAAGGAAGCTGAGAGTCCTTCTATTACTGCCGCCCCAGAAACAATATGACCAAAGGGGAAGGAGTTCCCAGTTGCACTTGCCGATTTCACCTCCCTCCAACAAGTCCTGCTCTCCTGTTTCCTTTACTCCTCCTTATTCCAAAAACCCTCTTGCTCCTAATCGTTTATGTCTGTAGACCGTAACAATGGGTTATGTCTCTCCTTTAGTGCTGTTTTTGTACAGTCCATTTCAATCAATATTTCAAATTTAAAAGAAGGTCTACAAGTAGTGCACGAACTATAGCAATTATTTCAGAAACGAGAGCCACTTTTCCCTTTGAGCTACTACCAATATCATCTACATGACCATGCACAAAGTGTGGCTTAATGTTTCTCAATTTGGGTTTAACAGGCAGCTTTTTCAGAACGTTGGCCTTGACCAGAGAGATAGCTCAGTGGTATAGGTATCTGCATGGCAAGTGCAAGATCCAGACTTTGATCCCTGGTACCAAAGTAGAAAGAAAGCTGATCTTACCAAGAACCCCTTCCCTTCCTTTCGAAGTAATTCACATCCCCTCCATTTTTCTACACATTCTAAACTCTGGAAAGCCTCATTGAAATACTCTAACTGTAAAGACTACTTCACTTGGTTACATTATGTACAGGCACCTAGCAAGACAAAACTGAAACAGAGTTGGAAAATAAGCCATATTGGTAAGGGCTATAGAAGCCGAGGGACTAAGATTCTACTTGCTCAGCCACATGAAATGCCTCCTCTCCCTACTACAAGGAGTTGAAGTCACTCCTACTAAACTCCTGATTTTCTAGGAATTTAGAGCATAAAATACCGGTATTTCTCTAAAATCCCAGATTTCCAGCATGAGTTCCAATGGGTCATTTTAAATACAAAGAGTAACCTGTGACAGGTGGCCATTAAACAACAGATTACTGTGCCCTGATATCTGTAAATTGCTCTGGATTGAGCAGGCATGTGGCTACTTAGGACGCTTCCAAGGAATCAGTGTGCTAGTCCCATTTCCAATAAAAATGCTCCACCTCCTTTTTAAATTCAAAACCTCCTTCCAGTGTGGTGAGAACATGAGCTCTGTCTTTTTTAATCACTGAGAGGAGGGGTCTGACATAACTAACAGTGATCGTCTGGGGGGTTCCTGAGTATGGACCGCAGGATTTCACGACCAGCTGGGCAAACACTGCCCGAGTCACAATCTTTGTTCAGTTTCTCACTTAACACCACCTGCGATAACTTCGGAAAATACGGGACATTTAGGAATTCATTGTGTATATAACAAGGCTGAGGTCTGAGAAGATGAGTTGTGAGTACAAGACCCTGCAATGCAGACACTTAAAATATCAGATCCCCTAGGTCTGCTACTAAAAAAAATGAGACCAGGGACCTAGCGCACCCAGCTCCACCCAGCTCCAAGCCCTAGTGTGCACTGCGATCTGCCCAACGCCCAGCCCCTGGGGCTCTCCACAGTCGAACCCCGAACCAGGCCTGAACCAGTGTAGGTCACAAGAAACATAAGCGCCAAGACCTGGAGAACCTCAGGGCTCTCCTGAAGCTAACTGGGAGGCTGTGGCTCCCATGGCTGCTTCTGGCCACCTTCCTCCACACCTCGTCCCGACTCCATCCCATCCCCGGCGTCTGTGTTGCAACATCACCATTGCGCGGATTCAGCGTCTCCCCGAGTCCTTCCTATGCAGCGCGCAGGAAGTGAAAGTCACAAAAGGTGGCCTAGCAGGGCTCGGTCTCCCAGCGTGCTCCAGACCAGCTCTGCGGCACCAGGACGGCGGAAGTGCGCGCCTACGCTGGCGTTCGTGGTAGGACGGCTCCTGCAGCCCGCCTCTGCATTGCCGATTGGCTGCTGCCCCAGCGTCCTTCCTCTTGGCCGAGAATATAAACAAACTCCGGCCGGTTCAGATGGCGCTCAATGAGAGATTGTAACCCAGGAACTTCTGCACCAGGCTCTTTCCTTTGATACCAACTTCACCTTGTCTAAAGCACCTGCTTAGGCAAGTTTAGGCGAAAGCGCAGGGAGTGCGGTTGGATGCCGGCACCACACGCCGCGCCAGCCCCGCCCCAGAGCGGGCTTAGCCTGCCATACACACAAAGTAAATAAATAAGTAAACCGTTTACTCCTGAGATTCCAGAGCTACCCCTGTATTCCTAATGGCCTTACTGTGCTGCTTCTGAAAATGGGGTTACTTGGGTGCTCAGAAGGTTCCATGGTTGGTGTCCTCTGGAAAAATTAATCCCTTGATGTAAGAAAATATCAGACGTGCAGGTCAGGCCAGGACCAAATGAAACGGAAGCAGGACTGAGCGTTGACAGATCGGTAAGTGAGAATGAGTCAGGAGGCTCCTTTTTGAGATTTTCACACTCTCTCAATCTATTCATTTTCAGCCAAAAAAAAAAAAAAAGATAATAATAATAATAATGTATGCCTCCCAAAGGAACACAATTATTGTGTAAGTGAAGAAATTAGAGTAAAAGGGGCTGGTGAGATGGCTCAGTGGTCTAAAGCACCTACTTAGAACAAGGTTAGCAAAGCTCAGGGACCGCGGTTCAATCCCCCAGCAGCACATGCCAGCCAGCCCCGCCCCCTGGTGGGCTGAGCTGGCCACACACACACACACACACACACACACAAATAAATAAATAAGAAAATAGGGATCCTTTAAAAAAATTAAAAAAAAAAGAAATTAGAGTAAAATGCGAGGAATGTTTTCAAAAGAGTAAAGATGAAAGGAAAGTGAACATTTCCACTTCCATAGTTAAGCTTCATTCTTCACATACGGTTGATCAGCTTTAATTCGGACACCCTACAAAGCAAATATAAGTTAAATGACAGATGAAGAGATATTTTCCTTGCTCATGAAACGATTTTTTGTCTTTATCATTACCTATTATTTTGAAGAGCTAGGGTCAAAGAGCTATGGACAAAAATTGTACGTAGGAGAGGAAAAGAGTATTTGAGAGCCAGTTCAAGAGGTCAGCAAATAAAATTTGTAGAATTTGTACAGAGTGGTGGCAAGTTTCAACCTCAAAGTCCACCCAGTGCAATATGCTTCCAAATGCAACTGCGTTCCCCTCTTCACATTTATTTTCCTAAAGTGGACATGGGTTTCAACAAGCATGACTCTTCACTTACCTTGTACCTGACTGTTTTGAAATTCCAATCTACTAAGGAGTTTTTATTCTTGAAATAATACACTGTTGGTCTTCCCATTTTGACCTTTATCCAACACTTAATTCTTTTTTTTTTTTTTGGCGGAACCGGGGATTGAACTCAGGCCTTTGCGCTTGCCAGGGAAGTGTTTAATCCACTGAGCCATCTCCCCGGCCCAACACTTAATTCTTTAGTGTAGTTTTTTTGGATTCATGGATCTCCTCCTCTGTCAAAGTCAACAGAACCCATGAGATTTATATGGGACATATTTGACTTCTGTGGCCTTTCTGCATGTTTATGGCTTGGTTTTGGATATGCATGCTGAATACCAGAATTATTTCTCTAAAAGCAGAGTCAAAGTGTCAAACCTGCATGGTGCTGACATTGTATGTAGCTTCTACGGGTACAAGATGGATACAATTTTCAGAAGCTTCCTGCTCCTTCACAGTCTAGTTCTTATTTTTAGTGCTTCTCTCTCCATGCCCAGCATGCCCACATACCTTTAGTTCAAACTGCTTTTGCCATCAGTGTTGAAATTGCACATTTTTTTCCATAGTTAGTTTCACTCTCCCTCCAGTCATGTTCCCACAAAGATCCAGTCCTTTGTCATTTTCTCGCATTGTCACCACTGTCAGGTCTGTGTTCATTCTATTTGGAAATGATGCACCTACTGAGAGACAGAAATAACCAAGAAGAAAAGCTCATTTCTATCCTCACCTACTCAGGGCTCAGATGGAGACATTCTCTTACCCTGAAGCTTGGAGTAAAGTGTGGTAAGGTAAGCCACGGGCCTTCAGCAGTCCATGAACAGTGAAAAACTAGGCCAAGGAGTGCTAGATGTTGTCTGGAAGTTGTCATGTTTAACTGAGACCTGAAGTATGTGTTTATGATTGACATGATGTGAAGAAGTGACATGGATGATTAATTCCCTTTGAGACAGAAGAGACAGCATGTGAATTTTGGGGAACATGCAGATGGGACTGTCATGACTTTACATTTTGTTAGTATATTCATGGTTACTAGAATGTTACCACAGAAAGCACTGTGATGCACACCTTCACAATACTGTGGATTTTCTCCGTAGTTCTTCTGAGTCAACACCTCCAGGTGAGATTGCTAATTAAAAAGTCCTCCATCAACCTGAAAAATACTGTACAACATGAATCAAGGTGTCTGCAGCAATGTTTGTTTCATGCACATTTCTATGGCCGTATGCCTGTTTGAATGGTTAGTTCTGCCTACATGGAGGAGAATGGAGATACACTTGGACTTCAGATTATAAGCTTTTCATGTGCAGTAGGCTCCTCCTCACACTTTTCATTTCTCCACCTTTGAACACTAATATTCATACAAGTAAAGTACTATGTGGACTGATGTGGACACACTTGTTTACAATTGGTTGCATTTTTAATTTTTAAAGAGGATATAAAATAGTATTTAAACAGAAAAATTTCAAATGATACAGAATTTCACTAAAAAAATAATGTGACTTTCATAGTATGTGTTGTAATGTATAGTGTTATCTTCAAACTAGTTGTTCATATTACCAGACATATGCATGCAAAACTGGAAGAACAGAGAAAAAGAGAATGAAATATATAAGAAATTAAGAGAAAAAGGAAAAAAATTTAAAAAAAAATGAAGTACCAACTACTCCTTTCTATAGACCAACAGAAATCCACAGGATAGTTGTCCAAACCATTCTACTTATATACAGATATATACTCTTTTATATACAGATATATACTCTACTTATATATACTCTTTCCCACTCCCTCTCCTGGCTTTCTCCTCAACTCAGCAGTTCCTTCCTTTTCAATAGGCTCATTCCCTTTACTCAATATCAAAGGCAAGGAAGACCTTTCTATGCTAGGTGAGCACTGACTGACCACAAACCCCATATCCTCACATCCACAGTTGCATATTTTTGTTGAGATCTGCTGACATTTGACTTTGTTTCTTTGTGATTTAGAGACAGGATGTCATTAGATAGTCCCAGCTAGCCTCAAACTCACTTTCTTCCTGTTTCAGCCCCCATAATTTCTAGGGTTGTAGGCTTGTGCACCACATCCAGCTTTTGAGTTTTATGTGCTGTTTTTATTCCTATCAGCTCAGCACATTGGCCAAGCATTGGCCGTGACTCATCAACATGGCTGCACTGATAAAGGTTCTACAATCTGAGGTACAGGATCTCAGGACAAATCCTGAGGGCATTTCACTGACCTTCTCAGACCAAAAAGCTACAACTCTTGTTGCACAGGTCCTGCTTTACCTTGGTCTTAACCATCCAGTAGAAAAGTATGAAGACGAAATATAAGAAATAAAGCCATGCTGTTAAGTTAAGCTGTGGGGGACTCAGGTCAATAATTTCTGACATTGCCAGTTAAACAGAAGACCCAATGCTATTATGGGCTACTGGACTCTTTTAGAATATTTTGCTGAGTTTACACACCTATAATATACAACAACAGAACTTAGAAAAAATGGGGTATACAGATGAATGTCCATTTTGTATCTGTGTATTCAAAGTGGTTGGGATAGATATATAGTTACATTCTGTTAATGAATAGAATGATTTGTTCTAAAGGTGTTTGTAAATAGGATCACAAGTCCGCATCTTGTACAGCAATTAACCACTAAGAAGAATATATGCAGTGTATTATTTGTTGAAAAATAAAAATAATAATAATAATAAAAAAATAAAAAAAAGAAAAATTATAAAATTATTCCTATCAGCTCAAGTATGGTGCTCTTTCAGAGCTGTGAGAGCCCTAGCGCCACACAGAGCCTAATTCAGCCAATGCAAAAATGCTCCCTTCTCTGCAGCCTCCTGGCCTGGCTGAGAACTTGTGGGCACTGTGCCAGGGAGCACACTCAGCCTGCGGATCAGTGGCGACCTGAAACGGCCCAGGCAGGAACTGCAAATTAGGTGGGACAAAGGCCTTCTGACCACAGCAAGGCTTGATGTTGCTGTGGGTTCTTTTTCCCCAGCAGACTCTGCTGTGCTGAATGTTCAGTGAGCTGATTACCTCTATGTTTATGCCAAGAGTTCATCCTGAGCAAAGTCCAGGAGATAACTCCAACCCAGGTGACCATTGCTGTCTGGCTGCAAGAGGCAGCCCTTACCTGGCACCTTGGGACCAAACCAGATTGCCATATAAGCCAATGACATTTTTTCCTGTACTTATTTCTTCTCTGTAGAGTCTCTTCAGTTTTATGGTAGGTCTTCTAACTTATATCCTAATTAAAGTCATTTGTTATTTCTAGAATTTCTCTTGCCGGGTCCTATAGGATTGTTTTACTTCATTAAGTTGATACTAGGAACATTTTAATTTCCCCCTTTCCAGTTTATTGTCTTCTTGCACTGGCCATAAACTCCAAAGCACTACTTTTCTTTTCTTTCTTTCTTTCTTTCTTTCTTTCTTTCTTTCTTTCTTTCATTCTGCAGGGTCTCACTATGCAGCTCAGACTCGTAGTGATCCTCCTGATTTCTGCCTCCCTAGTGCTGGGATTACAGGCCTGCACCACCACGCGCAGACTCTGTCGCCAGCTCAGTGTACCCAGGGGTGGGGCCGGTGGGGCATGCAGTGCCAGGGATCGAACTCTAGCCTTTGTGCTTACCTGAGTAAGCACTTAGTCCACTGAGCTATGCTGCTGGCCCTTCCAAAGCACTATTGAGTAGGAGTGGTAAGAACGACTTTTGTACTTTCTTCTCTTAGGGTGAAATCTTCAGTCTTTTATTGTAGGAGACACTTCCAGGTCCTTGTCTCATCCAAGAAGCCACTATTTGTAATCCCAACGTTACGTTATTGGAATCCCATCAAATTGATTCCAATCTACCACTTACAATGCAACCCACGATGAAAATAAAGACACTAAATTATATCTTCAATCATCGGGGAGTCAAGGGGCTCTAAGTCCAGCCACGAAGATGGCTTTCTGAAACCAAGAGACTGACCAGGGCCTCACCCAGTTTTATTCAGTGGGGGAGTGGCTTGAGGATTGACTGAGAACTGTGGGAAAGAGACTACTATGAGCTGAGCTAGGTGGCTGGCCTAAATTTACCTCTGTGATATACAGAGAGAGTAATCTGCATTACATAGTATCTAATGTTTTGGTAAGTCTGGTGCTTCAGCTCTGACGTAGTCTTTCAAGCCCCAGGAAGTCATGGCTGGCAGCGTGGAGCATTGGCTCTTCCGTCCTGTCTCTACCCGGCTCACATTAGGGAGCGGCAGGTGTAGGTTACCAGGGAAACATGCACGCCACCTTCACCAGCACCTCAGCTAGACCAATATATATTGTTTAAGGCCAATTGAAGGATAAACAGAAGTCCTAGCCAGCTCTGTGCATAACAATACAAGGAAATAGGGTCAGGCTCAGTCAAAATGGAGACAGTCGCTCTTCTTTCAAGGAGAGCTGCTCAGGTGGTCCTCCATATCTTACCATTTAGTGTGAGACTGGTTGTAGGTTTGCTGGCATTTATCAGTGTATGTATGTTTCCCTTTATTTTGTATTTCATAAATTTTTATCATGCACACTAGAAAACTTGTCCTAATGGTATTAGTTAGGACAATTTTGTTTTTTTCTTTAGATTTGTTGAAATGTCATGCAGTGCACTGCGCATGTAGGGTTCATACAGCAGGTGATAAAAAGAATTTACCAACAATCAAAAAATATAGAGAAAGAGAGCTCCACAGCCCTGAGGAGAGCAGCAGGTGAGTCCAGAGGAGACCTTTCCCTAAGCATGGAATGCTGAGATTTTTGTATTTGATTTCGGTGTGAGAGGATTTTTCAGCATCATCCATCCCATGAACATCGGCAGCAGGTTGTACTGGCCGACTGCCCACCCATCTCAGTTCTAAAGATTCTTCGAAGACCTACATACTATTTTTGTTTGAGAAAGTCCTGGGCCTTTGGCATTGCTATCCACAGTCCTCTTTGGTAAAACTAACAAACAAGTAAAGATTTATGAGCTAGTGGTCAGGAGGGTCAGAATAACATATATATGTGTATATATCTTTGATATTGTATTGGAATAGGGGAGAGACAGTATTAATATAGCTTAATATATCTAGTTAGATCACCTAGCAGTGTAGGTGTAGAATCTGTGTGGAGCATACAAGTGAGGAAACTGATGCTCCACTAGTGACTGTCCTGTTAGCTACGCTGTGGCCTCTGAAGAAACCTGACAGAAGGACTCAGACCAGCCTCCTCCACTGCTGGTGGGAATGTAGACTGGTGCCACCATTATGGAAATCAGTGTGGAGACTCCTTAGAAAAGTTGGACTGGAAATCCCATTTAAACCAGCTATTCCTCTACTGGGAATTTTCCCAGAGGATCTGAAAATATCATCTCATAGGGATATATGTGTGCCTATGTTTATAGCACCACAATTTGTGATAGCCAAATCTTGGAAACAACCAAGATGCCCATCACCTGAGAAAGGGATGAAAAAGATGTGGTATTTTTATACAATGGAGTATTACTCAGCTATAAAGAATGATAAACTTGAAGCCTTTATATTGAAGTGGATGCCACTTGAAGATATACTCATAAGTGAGATAAACCAGAAACACATGAGTAAATATCATATAGTTTCCCTAGTATAAGAACTCAAAAGAAGAAATACAAATAGAAAAGTATAATACAATTAAAAGGAAAGCAAGAACTTAAGGACTAGACAATGAAGAGAGAGCAAGGAGAAGAGCTAGGAAACATGACAGAGGCAAGCCATACAGTTATATGTACAAGATGGGTAAGGCAACGATCCTGAGAATCTTCAGAAGATCTTCAAATCTAGCCATTATTTCTAAGGATTCTCACCCTGACTAAGTATATACACTGACATGTGAACTAAGCAACTACACTCAAAATGGCAATTTGTAATTGTAGATTCATGCTTGGAGTGCCTGTCATTCTGGTCTTCTGAATATGTGCTGCTTGTCATGACATGCCAGTCACTGCCATGCTGTCTCTCAGGTAGATGATTGTTTAAAAAGGAAGGGGGTGGTGAATAAAGGCAGGGGACAGGAAAAGGAGTGTTGCAGGACTGTCCTGCAACAATGCTGTATATGGCTAGATTTCTGGACTTATGTGTAAACATATATAATTCTTTTTTTCCTATTTTTTAAATATATTTTAATTTTTTAACGTTTTTGTCATATTCTGTAGGGACTTAAAGTTCAACATATCAATACTTAATGAAAAATACCTGTTCCATGTTATGCCTAAGATGTTTGATATTCAGACAGTTAGTGAGGTTATGCTCAACAGCCTTGGTTAAATGGCAATAACAATAAGCTTCTCTTCTGGAGGGTTAACAATCTAAGTTTGCAGGCCAAAATTAGAGAAAAGGAGGGCTGCAAAGAAAGCCAACATTTTGGCTCTAGCCTTCTGAGGTCAATTAAGACTCAGGACATATGAGAACTTGTACTCTAACATCATGTAACTCAGTAGTGTCCCAAATTTTCTGATAAAGGAGATTATGGGGCCAAAGAGGAAAGTGATCAATGATGTAGTGTGCCTCAGGAGAGTCACATGGAGAGAAAACATTCTCTCAGGCTTTCACAGAGAGCACATTGGCCAAGCAATGGCCGTGACTCATCCACATGGCTGACACTGACAAAGGATCTACAATCTGAGGTACAGGGTCTCAGGATAAATCCTGAGGGAATTTGACTGACCTTATCAGACCCAAAAGCTACAACTCTTATTGCATAGGTCCTGCTTTACCTTGGTTTTAACCATCCAGCCAAAAAGTATAAAAACGAAGTATAAGAAGTAAAGCCATGCTGTTATGTTGAGCTATAGGGGACTCAGGTCAACAACTTCTGACATTGCCAGTAAAGTGGAAGACCCAATACTATTATGGACTACAGGACTATTTTGGAATATTTTGCTGAATTCACACACCTATAATATTTAAATGATGGAACTAAACAAAAAAAGGGGATATAGATGAATAACTATTTTGTGTCTGTGTATTCAAAACGGTTAGGATAGTTATAGAACTACATTCTGTTAATTGAAGGAATAGAGGGATTTGTTGTAATAGTGTTTGTAAATAGGATATCATGTCTGCATCTTGTAGAACAAATAACCACTAGAAGGCAGTATGCAATGTGTTAATTACTGGAACTGTCCTACCAATTCAATTTAAAACTGTCTCATTACTATTTATTTCTTAATAAAATAATGGGGAAAAAAAAAGCAGAAAATTGATACAAAGCAAAAAAAATTCACTGTAATTACAAAAAAAAAGAACTCTGATCTTTCACAGCATGGTGAAATCCACTGACTGGCTTTCAAATCATGATTTTCTTGATATTCTCAGCATATATTGTCACTGAATCATTGTGTATTCTTTTTTATATAACTAAATTCAATTTGTTCAAATTTTAAAAGTTTTTGCACCTATTTTTTGAGGTATATTGGTCTATAATTTAAATTTTCTGGGAACTTTCTTTTTTTCTTTTTTAAAATCGTGTTCTTACTGAGCAGCTCATGCTGGATTTCAGCTCATTCTGCAGCTCAGGCTGGTCTCAAATTCCTAGCAATCCTCTTGCCTCAGCCTTTGAAGCACTGAGATACAAGAGTGCCACCACAACCAGATATGCATCATCGTTTTTAAAAACTGAGCAATGTTCACTTCAAAGGATGAGTTGGCAAATATTTCCTCCTCTTAAACATTCTATGAGATAGTGTAAAACTGGCATTATTTCTTTTTCCAATGTTTGGCTAAAATTCACTAGAATATTTTGTTTTACTTTTCTTCTACAAAAGGTAAAATTTTCCATAATTTCTTTTAAAAATTCACTGGTGGTATCTTTTAAGCTTAAAGTTAGCGGGGGAGGTTTTAGCGTAATTGTTTTAATATGCATATTGATTTTTAGTGTATCAATTTCTTATGTGAACTATGTTAGTTCTTTTTTCTTTCAGGAAATATATTCATTTTACCAAAGTTATTGAACTTGTTATGCATAAATTGTTTGTAAACTTCCTTTTTTCCTTCTTCCTTTTATTTTATTTTACTTTATTTATGTACTGGGACTTGAACTCAAGATTTTGTGATTACTATATAGGAGCTGCACCACTGAGCTATATCCCTAGCATTATTTATTTATTTATTTAATGTTGCTGGGGATTCAAGTCAGCTAGGCAAGCAATCTTTGACTGAACTACATCCCCGACCCTCATTTGTTGTGTTTTTTAAAATTGTATTTTTTTATTTTATAGGAAGAAGGTAAAACGAAATTTAATAATGAGCAGTAGGAGAATAACAATAGTACATTGCATAGCGTCATCCTAAAGTAGTTATCCTTGGGTTGCAGAAACTCCTACAGGTAAGAAGAGAAAGGAAAGCACAAGGAGCCGCCTTAGTCACCACCAGCGTACCGGCCCGGAGCTGCGAGGGGCCAGTCGCACACCTCCTTTTCACCCCTGGTCGTCCCTGTCCTCAGACTTGTCCCAGCACTGTTCAAACTTGGTGGATTATTATGAAGTTCAAGGGGTGCAGAGGTATGCCTCCCCAGAGGACACCAAGAAAGTATACCGGAACTGGAACTACAGTGGCACCCAGATAAAAATCCTGAGAATAAAGAATAAGCTGGTGAAAATTCAAACAAGTGGCTGAGGCATATGAGGTGTTATCAGATGCTAAAAACCGGGACATCTATGACAAATATGGCAAAGAAGGATTAAATGGTGGTGGAGGTGGACGTCACTTTAACAGTCCATTTGAGTTTGGGTTCACATCCCAGAACCCAGAAGATGTCTTCAGGAAATTTTTTGGTGGAAGTGATCCATTTTCATTTGACTTCTTTGGTAATGAAGATCCATTTGAAGACATTTTTGGGAACCAAAGGGGTCCCTGAGGAAGCAGAAGCCATGGTACAGGCTCCTTTTTCTCCATCTTCCTTGGATTTCCATCCTTCGGAGGTGGATTTTCTTCATTTGATACAGGATTTCCTTCATTTGGATCTCTAGGTCATGGGGGCCTCACTTCATTTTTGCCCACATCATTTGGCAGCAGTGGGATGGGTAACTTCAAATCTATATCAACTTCTACTAAAATCGTTAATGGTAGAAAAATCACCACAAAGAGAATTGTTGAGAATGGTCAAGAAAGAGTAGAAGTTGAAGAAGATGGGCAGTTAAGGTCCTTAACAATAAATGGTAAGGAGCAGCTGCTA
>NW_004524882.1:1608035-1611317 GCF_000260255.1 Octodon degus
GTTCAGATTCCTCCAGGTGGGTGTTGTTTGGATCTGGCTGTTGTGCTCCACTTCTTTCTGCTGCAGCCATTAGAGTTGAACCCTTTGTGTCACTCTGGCAAATTGTTCTGCTCCTCAGGTGGGTGGGTCTTGCCTCTAGCTTCTTTGCATAGAGTTCTGCTGAGGGGTTCCATGCTGGGCCTGCACTCTGGGTCAAAGGAGGATCCAATGGGCCTCAGGTGGTCTCATTCATACACTAGGCCTGTGCTCTGGTCTATTCAGGATCCGCGGGCCCCGGATGGTCTCACTCACATGCTGGGTCTGGGCTCTTGATAACAAGTAATTCAACACATGCATTTAACAGAAATATTAAACTCTAACAAGCAGCATTTTAGTAACAGGAATATTTTTTGATGATTTCAGATGAACTCAACTTTCAGTATAACTGTACCTAATCTAAAGTATTTCAGATTATAAAATATTCGTTGGAGATTATAAACAGCTCATCGGAGCCCCTCTTTGTCATAGACTTTTTTTTTCTGTTTCATTGTTACTTTTATTTCTTTCTGTTTAAAAAAAGAAACAGTTGAGGTAAATATGGAAGAAAATTTTAACAACTCTGAAATCTATGTGACTAGCTTTGGCATTCATACTTTTATAATAATTATTCATAAATATCATCACACTAATCAGGCTTTCATTACATATTATATTTAAATTTTAAAAAGTAGAAAATAAATTATTTCCATCAATTAAATTACATGAATTCTAAGAAAAAACATAAAAAATTAAAGCACTTTCTTCTGTTTTCATTTCACATTAAGTGAAAGGAGAAAAAAAAAAACAAATGAAAGTACATCCATGCAAAACACAAAAGTATATAATTCTTTCAGTCTGATTTATACCATCATCAGAATTTGAGCAGTGTTCTCTTCTTTTTACCAACAAATAGAAAACTTTGACTTGTAGTAGTTCTGAGAGGCTGAGTTCCAGTCCCTAGCAATTTTCTCCAAGATGTTGGATGTGTCTACTGCTGCTTCAAATGATTCTGAAGTAGGAGAAAGTTCATGGCTAGGAAGAGAGGCAAGGTGGAATCACAGGAGGCACACAGCTACAAAGCTCAGCGTACTATATGTAGAATTTTCCTATGAGTTCACACATTATGGGCAACATTTAAGGACACAGATGCTTGGAGGAGCCTGTTTTGTTTCTCAATCACAGTGTCCCACCTTCCGTTTTTCCAGAGGCAGTGTATTTTATTTTTGCTTTTCTCTTTTCCTCTCTCTTTTTTATTTTTCAAACCAAATTGGTAGGACAGTTTCAATAATTAACACACTGCATACATTCTTCCTAGTGGTTCATTGCTGTACAAGATTCGGACTTGATATCCTATTTACAAACACTGTTAGAACAAATCACTCTATTCATTAAGAGAATGTAACTATCTATTGTAACCACTTTAAATACACAGATACAAAATGGACATTCATCTGTATCCCCTTTTTTTGTTAAGTTCTGTCATTTAAATATTATATGTGTAAACTCAGCAAAATATTCTAAAAGAGTTTAGTAGTCCATAATAGTATTGGGTCTTTCACTTCATGGGCAGTGTCAGAAATTGTTCACCTCAGTCCCGTACAGCTCAACATAACACACACCATGGCTTTACTTCTTATACTTCGTTTTTATACTTTTCTGCTGGATAGTTAAGACCAAGGTAAAACAGGACCTATGCAACAAGAGTTGTAGCTTTTGGGTCTGATAAGGTCAGTGAAATCCCCTCAAGATTTATCATGAGATGCTGTACGTCAGATTGTAGGTCCTTTGTCAGTGTCAGCCATGTGGATGAGTCACGGCCATTGCTTAGCCAATGTGCTCTCTGTGAAAATCTGAGAGACTGTTTTCTCTCCATGTGACTCTCCTTAGGCACACTCTACATCATTGATCACTTTCCTCTTTGGTCCCATAATCACCTTGATCAGAAAATTTGGGACACTACTGAGGTACATGACGTTACAGTACAAGTTCTCATATGTCCTGAGACTTAATTCACTTTGGAAGGCTAGGACCAAAATGATGGCTTTCCTTGCAGCCCTCCTTTTTCTCTAATTTTGGTCTGCAAACTTAGATTGTTAACCATCCAGAAGACAAGCTTATTGTTATTACCAAAAAACCTAGGCTGTTAAGCTTAACCTCACTATCTGTCTGAATATCAAACATCTTAGGCATAACATGGAACAGGTATTTTTCATCAAGTATTGATATGTTGAACTTTAAGTCCCTATAGAATAGGATGGAAAAACATTTAAAAATTAGCATATATTTTAAAAAACAGGCATAAAGAATTAAATAATTCTTATGTTTACACATAAGTCCAAAAATCTAACCATATACAACCTTGAAGCAGGACAGTCCCAAACTATTCCTTTTCCTATCTCTTGCCTTCATTCACCACCCACTTCTTTTTGAACAATCATTTACCCAAGAGACAGCACAGCAGCAACTGGCAAGTCATGACAAGAAGCCTGTATTCAGAACACCAGAATGAGAGGCACTCCAAGCATGAAACTACTATTACAAATTACCATCTGCAGGGCAGCAGCTTAGTTCACAGGTATCAGTATATATAGTTAGTCAGGGTGAGAATCTTTCCAATTAACTGCTAGATAAAAAAATCTTCTGGAGAGTCTCAGGATCATTGCCTTGCCCATCTACTACATATATCTGTATGACTTGACATTGTCATGTTTCCTAGCTCTTCTCCTTTCACTTTCTTGATTAGTTAGTCCTTGAGATCCTGCTTTCCTTTTACTTGTATTATACTTTTCTATTTGTATTTCTTCTTTTGAGTTCTTCTACTAAGGAAACTATACGATATTTACACATGTGTGTCTGGCTTATTTCACTTATGAGAATATCTTCAAGTGGCATCCACTTCAATATAAAGGCTTTGAGTTTATCATTCTTTATAGCTGAGTAATACTGCATTGTGTAATAATACCACATTTTTTTCAACCATTCCTCAGGTGATGGGCATCTTGGTTGTTTCCAAGATTTGGCTATCACAAATTGTTCTGCTATAAATATAGGCACACATATATCACTATGATATGATGTTTTCAGATTCTCTGGGAAAATTCCCAGTAGAGGAACAGTTGGTATAAATGGGATTTCTAGTCCAACTTTTCTAAGGAGTCTCCACCCTGATTTTCATAATGGTTGCACCAGTCTACATTCCCACCAGCAGTGGAGAAGGGTTCCTTTTTACCCACAGCCTGTCCAACATTTGTTGTTGAGTGATTT
>NW_004524882.1:1611565-1612773 GCF_000260255.1 Octodon degus
CTACCCGTATGTCTTCAAGAGTTCCTCCTACTTTCTCTTCCAGGAGATTTAGTGTCTCTGCTTTAATGTTTAGATCTTTAATCCATTTTGACTTTAGTGCATGGTGATAGACCTGGGTTAAGTTTTAGTTTTTGGCATGTAAAGAGCCAGTTTTTCCATCACCATTTGTTAAAGAGGTTATCTTTCTTCCAGTGAGTATGTTTGGCCCCTTTATTAAAGATAAGGTGGCTGAGTGTGTTTGTAGGGGCTTCAGCGTCTTCTAATCTATTCCATTGATCCTCAGGTGTATTTTGTTGCCAGTACCATGCTGATTTTATCACAGTAGCCCTGTAGTATAATTTCAAGTCAGGAATTGTAATGTCTCCTGCCTTGTCTTTATTGCCCAGGATTGCCTTTGCTATTCTAGGGCTTTTCTGGTTCCAGATAAAATTTAGGAATGATTTCTTAACCTATGTGAGTTATGTTGGTGCTAGTCTCATACAGATTGCATTAAATCTGTACAGCAATTTTGGGAGTATGGCCATCTTCACAATGTTGGTTCTTCCTATTCTGGAGCATGGAATATCTTTCCATTTTCTGAAATCATCTACGATATCTTTTTTAAGACTGCTGTAATTTTCCTTGAAAAGATCTTTGACTTCTTTAGTTAGATTAATTGCAAGGTACTTCATTTTCCTCGGTGCTGTTGTAAAAGGTATTGTTTCTATAATTTCCCTCTCAGTGAGTTTGTTGTCTGTGTAGAGGAATGCTATTGACTTTTAGGTATTGACTTTATAACCTGCTATGCTACTGAATTTCTGTATTAATTCCAGTAGCTTCTTGGTGGAGTTTTTTGGGTCTTCCAAGTAAAGTATCATGTCATCTGCAGATAAAGATAATTTATTTTTTTCTTTACCTATTCTTATTCCCTTTATTTCATTCTCTTGTCTAATGGCTGTTGCTAATGATTCCAGAACTATATTGAATAGGAGTGGTGAGAGAGGACATCCTTGTCCTGTACCAGATCTAAATGTAAATGCTTTCAGTTTTTCCCCATTGAGGATTATGTTAGTTGTTGGGTTTTCATAAATGGCTTTTACCAGATTGAAGTAGAGGATATCTATTCCAATTTTCTGTAGCACTTGAACTTGAATGAGTGTTGGACTTTGTCAAAAGCCTTTTCTGCATCAATGGAGATGATCATGTGGTTTTTAGTTTTCGCTCTATTG
>NW_004524882.1:1613114-1622994 GCF_000260255.1 Octodon degus
GTTTTTAATTACATCTCGTATTTCATTGCCTTTTATTGGGCTATTGTGAGTGTTTATATCTTGTCGATTCAATTGTGGTAATTTGTACCATTCTAGGAATCTGTCCATTTCTTCTGTGTCTTCTATTCTGTGAGAGTAAAGATTCTCAAAGTTGCTATTGATAATCTTCTGAATTTCCACTGGGTCTGTGGTAATTACACCCTTTTCATTCCTTATTGCTTATATTTGAATTTTTTTCTTTTTTTTTGATGAGGTTGGCTAGGGGCTTATCAATTTTATTTAATCTTTCAAAGAACCAGCTTTTTGCTTTTTTAATTGTTTGAATTGTTTTCTTGTCTCAATTGAATTAATTTCTGCTCTAATCTTTATGTTTTCTTCCCATCTTTGGGCTCTGGGTTTGGTTTGCTCTTCCTTTTCTAGTTGTTGAATGTGCAGCATTAGGGTATGTATTTGTTCCCGTACTGTTTTCCTAATATGTGAGTTCACAGCTGTGAATTTCCCTCAGAGAACTGCTTTCATTGTATCCCATAAATTCCAATAAGTTTTGCTTGAATTTTCATTGAATTGTAGATATTGTTGAATTTCTTCTTTAATTTCATCTGTGACCCATTGGTAGCTTAGTAGGGCATCATGTAATTTCCATTTATTTAAGGGTTTTTTCTGTTTTCTTTTGTCATTTATTTCCAGTTTCATTGCACTGTGTTCAGATAATGTGCATGTGATGATTTCTGTTTTCTTACATATACTTAAGCATGACCTATGGACAAGTATGTGGTCTATTTCAGAAAATGACTCATGTGCAGCTGAGAAATATGTGTATTCAGCTGTGTTTGGGTGGAGCATTCTGTATATATCCACGAAGTCCATTTGTTTCAAGCTCTGGTTCAGTTCTATTATTTCTTTGCTAAGTTTTTGTCTGCTGACCTATCTTTTTGCGATAAGGGAGTGTTCAGGTTTCCTGTTAAGATTGTGGTATCGGATATTAGATTTTTCATGCCCATGAAGATTTGCTTTCCATAACTGGGTGCTCCAGTTTTTGGTGCATACATATTTATGAGTGTTACCACTTCCTCTTGAATTTTTCTCCTAACCAGTATATAGTGGCCTTCTTTATTGTGCTTTATCATTCTTGGTTTGAAACTGAGACTGTCTGAGAATAGGATTGCTACTCCTCCTTTTTTCTGAGCTGCTGGGGCATGTAGTATTGTGTTCCATCCTTTGACTTTCAGCCTATGAATGTCTTTATGAGTTAAATGTGTTTCTTGTATACAGCATATTGTTGGATTTTGTTTCCTAATCCACTGTGCCAGTCTATTTCTCTTAATTGGTAAATTGAGTCCATTTACATTGATGGTTAGAATTGAGATGTATTGACTTATGATTGACATGTTATTTACTTGTTGTCGTTTACTCCTTTTTATCCTGTGTTGAATTGCTTGCCCTATTTAGTTAGTTGCTTCTGATCTCATTCGTGGAGTGCTGATCATTTTGGTCCCTCTCTAGAACATCTTTCAGTAGCCTGTGTAGGGTTGGCTTTGTCAATATGAAATTCTTTAGCTGTTCTTTTTCATGAAAGTATTTCACTTCTCCATCAAACTCGAAAGGGAGTTTTGCAGGGTATAGTAGTCTGGGCTGGAATTTGTTTTCATAGAGGACTTGAAGTACTCTGCTCCATGCTCTTCTTGCCTTCATGGTTTGTGAAGAGAAGTCGGCCATAATTCTGATGAGTTTTCCTTTGAATGTAATCTGCTTCTTTTCTCTAGCGGCTTTGAGTAAATTATTCTTGTGCTGAATTTCTGGGATCTTGACTATTATACATCTTGGTGTGTTTTTCACTGGTTTGAGGTTACTTGGCATTCTGTATGCTTCAGTTACCTGAATATCAGGTTGTTTCCTCATATTTGGGAAGTTTTCTGCTATTACTTCTGCCCATATTTTTTAAATGTCATTTGTACTGACTCCTTCTTTCTCATTGATGCCTATTAGTCTCACATTGTTCATGTTTGCATCATCTTGCCAGTGATGGATTATTTTTTCCTGCATCCTAGTTGTTTTTCAGAGATCCTTTCTTATCTTTTCACTAGCTGCACCGGTGTCTTCTTCAAGATCTGCAACTCTGTCTTCACTTCACTTACATGGTTTTGCAAGCTTGTGATTGAGATTTTAATTTCCTCTCTATCTCTTTGACTCTGCTCATGCGATCTATTTCTTTCCTGTATTGCTCATTCAAGGAATCCGTCATTTTGCTAATCTCCTCTATTTTTTTAAATCAATGTCTTCTTTAGAAGCAGTTATAAATTCTTTTACAACAGTGTTTTTTTCAGATTGGGTTTCCTCCCTATGTTTCTGTTGTTGCTTCTTTACTTCAGATGCTAAGAGTTCTGAGAATTCTTTTTTTATTTCAGAAAAGAATTGTGCTCTGATTTCCTCTATACCTTTCTGCTGTTGCTTATTTACTATTGATGCTATTAATTCACACATTTGAGCTGAGCTAGTGTCCTCTGCACTTGTTCTGGGAGGGCATTGGGTTTGCTCCATATGTTTCTGCATTTGATTCTTTACTGCAAATATTATTAATTCAGGGATTCCTTTTTTTTATTTCCAATCTGAGTTCCTCTATACATTTCTGCAGCTCTTTCTTTATTTCAGAAGCCATTGATTCATTGCTTTCAGCTGTGTGATTCCCAAATTTTTCTGTATTAGTGTCCTCTGCACTTGTTATGGGTGGGCTTCTGTTCTGAGGTTGCATTTTATTTCTTCACATCATTTTTTGTAGCACTGTCTTCTGACCTTTGTTGTAGATCTTTGTTGCTGTTATAACCTTAGCACGTACTGAAGTTCAGGTCCAGATCTACAAAGTTTGGAGTTATCCAGCTGTGCCTGGCTTGGGTCTGGCTGTTGTGCCTAGCTCCTTCCTGCTGCTGCCCTTTGGCGTGAATCTGTTGTGCCCCTCTGGCAAGATGTTCTGCTCCTGGACTAGGTGGGTAGTTCTTTCCTCTACACTCTCTGCAGGGATTGCAGCTGCATGGTTTCACCCCAGGCCTATATGCCAGGCCTGAGCTGAGCCTGGAGAGGACAAGGTGGAGTAGGGGGGAGAGGCAGCTCTCCCACACACTCACTGGGCCTGGGCTAGGACTGGATCTGGAGGTTCCTGGAACACGGCAGAAATTCCTACTCTGTGTGCGGGGTGTGTGGGAGTACTGCGAATTGATGGGGTCATCCCAAGGGGGTGGAAGAGGGTTTCACCCACGGTGCACCTGGGCTGGAACCAGTAGTAGGTCCCGCCGGTGCAGGGCAACCGGAAGTTCTCCCACACACTTACTGGGTCTTTGCTAGGACTGGACTGAGGGTTCTCGGAACGCGGCAGAAATTCCTAATCGGCGCTGTTCTTTAAAATCAAGTCCCAAACCTTGATGGGACAAGGAAGATAAAGGAAAGACACAGCAGATAGAAGTTAAATCTTCTAACATTGCTCAGTTAGATAAGAAGGGGGGAAGGTTTCATATTTGGAGGAGATATTTCCAAGAAGCCAGGTAATGCCACCAGGGGGAGGGGTGCATGTTCGTTCAGGGATAGGCCATTGCTCTGGTCCCTGCAGACCCAGAAGAGATTCCCGAGTCACCTGTGCATTCACAGGGCTGGTGCAGTCAGAAATGTTGACAAGTACCAGATGCTACACTCCTTTTTTCCGGGAGCCCAACCAGGAATGTCAGGAATATGGCTGCCATGGCCTCCACATATGTCAAAATCAAGCATGCTGTCACACACCTCTAATCCCACCATATGTAACTTTGAGGCTAGGAATTCAGCAAGAGTTTGAGGCAAGCCTGGAATATATGGTTAGCTCAAGCTCAGTATGAACTACATAATAAGATCCTATCTCAAATAAAAATAAGAAAAAAAGCCAGCCAGATAGCTCAGCAAACTAATCTGCTTATGCAAGTGCAGAGACCAGGATTCAATCCCTGGCATGCCATGCTGGCCCTGCCACAGACAAATTGAGACTGGGCTAGTGGCAGATATCTATAATCCAAGCATTTGGGAGGCTGAAAATAGGAGGATCACTTCGAGTCTGATCTATGTAGTGAGATCCTCTAGGCCCTGTACTAAATACATTAAAAAAATAAAAATGAAAAATAAAAACAAAAAAATTAATATGAAAAATTAGTTTTAAAAAATAGTTCTATCAACTTATCACCAACACGCAAGCTTCCTATATCCTCCTCAATCACTGCTGGGCTTATAGGCTTTCATCTTCATACTTGGTTTATAATATCATCTAGTAAACATAATATGAAACTTACTGTTAATGAAAATACAGGACTGGTTTCTACTGAGACTCTGAATTCATTTTCAACAATGCATCAATTCACAACTTTGCTATATTTGTGTTTCTGGTGAAAGAAAACTTATTAATAGACTTAGGGTTACACTGACTGTAAGCACAAACTTTGGCTGGACAGTCTTTTCTACTGCATGCGTTTCCTCCACACTTCTCATGCTTCCTGTGCTTGGGACACGAGTTTCCCTGCATCGTGAGACTGGAAGACAGAACTGTTTTTCCACTTTTTTGAGAATGGAATACAAAATAGCAAAAAAAAAAAAAAGAAAAAAAGAAAAAAAGAAATGATGCAGAATTTTACTTAACAAAATAGGAACTCAAGTATGGTTTTCATTTTGCAAAATACGGTCTTCAGATTGGTTTATATTCACACATATAAGCATGAAAAATTAGTGACCAAAATTTACAAGAAACTAAAAAGGAAAAACAATGTCTATAAGCATTAACTGCTTTTAGTAGACCACCAGAAAGAAGCAGTGCAGTTATCCAGGCTAAACTCCATATATACATAAATATATCTTTTCCCCTTCTTTTCTTCTTTTTGTCCTTTCCTTATCCAAGCTTTTCCTTCCATTTCAATAGATTCTTTTGTTTTCACAGTATCTACTATACCTTTCAGATTTTCCCTACACAGTATTTTAAGAGTAAAACAAGGATATTTGGACATTTGGGTCTGATTTATTTCACACAGCTCTGTGGCCCTTTCCAGGTAACTTATAGTTGAGTTTTATCTATTTGCCTACAAATGTCATTAGTTCATCTTTTTTTATAAGTAAGTAATACTTCATTCTTTAACAATACCAGATATTTTTCACCATTGACCATTAGATGAGCATTTGGGTTGTTTCCAAGGTGTAACTATGACAAACTGACTGAGGTCTACATTGGCACACACGAATCACTCTGCTATAATGTTCATGCTAAGTAGTACTGGAGATCAAGACATGGGCTCATGTGTTAAACAACTGAGTGGAGCCACTTATGTAAAATCAACAAAAATTGTGCTGTTTAGATTATGCAAAGCACACTTAGTTTCAGCACCAGGGTTTTAGGCAGATGAGTTTGAAACAAATATTAAAGTCAAGGAGTCAGGCCTGAGACCCAAAGGGAGCCAGTATGGAAGACAAGATACCTTGCAACTGTGGGAGAGACATGCACCTTGGCAGTGAGACAAGCAGCAAGAAAAACAAACAAATTTACCCCTACATACCCCTGGGGATGGACATCAGGCAGTGACATTCTAAAATGACTTTTTTTACATTTGATTCCTACATGATTCACTGATTCATTTCATTTGATAACAACTTAATCAATTTTCCTTGAGAAATTGCATTTATGACCTTATTTTTTTTAATTATTTATTTATTTTTATTTATTACATTTTATTTATTGTGTGTGTGTGTGTGGCCAGCTCAGCCCACCAGGGGGCGGGGCTGGCTGGCATGTGGTGCTGGGGGATTGAACCGCGGTCCCTGTGCTTTGCTAAGCTTGTTCTAAGTAGGTGCTTTAGACTACTGAGCCATCTCACCAGCCCCAGCATTTATGACCTTATTGATTGATGATAAATTCTCCCACCTCATGCTCACCTACACAGGTCCCATTTTTCCCCAGCTGGGACCTGCCTTAACTCATGGATTTTCTCTATAAATATCTCTAGATCACTTGTCAGCATTTTGACTAAGATCAAGTGTACAGATAGCTCTAGAAAAGACACATTTGTGGGGCTGGAGAGATGGCTCAGTGGTCTAAAGCACCTACTTGAAACAAGCTTGGCAAAACACAGGGACCGCGGTTCGATCCCCAGCACCACATGCCAGCCAGACCCGCCCCCTGGTGGGCTGAGCTGGCCACACACACACACACAATAAATAAATGTAATAAATAAATAAAAATAAATAAATAAATAAATAAATAAAATGTGTTTAATTTCTATAAAAAAAAAAAAAGACACATTTGTGGCAACCCACTGGGGTCCCTTTCTGCTTCTCTCTTGGAAAAAAAGCTCTATTTTCCAAAGAAATATATTCTAGTCTTAAACTCTGTTGTTCCTAAAATTAACCTTGAGTAGTTGAGATCACAAACTCATCCCAGATATTTTTCAGCCTGGGAGGTTCTTCCACCTATATCAAGAGCTGGAAAGCACCCGCGAGTGTTACCTTGTACAAACAGCTGGAAACATGCTGCAGCATCTGTCCCCTCAGATGCATCTGCCCCTAATCTCAGGTGTATGCACACTCCTGGCACAAGCTCTCTACCCACACACCAAGGAGACTGCAGGAACATTGAGGACATCCAGTCCTCTGGAGACCTGGAAAGGGCCATCCTCCATGTGAGAGGCACACAGCTACAGACCAAGATGGTCAACATAATCAGTCTTCCTGCAGAGTACACAGATTCACTGGCCAGAAGGAGCACCAAGTTACACCCAGGTTTAGGCCCATATACATTTATGTCAGCAGGAATGAGTCAGATCCATTCCCTAAATATGAGTTTCCAATCTCCACTGGCTCAAAGCTGTGCTAGGAAAAGCCGGAAGGAATTACAGAGGGAGAATGGTCCATGCACTAGGAATTGGGTCATGCAATGACAATTTAGTGACCCTGCATACACAACATTTATTAGATATTACTTCTTTTTTATTTTGACATCAGTCGTTTTTATTTTAAAGAAAGAAAAAAATAAAAACAGTGGTACAAAATCTCAAAACAATATTTTAGGAGAGTAACAATGGTTAGTACCTTGTATATTGTTACTGCCAAAGTAGTTTCTCATATTACAAGATATGGGTAAGAAATAATAAGCAAACAACATAGGAACATACCTCTGTTGTTTTTTTTTTAAAGTCAACAGAAAATGGAAATATACTTTTTAAAGTTTCTAATACTAGGAGAAGATATCATGCAATATCTTTTTAAATAAATTGTAAATCAAAGATACACTATAAATCTTAGAACAAAAATTAAGATTAAGCAATATTCAGAAAATTAAATGTTTCAAAACAATCGAACTAAGAAAAAGTTTTCATGATAGCAAAGACGTACTAAGAGTAAAACATAAGATAAATACTGGAATGGCAAATAAATGACCAGCACTTCTAAGAGTTTGAGGATAGGATATCGCACAAAGTTCTAGTGTGTTGTGGACATGCAAAATGACCGTGACAGTTACTGGTGGCTAGGCGTCACTTGTGAAACTGAGCTACAGCTATTTCTTTGAAATCCACCCTGTAGAATCAAGTAGAATCATGACCCATAGGGTGGAAGAGAAGTCCATTTGTAGAGTGTGCTGATGAAAATATTCTGCTGCTGAACACAAAAGAATAACTGAAAGACTACTATTGTATACCTCTTATTCTACTCTGTTTAATTGTTTGCCCTATTTCCTGGGTTCTTTCCATTCTCATTCATGGGGCTGTCATCAGTTTGTTCCCTCCCTGGAACATCGTTTAGTAGTCTGTGGAGGCTTGGTTTTGTCATCATGAAATTATTTAGTTCTTTGTCATGACATTATTTCACTTCTCCATTATATTTGAAAGATAGTTCTGCAGGATAGATCAGTCTGGGTTGGAATTTGTTTTGTTGCAAGACTTGAAGTACTTTCCCCATGCAATTTTTTTTTTCTCCTCGAAGGCCTTCAGGCCCTTTTGGCTGGCTAGAGTGTTGTGGGGATGGAACTACAGCAACCTCAGGCTGACAGCTTCGTGGAAGCAGTCAGTTAAAGAACTGAGCTAGGGCCAAGCCCCCGAGTAAAACACTCTTGCTCAGCCCTTTCTTCTTAAGGGCCACAAAGGGACCCAGCTGTGGCAGGCCTCACAGCCCCAGGTGTAGCCCATTCTCTCAACCTTAGGATTTCAGTTTCCAAGAGTGAATCTTTGGTGGAGAGATACCTGAGAGGGTCTAGGCCCTTGGCGAAGGGGGCTCTCCTAAACCTTTTCCCCTAGACAACCCGCAACAGGAATTCCCTTCCCCAATTCAACTGGAAAACGCATTCAAGAATACATCACCAGCAGGCGAGTCTCCTAAAAAATAGTTTCATGGAAAATTCTTCCATCAAGTTCTATGTAGAAAACAAGTGGAGATGGACTTCTTTCTAGTTTTCTTAAAAAATTAATTTCTTAAAAAATTACTTTTAATGGGACATGGGGATGGCTCAGTGGAATGAGCAGAGCACTTCCAGGGCAATGGCAAGGGCCTGAGTTCACTTCCTGGTTCTGCCAAAAATAAATTATTTTTAATTATTTTAAATTAATTATGGTGGGGCTGGTGAGATGGCTCAGTGGTCTAAAGCACCTACTTAGAACAAGCTAAGCTAAGCAAAACACAGGGACCGCTGTTCAATCCCCCAGCACCACATACCAGCCAGCCCCGCCCCCTGGTGGGCTGAGTTGGACACACACACACACACACACACACACACAATAAATAAAGATAATTCTTTAAAAAAATAAATAAAAATAAATAAATTAATTATGGTAAGGCTCAAGGAACAGGGATTCAAAACACAGCCTCCTGAATCTCAGTGCTCTGACACAATAGGCTCAGCAGGACCTCAGGGCATGGGCACAGCAGCATTCGAAAGGGTCTTTCTCTCCCTTTTACTGCTACGGGACATATTTCGTCAGTTCAGTGAAGAGGAGAAAGTCCAGCTAAATGCTCAGCCTTTTCAGAAGCTTGTCCTTGCTAAGGCTGCTCCAGTCTCCAGGCAAAAATTGCATTCTAGTCCAAATTCCTTTGGCTACCTCACCCATTCACCATGTAATCTGCACCCGGTCCCAGAGAAAACATTCTCCCTGAAGTTCCAGCCTCCCACTCCCAGTCCTTTCTAGAAAAAAATGGAATAAGGATTTTTTTTTTTTTTTGCTCCTCGAATGCCTTCAGGGCACTTTTGGGCAGCTGGAGTGTTGTGAGGATCAAACTCCAGCAACCTGAGGCTGACAGCTTTGTGGAAGCAGCCACTTAAAGGCCTGAGCTAGGGCCAGGCGCCCGACTAAAACACACTTGCTGAGGCCTTTCTTCTTCAGGGCCACAATGGGACCCAGCTGTGCCAGGCCTGACAGACCGAGGTGTAGCTCATACTCGCCACCTTAGGATTTCAGTTTCCAAGGGTGAATCTTTGGTAAAGAGATACCCGAGAGGGTCTAGGCCCTTGGTGAGGGGGAACCTTCTGAACCTTGTCCCCTAGACACCCCCAATTGGGGGCGGGACTTCCACTCCAAATTCAACTGCAAAATGCGTTCATGAATATATCGCCAGCAGGCGAATCTCCTCGGAAAAAGTTTCATGGAAAAGTCTTCCATCGAATTCCATGTAGAGAAGAAGTGGAGAAGGGTTTTATTTTAATTGTATTAAAATTTTAAAAAATGCTTTTTAAAAAATTAATGTTGGTGGGCTGGTGAGATGGCTCAGTGGTCTAAAGCACCTACTTAGAACAAGCTTAGCTAAAGCACAGGGACCGCGGTTCAATCCCCCAGCAGCACATGCCAGCCAGCCCTGCCCCCTGGTGGGTTGTCCTGGCCACACACACACACACACACACACA
>NW_004524882.1:1623223-1624812 GCF_000260255.1 Octodon degus
GAAACACAGCCTCCTGAATCTCAGAGCTGTGACACAATAGGCTCGGAAGGACCTCAGGGCACAGGCACAGCAGAATTCGAAAGGCTCTTTCTCTCCGCTTTACTGCTAAAGGACCCAATTCGCCAGTCTAGTGAAGGCATTCACCGTTCCATGTAGAAACGAAGGTTTTGAAACTATGGTATGAGTAAAAGAGCTCATTCTCTCCAGTGGATTTCAGTTTCCAAGGGTGAATCTTTGGTGGAGATGTACCCGAGAGGGTCTAGGCCCTTGGTGAAAGGGACTCTCCTGAACATTTTCCCCTAGTCACCCCCAATTGGGGACATGACTTCCACTCCCCAATTCAACTGAAAAACGCATTCATGAATACATAGGCAGCAGGCGAGTCTCCTTGGAAATAATTTCATGGAAAATTCCTCTATCAAGTTCCACGTAGAGAACAAGTGGAGATGGGTTTTATCTTAATTGTATTAAAATTATAAAAAAATAATCATTTAAAAATTAATTTTGGTGGGACGGGGAGAAGACTCAGTTGAATAAGAACTTCCCTGGCAGGGTCAAGGGCCTGAGTTCAATTCCTGGTTCTGTCAAAAAAAAAATATATTTAATTATTTAAATTTTATTGTGGTAAGGTTCAAGGAACAGGGATGCGAAACACAGCTTCCTCAATCTCAGTGCTCTGACACAATAGGCTCGGCAGGACCTCAGGGCATGGGCACAGCAGAATTCGAAAGGCTCTTTCTCTCCCCTTTACTGCTACAGGACCAAATTCACCAATGTAGTGAAGGCATTTATCATTCCATGTAGAAATGACGGTTTCAAAGATATGGTATGAGTAGAAGAGATCTTTCTCCTCTTAGAACTCACCTCCAAGGTTGAGTTCAAAGAGGATAAAGTCCAGCTAAATGCTAGGCCTTTTCAGAAGCTTGTCCTGGCTAAGGCTGCTCTAGTCTCCAGGCAAAAATTGAATTTCTGGCCCAAATTCCTTTGGCTACCTCACCCATTCACCATGTAATCCACCAGCCTCCCACATCCTGTCCTTTCTAGAAAAAAATGGAATAAGGATTTTTTTTTTTTTTTTTTGCTCCTTGAATGCCTTCAGGGCACTTTTAGCCGCTGGAGTGTTGTGAGAATCAAACTACAGCAACCTGAGGCTCACAGCATTGTGGAAGCAGCCATTTAAAGGACTGAGGTAGGGCCAGGCCCCCGACTAACACACACTTGCTGAGGCCTTTCTTCTTAAGGGCCACAGTGGGTTCCCGCTGTGCCAGGCCTGACAGCCCCAGGTGTAGCTCATTCTCTCCACCTTAGGCTTTCAGTTTCCAAGAGTGAATCTTTGGTGGAGAGATACCTGAGAGGGTCTAGGCCCTTGGTGAAGGGGACCCCCCTGAACCTTTTCCCCTAGAGACCCCCAACTGGGGACAGGACTTCCACTCCCCTATTCAACTGGAAAACGCGTTCATGAATACTTCAGTCAACATTTTTTTTTTTCTTGAAGAAAGGTGAGGCTATTTTTAAGAACTATTAAATTTTCTAATGAGCCATTTAGGGTATTCTTAGTTGAAATTTTCGTTATAGCAAGCTGATACAGA
>NW_004524882.1:1625522-1626040 GCF_000260255.1 Octodon degus
CTTAATACTGAATTGTTTTACATATTTAAAATTATCTTTTCCCCTTACTTTAAGGTGAAAGACTTACTTCACATCCTATTATTCCTTTTCATTCTCTCTCTCTCCCTCCCTCCCTCCTCCCCTCCCTGTCTTTCATATTCTCTTTGATCTCCCTATGCAATTCAGTCTGGCCTTGAGCTCACTTTGTAGCCCAGGCTTGTCTTGAACTCACAAAAATCCTAATTGGCTTCCCTTTCATTTTCTTGTCAAGAAACTCACTGTTTTCATTTACCAGCAGAATTTTATTATTCCTCCTTTTCCTTTCTGTCTTATCTCTCGTGGGATCCTGGCTAACATTTTCTAACACTTGTTCTGATTTTCTTTTTTTTCTTTTTTGGCGGAACCAGGGATTGAACTCAGGCCCTTGCACTTGCCAGGGAAGCACTTATTCCACTGAGCCATCTCCCCGGCCCCTTGTTCTGATTTTCTGTACAACCTAAAGATACTTTATGGAGTAGCGATGGACTCACTCATGGTCT
>NW_004524883.1:0-529 GCF_000260255.1 Octodon degus
TCCTCCTCCTCCTCCTCTATGCCTGGACTTTGTGGCTGGCTCAGCATCCCCAGGGGGCAGGGCTGGCATGGCATGTGGGGCTGTGGATTGAACCAAGGTCCCTTCTCTCACCTGAGTTTGCCTAAGCAGGACTTTAGTCTGTTGAGCTATCTCACTGGCCCCTAATGTTTCTGTTTTCATTTTAAATCTTTAATCCATTTTGACTTTAGTGCATAGCAATAGACCTGGATCTAGTTTTAGTTTTTGGCATGTGGAGAGCCTGTTTTTCCAGCACCATTTATTAAAGAGGCTATCTTTCTTCCAGTGAATATCTTTAGCCTCTTTGTAAAAGATAAAGTGGCTGAGTGTGTTTGTACTTGTGTCTGTATCTTCTAATCTGTTTCACTAATTTTTAGGTCTGCCTTGTTGCCAGTACCATGCTGATTTTATTATAGTAGCTTTGTTGTATAATTTCAGATTAACGATTGTAATGCCTCCTTCTGCGAGGACTACCTTTGCTATTCTGATTCCAAATAAATTTTAGGAATGT
>NW_004524883.1:1294-9287 GCF_000260255.1 Octodon degus
ATCATGTGGTTTCTGGTTTTGGTCCATTGATAAAGTGTATATATAGATTTGTGTGTATTGAAATATCCTTATATCTCTGGGATGAATCCTATCTGGTTTTGGTATATAATCTTCCTAATGATTTGCTGCATTCTATTTGCTAGTATTTTGTTGAGGATTTAAAAAAAAACATTTATTTATTTATCTCTCTCTCTCTCTCTGTGTGTGTGTGTGTCTGTGGCCAGCTCAGCCCACCAGGGGGCGGGGCTGGCTGGAATGTGTTGCTGGGGGATTGAACCATGGTCCCTATGCTTTGTTTAGCTTAGCTTGTTCTAAGTAGGTGCTTCAGACCACTGAGTCATCTTACCGGCCCCTGTTGAGGATTTTTGTGTCTATGTTCATGAGAGAGACTGGTCTATAATTGTCTTTTTTGGTTGAGTTTTTCCTCTGGTTTTGCTATCAGTGTAATACTTGCAACCAGGAATGATTTTGGGAGTATTGCTTCCTTTTCAATTTCATTGAAGAGTTTGAGGAGTATGGGGATTAAATCTTCTTTAAATTTCTTGTAAAATTCAGCTGTGAATCCATTAGGACCTGGCATTTTCTTTGTTGGTAAGTTTTTTTTTTTAATTACATTTTCAATTTCATTGGCTGATAGTGGGTTATTCAAACTTTTTATATCCTCTTGATTCAGTTTTGTATTTAAGAAAGCTATCCATTTCTTCTGTGCTTTACATTCTATGAGAGTAAAGATTTTCATAGTAGTTACTGATAATCTTCTGTATTTCCACAGGATCTACACTAATTTCACCCTTTTCATTCCTTATTGCTTGAATTTGAGTTTTTTCCTTCCTTTTTTGAAGAGTCTGGCTAGGAGTTTATCAGTTTTATTTAATCTTTCAAATAGCCAGCTCTTTTTTTATGTATTTGGTATAGGATCTCACTACACAGCTTAGATTCATAGTGATCTTCCCATTTCAGCCTCACCAGCATTGTGCTGGGATTATAGATGTGCACCATCACAATTATAGTTATGCACCACCACTCCTGGCCATAGTGGCTAGCTCAGCATGCCTGCATGTGCTCTGGCAGGGCCTGTGGTGCTAGGGATCAAACCCTGTCCCCTGGGCTTGCCTAAACAGGAACTTAGTCCGCTGAGCTATCTAGCTGACCCCAACTAGCTCTTTGAATGTTAATTTTTTTGTATTGTTTTCCTTGTCTGAATTGCATTAATTTCTGACCTAATCTTTATAATTTTCTCCTGTCCTTGGGCTTTGGGCTTGGTTTGCTCTTCTCTTTCTAGAAGCTTAGGGTGCAGCATTATGGTGTTTATTTGTTCTCATTGTTTTCCTAATGTGTGAGTGCACCACTACCAACTTTGCTTCAGTGTTCAGAAGGCAGAATATGGAGTAAAAGAGAAATTATTATTTTTTTCTTTTTTGGTTACTGGGCATCAATCTAAGGACCTCACACTTGCCATGCATACACTACACCACTGAGCTAAATCCCTGGCAGAAAAATTAAGCTTCAGCATTTAATGTTGTTCCCTTCTTGGTGTTTCACTCTATAACTTATTTGAGCTCTATTAAGTCATTGTTCTTTCTCATTTCTCCTTTTAGGAAATGGAGTATCTATCTTATGTCTGGCCCACCGTGGCATTTTGGAAACACATAACTTGTTAGATTTCACATACTCACAGCTGGAGAGGGAACTTGCCTCAGGATAGATTGTACCTTGACTCTCAACTATATCTAAGTTAGATGAGATTTTGGACTTAGGCTTCTTAAAAAATTAATTTTATTGAGAAAGAAATAGCAATGAGATAGTTTCAAAAGAGGTTAGTAGGACAGTTATAATAATTAATAAATTGCATATTGTTGTCTTTGTAGTAGTTATTCAGAGTACAAAGGACTTAGGCTTTAAGATTGATGGTTGAGGGGCCAGGGAGATAGCTCAGTGGAATAAGTGCTTCTCTGGCAAGCGCAAGGAGCTGAGTTCAATCCCTGGTTCAACAACAACAACAACAACAACAACAACAACAACAACAACAACAAAATTGATGGTTGAGTGCATGAAGATGTTTAAGGCTAGTGGATGAATGAATGAACTTTGTATTTGAGAAAAACATAAATTTTGGGGGAGATGGGGACTGAATGACAGAATATAGTCATTTAAATGTTTATGTTTCTCTGCAATGGTTAATTTTGAATTTTAAGTTGATTGGATTGATAAAAGACTAGGAATTTAGTTGTGCACACACTTCTGGTGTAGGCAGCTAAGCAGACAAGAATGGTGGGGTTGGTCTGAAGGAACTGAACTTTCCATCCCATCAATGCATGGGCAGTAACTGTCCCTGTGGTGAGTTAATGTAAAACTAAATGCAAAAAGTTACTCTGCTCAACTTTCTGTGATCCTGCTTCCTTATAAGACCACAAGGAGGCTTGGTGTACTGTCAGTAAATCATCAATAGACAGTGTTCCTAGAATAGACCTACAAAATAAATCAAAGTGAAGGTCAAAATGTTTCTAACTGTACAAAATGACTAAGGTATTGCTAACCAACTAAAAAGCATTGCTGTGGTAGTTAAGACCACACATGCACAGAGGTACATTAAACAAACACTAAACAATGCTCCTAGAAAAAAATGTATGTGAGTAATGGTCATGCTGTCCCTAATGGTAATGTTCTGTGTTAAATGACAAATTTGTTTGCCAAACAGGATGTGGTTTCTAGTTTTAAAACCTCTATACTTCTAAGGCTCCTGGCCATTTGTCCTTTCTTGTGTGAGTATGGTCAAGTGATCCTGGGCCCAGTAATGAAAGGCTCATGAATTTTATTTATTTATTTAGTTTGTATTTTAGGGAAGGGTCTACAGGGTGTTCAAGGTCTCACTACTATATTGGACTCGTAGTGATCCCCATGTTTACAACCTCCCAAGAGCTGAGATTACAGGTGTGCACCACTATGCACAGTCTCAATTGCCTTCTCAGAGCACCTTGGGGGCGGGGCCGGCAGAGTAGGCCCAGGGATCAAACCCCGGCCCCTGCACCTGCTTGCTGGCGCTTTAGTCCACTGAGCTATTTGACTGGCCCAAGGCTCATAAATTTTAATATTGGACTCTGGTCTGGTTTCTATGTTGAGAACCTGTAACAATCCCAAGTGCACTCAATTTGACCCTCTTCATTCATACATATGCAAAAGGTGGGCATAGAGCATCTTAAAGGCAGAAAGTGTGAGGGAAATAAAAGGAACCAGAACAAAGAGACTGACTCTTCTTCACACTCTTGCAATGACCTGGCTTGTCTATGAGCCCTACCCTGTTTGGAATAAAGCTTTGTTTTCTCTAAAGCAATATATACTTTGCTTGTACATGGTCCTTTATCGCTTGGGTGTGGCAAGCTTGGTGAATTCTTTTTCCTGGACTGCCAAGAACCAGGTAGAGACATTAGGCCCATCTGTGAGGATGATTCCAGAGAAGATTAGGCACATAAGACAGAAACTGATGGGAGACATGACCTGAATGTGGGTGGCTCCATCAATAGAGTAGGGGACTACAAGAACAAAGGTGGAAGAGGGAGGAAGCTTTCTGACTGAGGCTTCCTGGGTCTCTTTCTTGGCTGTCGGAGGCACAAAGCTTTCCTCTGCCATGATCTTCCACCATGATGCTGCTTCCTGCTGCAGACCTAAAAGCAGTGGTGCTGGCTAACCATGGGCTACAATCTCTGAAGCCATGAATAAAAATAAACCTTTCCTCCTTTGTTTCTGTCAGGCATTTGTCAGAATGATGAAAAGCTTACTAACACAGCCTCCAAAAGTCATGATACAACATGAAATATCAGTGATAAGAGGTGGAGCCTTCAGATGATCAGGCCATGAGAGCTTTGCCCTTGTAAATTGGATTAATCCCCTTAGAAAAGAGGCTTCAGAGAACTGTCTGACCCCTTTCCCCTTTCACCAGGTGAAAACACAGCATTTGTTCATCTGGAGAGTCTAGTAACAAGGTGTTATCTTGTAAGCAGAGATTGTGCCTTAATCATACATCATATCTCTCAGTGCTTTGATCTTGGAGTTCCCAGACTCTAAATTATGGAAGAGTATATTTAAAAAATTACCCTGCATAATGTATTTTGTTATAACACCAAGTATGGACTAAGATGTGTTCCCTACTGCCACACTCCATTCCACCATAATCTACCGTAATCTTATCTTTGCTGTAATTAGGTTTCCTTTCTCTTCTCCTTGGGGTCCTTGACCTATCAGCTGTTTTCTCTCATCTGTCTGTTCATTGCCTCTAGTGGCAAAATTAAGCCAGAGCAATTGATCCCTATAGATCTCAAAGAGCCTATGCAGCATGTCAACAATGTTTGGTCTTTGTTGTGTTATTGTCTGTTGTAACTCTGCTGTAAGGTGTAGGCTCCTTGCCTGGAGCATGTCTTCTAGGCAATTATTTACCTCCTAGTGTCTGAGAAATCAAAGATGTTTACTGAGGGCTTCTTCTCATTATAGGGGCAAACAAAAAGAAGAGGATATTAGATTTCACAATAGGGCAATTTTTATTAATTATGGCCCTGAACTTTTCCATTTTTATGTTTGTTTACTTTTCACAGAAAAAGATGTTTCTTTTTTCTCTTCAGCAGTCCTTTATCATTCTATAGCTGTCATATGACACTCTACTTCCTCAAAAAGTAGTTTAAAAAGCTCTCTAAAAGTCTCAGAACAAATGTCTGAGGTTGTTTATAAAAATGTAAATATGCCAACTTGTTGTTAGAGTTATACCTATGCCAGGTAATTACAATGACAAGAAAGGAGTCCTTTGGGCTTTTTTAATGACTCAACTTTTTGACCTCTTGCTGGGTATTTTCAGATTTCTATCTGCCCTTTTCTCAGCCAACTTTCAGTAGCTCTCAAAGTAAGTGACAGCTTCTGGCTGCAGCAGTTCTGTGCAGCCTTTCTCTGGTGTCACCATAGAGACACATCTCTCACTGTGGGGAAAGTCACATTATAATAAGGAAGACTGCTGTACAATATGAATTGATGCAATGAACAGCAAACAGAGTAGAATTTGAAGTAGGAAGGAACTAAGTGGGAACAGGGGTAGCTGGAGGAAGGAGACTGCTTCATTTTCTTGTTCAGAAAGGAGAGACAAAATGTATAGTCCAATACTCTCTCTGTATGCCTGATTTATAAATATGTCAGTATGTGACCCAAGATTACCACTATAGCAATGATGTAGTGATATGCAGATTATTTGTGATCCTGAGTTGCTTCTGCATGTTGTTTTGGAAGATCTAGAAAAACAATGACATGAGATTTAACAAGCTTGACAACAAGCCTTGCAAAACTGATAGGAAAAAAAAAATGTGCCTAAGTAAACAATGGGAAAAATTAATGAAAAGCTGTGTATCAAAGCACAGAAAAAGAATGGATTTTTCTTCTACGTTTCATGTGTTCTTAGATTCCAAATTATAAAAAGTAGACTAACATGAGAAGAACTGAAGTTTAACAAAATGTATATTTCATGTAGAAGGTATAAGTAAGGGAAATAATTTAGTATCTAGAGCAGATTTAGGAGTTATGTAGGCTTTATGTTTAAACACTTTCCTTCCCCCAAATAAGAAGGAAGGATGTGGTGAAAGCCTGGTAAGACAAAGTAAAGGTTTGCTATTTTGATTTAAGTTATGCTTTTCCCATTATCAGCCTTTAGTGGCCTTGTCACCCTGTCTTCTGGTGCAGTAAGAAAGACATTTATGCAAATGGAGATTTTTTAAATAGATGTAAATATCTCTTATAAAAGGTCAACCTTGCACAGCTTCTTCTGTGTCTGCAGTTTCTTACTGTAACCAGTTTAAAGCAATTCTCATGCTAAAGAGGAACATCTCGAGATGGTACAGTGTATTCTTTTATTTATTTGTGTGTGTGTGTGTGTGTGTGTGTGTGTGTGTGTGTGTGTGTGTGGCCAGCTCAGACCACCAGGGGGCGGGGCTGGCTGGCATGTGGTGCTGGGGGATTGAACCATGGTCCCTGTGCTTTGCTAAGCTTGTTCTAAGTAGGTGCTTTAGACCACTGAGCCATCTCACCAGCCGGTACAGTGTATTCTTACAGTCAAAAGTTGAGTTCTCATGTTGTGAGCCCAGTCACAAAGATATTTCACTGGGCAATCAATTATGAAAAACTGGTAAAGAAGTATGAATAAAAATAATGCATTATTATTTTTACTTATCAAGCTAACAAAGATTTAAAAATAACAATATTTACTAATTATGAGAGATATAATTAAGATGTTTGTACATTTTTTGGTGGAAGTAGAAACTATAGATTGTCAGGAAATCAGCTTGGCAATCTGAACCCATTATTGTGTGAGACAGCATCATGGAAGCTGGTGCAGAGGTAGTATAATAATCTACCAAGACAGAAACAGAGTCAAAGTTAAGTTGAATAAGAATGTTGCATAGCAGCAGGCAAGATGCATATGCCCATTAATCATTCTAGATTAACCTAAATGGATCACTGGGGATATACCTCAGCGGCATAAACACCTGCCTAACAAGTGCAAGGTCCTGAGTTCAATGCCTGGTACTACACACACACACACACACACACACACACACACACACACACACACCCGCCCCAGTAATAAATTGAATGGATTAAGAAATGCCTAGGGGGATGACAGATAGCTCAACAGACTAAAGCTCCTGCTTAGGCAGAGTGCAGGGACTGGGGTTCATTCCTCACCGGTGTGCCATGCTGGCTCTGCCCACTTGGTGTGCTGAGACTTGAGGCCAGGCTTGGTGGTGTGCATCTGTAATCCCAGCATATGGGAAGCTGAAAACAGGAGGATTGCTACAAGTCTGATCTGTGTAGTGAGAACCTGTAGACCCTGCACTAAATACATTAAAAAAAAAGAAAAAAGAAATGCCTAGCATGTTAGTGGAGCACAATTCTGGGTGTTTCTGATGGTTGGCATGTAGGTCAGAAAATTGAGGGAGAAAGACCTACCCTGGATGTGTGTGACACCAACTAATAGGGTTATAGTTTATAAAAGGGTGAAAGAAGAAGGAAACGAAATTTCTGTTTTGGAAAAGCTCCAGTCTTGGCTGTTGTCTGTGGACACCGGTCTCCAGTTTCTTTAGTCTTCCATGCATATTTGCATAGGTGAATCTACAATGAACTCCCAGGCCCTTGATTTTAGACTGGTGCTACATCTTTTTATTTATTTATTTATTTTTGATACAAGGTCTTGCTAGGCAGCTTGGATTTGTTGTAATCCTCCTGTCTCAGCTTCCTAGTGCTGGGATTACAGGCATCTGCCACCATGTCTGGTTCCAGGGCCCATGGCACATGACTTGGGTTCTGGGGTCAGTACAGTGTGTGGTACTAGGGTTTGAACTTGGGACCTTGAACTTGCCAGACAGGTGCTTATGCTGCTGAGCTATCTCCCCAGTCTGCTGCTGCACCTTTGGTCCCTCTTCTGCAGCTTTGATCTACTTAGGCTGAGCTGCTACCGGATCACCAGCTCTATCACAGATTCATACTGTGGATTCTTCTGTAGCTGATCCTGTAGATGACCATTGTGGACACTCCTGATTCTATAAGGCTCCCTAATAAATACTTTCCCATAATGCTCTTTGTGCCATGTCTTAGCTACTCTTATTGTTGAGACAAAATACCCAACACCCAAAATTAAAGAAGGAAAGGTTTACTTAGTTCACAGTTTGTGGAGGCTTCAGTGCATAATCAGCTGACTGCAAAACAGAGTGGCATGGTGGAGGAGCAATAGATTTTTTGCCATAATTTTATTGATAAATAACAATGAGACAGTTTCAAATCAAATCGGTAGGACAGTTTCAATAATTAACACACTGCATACATTCTTTGTAGTGGTTAATTGCTGTACAAGATGCGGACATGATACCCTATTTACAAACACCATTAGAACAAATCATTCTATTCATTAACAGAATGTAACTATATATCTATCCCAACCACTTTGAATACACAGATACAAAATGGA
>NW_004524883.1:9942-11836 GCF_000260255.1 Octodon degus
TTTCTCTAATTTTGGTCTGCAAACTTAGGTTGTTAACCATCCAGAAAACAAGCTTGTTGTTATTATTGAACAACTTAGGCTGTTAAGCTTAACCTCACTATCTGTCTGTATATCAAACATCTTAGGCATAATATGGAACAGGTATTTTTCATCAAGTGAGGAGAAATAGTTTGAGGAGGCAGAAAACAACAAAAGCAACAGGAGCAAAAGGGGTGGGGCACAAGTCTGTTTCTATATATTGTAAGCAGGCTACCTGCCCTGGGGTGGGTGTAGCACCCATAACATCTCCCTGCCCTCCTCTTGTGCAGGCTCAAGATGTTTATGCAGTGATTTAGCTAAACTTCTAAACTTCTCAAGTTGACACAGTGAATCAACCATTACAGCATCCCAGATCCTAAGAAGCCACCCTAGGGCATGTCCTGAACACCTCAGAATGCAGGCCTGCTGAATTACTTAGAACTTCTAAACCTCTCAAGTTGACACAATGCATCAAGCATTATAGGCTACCCTTTGCTCCTCTAGAGGATACTAATTTCTACAATGCAAGGAAGGTCCACACACTTGATAGCAGAGGTATTGTTGTCTTATTTTATCTGTTTCCATATTTCTTTGTACACAGTAGTGGTCATACATATTAAGGGGTCTCATTTTGGCAGATGTATATGTACACATAACATATTTTTGATTTTTAACTATTTTATTTCATTATTTACTTATTTTTATCTTTTCTTTTTTATTTTTAAAAGAGAATAAAATAGCAAAAAAAAAAAATAGAATGATACAGAATTTCACCAAAACAAAATGATAAGAATTTAACAATGGCTGTTGTATTGCATATTGTTGAACAATATATATTGAACAACATATTGTTGAATTTGTTGCTCAGATTACCAGATATAAGCATGAAAAATTGGCCAAATAGTTAAAAAGAACAAAATTTAACCATTAATTGTTCCTTGCAGTAGACTATTAAAATCAGCAGTACAATTATCCAAGCTATCCTGTATATATACATATATATATATATTTTTTCTTCCTTCTTTTCTTTTTTCCTTTTCTAACATGTTTTAGTAATTCCCCCATCCTCCTTTGCTATATTCGTCCCACTTGTTTCACATTGTTTGGAGGTTTCGATGCATATATTTTGGTCATCTTCCTTCACCTTATTACCCGTCCTTATACCTTTTCTACTTCTCCTTCCCCTTGTATGGTAACCGTCTCCCTTCTATTTTCTTATCATTCTTCTTAGATTTTCCACGTGAGGGAGAATGTGTGATATCTGTCTTTCTGAGTATGGTTGTTTCACTCAGCATGATGATCGCTAGGGTCATCCATTTTTTCTGCAAATGACAAAATTTCATTCTGTTTATGACTGAATTATTTCATTATGTACATTCACACATTTTCTTTGTCCACTCAGTTGTTGAGGGGCACCTAGGTAGGCTCCAGCATGTTGGCTATAGTATATTTTGTTACAATGAAAGTAACCCTATTTGTATGCTGATTTTAATTCCTTTGGTTATATATCAAGAAATGTGTAACTGGGTTAAATGGTAGTTTTATTTTTACTTTTCTAAGGAACCTTCATATTAAGTTCTATAGTAATCGTACTAACGTACAACTCCCATCAGTAATGTAAAAGGTTCCCTCACCCCCACATTCTTGGCAGCAGGTTTTTTTTTCCCCCATAGTCTTCTTAAAAAATTTATTGGGCCAGGGAGACAGCTTAGTGGCATAAGTGCCAGACTGGCATGTGCAAGGCTCCAAGTTCAATCCCCGGTACTGAAAGAAGAAAGAGGAGGAGGAGGAGAAGGGAGAAGAAGGGAGAAGGGAGAAGGGAGAAGGGAGAAGGGAGAAGGGAGAAGGGAGAAGGAGGAGGAGGAGGAGGAGGAGG
>NW_004524883.1:15768-18262 GCF_000260255.1 Octodon degus
ATGTCATCCACAAATAAAGATAATTTAACTTCTTCTTTGCCTATTCTTATTCCTTTTATTTCTTTCTCTTGTCTAATGGCTGTAGCTAATGATTTGCTTGTGTTTTTTCTGCAAAGCTGGGTCAATTGTCATGAGTTTCGTTTGTTTGTTGTTGGTGACTTTCATTTCTTGACCTATTTTGGAGGCTAATTTTGCAGTATATAGCAATCTTGTTTGACAATGATTTTATTTTAGGGCTTCAAATTTTACTTCATACTTTCCTAGCCTTTAAGATTTGCACTGAGAAATTTGCTGTAATTATGATGGGTTTGCCTTTATAGGTTATTTGACATTTTTCTCTACTAGATTGTAGTGTTCTCTCTTTGTTCTGAACTTCTGGGTGTTTGAATATGATGTATCATGGAGATTTTTTTTCCTGGGTACCTCTACTTGGGGTTCTAAATGTCTCATTTACCTGAGTATTCAATGTATTACCTAGTTAAAGCTTCATCCAGCTGTGTATTTACATCTTCATTTATTTTTTAATGTATTTAGTACAGGGTCTACAGGGTCTCACTACACAGATCAGACTCATAGTGATCCTCCTGTTTTCAGCTTCCCAAGCACTGGGATTACAGGCATGTGCCACCACACCCAGTCTCAATGTCTCAGCACACCTGGAGGAGGGGCTGGCTCAGCATGTGGTGCTGGGGATTGAACCCAGGTCACTGATCTTTGTCTAAGCAGGTGCTTTAGTCTGCTGAGCTATCTGTCTGGCCCTTATTTCCATCTTTAAAAAGGGTTATTTTGTGGTTTCACTCAGTTGCTTATTCATTTCTTCAGTAGTTTTTACTGTTTATTTTTGGTAAGTCAGGACTCAAAGTTTCCCAGGAACCCTGGCCCAAATACTCTCCCTTTTGATTTCCAGGGCACCCTGCTCCAAAGCTCTCTCCCCCTTGGTCCCATGTACAGCCAAGCCCAAAATACAGAACAAGTCTGCCTGATTTTGACTTGGGCATGCAACGACAGAATCTCTCCTTTGTTAACATTGAAAGTCCTCCACAGACCAGGTATCCCTGACAAGATTATCTATCCTTCAGCTGTTCCAGCTCACAACACAACCACCCCCAAACCTCGTAAAGCCCTGTGCCTTCCCTTGTTTGCTGCTGTCTTGGACCACTAGACAACCAGTCTGCTTGCTGACCCCAATAAATCTTCTACTCATGTCAGAATGCCTGGTCTGTTGAATTGCATAGGTTCATACCTAACAGGTTTTTGAATTCTTTTCTGAAATTCATCAGTTGTATCTGTGTGAACTATTTTAGAGCATTAATAAAATTTGGAGGCATCTTATTGACTTATTTTCTCATGATCATTGTGATTTTGGGTAGAAGGTTATAGATCTAATAGGACAGACAGCTGTTACTACTACAGTAAGGATTTAAAAAAAATTTGGGGATACAGGGTCTTGCTATGAAGTTCAGACTCATAGTGATCCTCCTGTCTCAGCTTCTTCAGCACTGGGGTTATAGGAATGTACCACCATACCTGGTTTCAGGGCTGGCATGGCATAGAGTACAAGGGATTGAACTTGGGACCATGTGCTGGCCAGGCAGGTGCTTATGCTGCTGAGCTAAATCCCCAGCAGAAGGATGTTTTTAATGTGTAGATTTCTCCCTGTCATATATTGTTATCTTTTGGAATGATTTAGTATGCTGATTCCTACTCAACTTAATTAGAGTAGATGTATCTATCTGTAGCACTGCCTTGTGTGCATGCCTTAGAAAATGAGTGTGTCATTTTCTCTAGACTTCCATGATGGAATCCAGAAGACATCTTATTTGTTTTAAATTTTTTGGTCTGTTTTTAAAATATGTACTTAATTCGACCCAGAGCGCAGGTCCAGGGTGAGTGAGACTGCCTGGGGCCCACTGGATCCTATTCAACCCAGAGCCCAGGCCCGGTGTGGAACCTTTCAGAAGAACTCCCTGCAAAGAGGCTAGCAGCAAGACCCACCCAGCTTATTCAGGAGCAGAACATCTTGCCAGAGTGGCACAGAGGGTTCATCTCCAAGGGCTGCAGCAAGAAGAAGTGAAGCTCAGCAGCCAGACCCAAGCCACACCCACCTGGAGGAGTCTGAACTTCATAGATCTGGACTTGGTGCTAAGGTAATGACTCTATCTAAGCTCTACACTGAAGGTCAGAAGACAGTGGTATACAAAATGACAAAGATAAGGAACAAAATGCAGTATCAGGCCCCGAGTCCATTCAGAACAAATACAGAAGACACTAGCAAAGAAGAAATTAGAAATCACACACATGAAATCTCTGAAATAATAGCATTGGAAGTAAAGAAACAACTGCAGAAAGGTATAGAGGAAATTAGATAAGAAATAATTTCTGAAGTAAAAAAAGAAATGATAACTATAATCAAAGAAGTACTAAGTGCTTCTAAAGCAGTCACTGATAAAAAAATAGAGCAGAATATAAAAATGATGGAATCCTTGAATAAGCA
>NW_004524883.1:18572-22280 GCF_000260255.1 Octodon degus
GGGAAACAACCTGACATTCAGTAACTGAAGCATACAGAACTCCAAATAACATCAACCCAATTAAAACCACACCCAGACATATAATAATCAAGATCCCAGAAATCCAGCATAGGAACAGTATACTAAAAGCCACTAAAGAAAATAAACAGATCACATTTAAAGGAAAACCCATCAGAATAACTGCAGATTTCTCTTCACAAACCACGAAGTCAAGAAGAGCATGGAGCAAAGTAATAGAAGTCTTGCAAGAAAATAAATTCCAACCCAGATTGATATACCCTGCAAAACTCTCTTTCAAGTATAGTGGAGAAGTGAAATACTTCCATAGCAAAAGACAACTTAAGAATTTCGTGATGACAAAGCCAAGCCTACACAGACTACTAAATGATGTTCTAGAAAAGGAGCAAAATGATCACAACTCCATGAATGAGAATGGAAAGAACACACCAAATAGGGCAAACAAACACAGGAGAATAAGAGGTATACAAAAGTAGTCTTTCAATTATTCCTTTGTGTACAGCAGCAAAATATTTCCATCAGCACACTCTACAAATGGACCTCTCCCACACCCTATGCGCCATAATTCCATCTGGGTCTAAAGGGTGGATTTCAAGGAAATAGCAGTAGCTCAGTCCCACAAGTGACGCCTAGCCACCAGTTAGTGTCATGGAGATTATCCATGTCCACAACACACTAAAACTTTGCACGATATCCTATCCCCAAACTGTTAGAAGTGCTGGTTATTTATTTTCCATTCCAGTATTTATCTTATGTTTTATTCTTAGTACTTCTTTACTATCATGCAAACTTTTTCTTAGTTCAATTGTTTTGAAACATCTAATTTTTAACTAATTAGTATTTAATTTTCTGAATACTGCTTAATCTTAATTTTTGTTTTAAGATTTATACTATATCTTTGACTTATAATTTATTTAAAAGACATGGCATGATATTTTCTCCTAGTATTAGAAACTTTGAAAAGTATATTTCCATTTTCCATTGACTTTATATTACTCCTTCCCTGTCTTTTATACACACATACACACACATATATGAAAAAAAATATGTGTATAACCCAACATAAGATTAGTACTGTTTCATAGCAATCTGCAATGACCTTTTAAATAAGCATTCATCTAATATATTTTATATAGTCCTGCATAACTATCATTTTGAGAGTTCTTTATTGTTCTTCCAAGAGCATACTGCAACTTCTCTTGCCTTTTGAATTATGCTCTTTGTTGTTTCCTGTATGCTACTTCTGAAAGTATTAGCATATTTAAAGTTTGTATAACTGGAAAATATTTTACTTTTAGTTTTCAAAGGTATGTTTGATAAGTATAAAATTCAGAGAAGACAAATTTTGTTTTACTTTCTTTTTTTTGTAGTTATTTCTGAAAATCATTTTTTTCATAATTTTATTGATAAACAAATAGCAATGAGAAAGTTTCAAATCAAATCACTAGGACAGTTTCAATAATTAACACACTGCATACATTCTTCTTAGTGGTTAATTGCTGTACAAGATGGGGACTTGAGATCCTATTTACAAACACCATTATTTGCTTTCTTTTAGTCCTCTAATTAGTCTAATTTTTACATACTTGGTCTTTTTTTTTTCTTTCTAATGTGGAATAAGATGCTATTTAATTTTGTTCTTCCATAGCTAATATTTTTTATGTATGTGCTTTAATGATTTTTTCTTTACAATGAGTTTTGGACAATTTCATTTTTGTGTATCTTGGTATGATTTTATTCAAATTTCTTGTGCAAAAGGTTCATTTTTCTTGGAAATGTGGTGTTATAAGTTTAACTAAATTCAGAAATTTTAAATCTTTAAATATTTATTGTCTACCGCTTTTTACTTTGAGAATTCTAATTATATGAATATAAGTTTCTTAATTTTGACACAGAGTGAACTATTATATGACTGATCTGTGATTTCTTCATTTTTATTTTGGACAGTTTTTGTTGTTATATTCATTTAAGTTTGTAACTAATTTATTTACAATGTGCAACCTATTAATCTCATGTGATGTATTCATTTCAGAAATATTTCTCTAAAAATCACTCTTCTACATCTTATATCTTTCACATTTCAATATTTGTCTACAACTTTTAATATGATATGAAATTATTGATTTTCAATAAAGTTAATAAAAATAAAATATGTATTTATTGTGCCTATTGATTTTATAAAATATTTTATTTTGATGTTCATGCATTCATTTTGAACATAGCTATGCTCCCTTATCCTCCCTTTTACCTTCTCCATCCTCCCTTTCCTTTCATCTTTCTTGTATAATAATAGTATCTCTTCTTAGAGTTCACATATTAAGAAAAACGTGGTATTTTTCTTTCTGACTCTATCTGGTTTATTTTGCTTAACATGATAATTTCCAGTTCCATTCATTTTCCTGGAAATAATGGAAGACATGTTTTAGACAATACTCACATAGGCAAAATACCTTGAGGACTGTATTTGTTTGTTTCTTTGTTTGCTTTTTTGTGCAGGATTTCACTACACAGCTCAGATTCCTAGTGATCCTACACCCAGACTGAGGACTGTATTTGTAATTAATTGTAAATATGTTACTTTAATTTGTTTTGTGAAAAGTGTAAAGCATTCTAACAATTTTTTCTTCTTTTTAAATGTATTTAATACAAGGTCTATAGGGGCTCACTATACAGATTGGACTCAAGGTGATCCTCCTGTTTTCAGCCTTCCAAGCACTGGGATTACAGGCATTGCCACCATGCCCAGTCTCAATCTCCATCTCAATGTGCCCTGGGGGCAGGGGTGGCACTGTACACTGGGTATCTAACCCTGGTTCCTGCATCTGCCTAAGCAGGTGCTTTAATCTGCTGAGTTGTCTGGCCCCCCTCTAACAACAAATTTTAATATAGGCTTCTTTTGTTTCCATGCTGTTGATTGTTTAATGTAACTCTTTGGTTATGATGCTGAATAAATGCAGTTTGGGGGTTTTGCAAAGGACGAATACAATACAAGACACATTTTTATAGAATTATTTTCTAATAGTCACCGAAAGAATCATATACAAGATTGTAGAAAATCTGACCACACACTAAGGACCAAAGAATCCAGATGAGGGCCTGGATCCCACAATAATGTCTTGCATGAGTTCAGCTGAAGACCTAGAGCCCATAACAATGCCTCATGCAGACCAGTTTCACAGATCTGCACTTGGAAGGCTGCAGGTCAGTGGCAGAAGCTAGAAAGTCCATGCTAGCAGGATGAAGGGTCTGTGCCAGCAGACTAAGGGATCCACACTGGAGTCAAGAAGAAACACTGAAAGTAAGAACCAGAGCTGCCTCAAAAAGTGCCACAGCCACCCTCAGCAACAATGAGGTCCCCAGCTGTTCCAGCAATGAGGAAAGCCGAGTTCCCATCAAGAAAGCCAACATGATAAGCTTCTCCAGAAGACTTTTGTCTCAACAATTGTTGTAGGCAACTAAGTTAGATTAAATATTATAAGCAGAGATATTATAAGCAGTCAGATAGGGCTACTCCCATGAAGGAGACAGTGCAGAATATTGGATTATTTTTCTGAATTCACACTCCTACAATATTTAAATGGCAATGGTTCAGACAGGTAGTGAGGTTAAGTTTAACAGCCTAGGTTGTATGGTAATAACAATAAGCTTCTCTTCTGGAAGGTTAACAACCTAAGTTTGCAGACCAAAATT
>NW_004524883.1:22380-28723 GCF_000260255.1 Octodon degus
TTTTTGTGGAACCAGAGATTGAATTCAGGCCCTTGCGCTTGCCAGGGAAGCACTTATTCCATTGAGCCATCTCCCCAGCCCTATTTGATTATTATTATTTTTTAAAAAATATTTGGTTATTGCAGGATCTCACTATACAACTTGGAGTTGTGGTGATCCTCCTGCTTTTTGCCTCCCCAGCACTAGGATTACAGGCTTGGGCCACCACACCCAGACTCTAGCTGGCTCAGCCTGCACTGGGGGGGTGGGGCTGGTGCAACATGTGGTTTTGGGTATCAAACCGTGGTCCTTGTGCTTGCTTAAGCTTGCCTAAGCAGGTCCTTTAGTCCACTGAGCTATCTTGCTGGTCCTTCGTTTGATTCTTTTAGTGTTACATTTTTTGAGTTCTTTATGTAGTCTAGATATTAACTCTCTGTTGAAAAAGAGCTGGCAAATATATTCTCTCATTCTATAGATTGTTTCTTCATTCTGTTGATTGCTTCTTTGTGCAGAAACCTTTTCATTTGATGTAGTTTCTTTAGTTGATTGTTGCTGTTACTTCCTATGCTATTGAAGTTCTGTACAAGACATCTTTGTGCCTATGGCTTAAGTTATTTTTCCTTTTTTATTTTTTAAGGTAATTTTATTTGTATACTTTAAAAGTTGTACATAGAAACTTGTAAAACTGAAGGAAATCTTAAGTAAAAGGGAGGGTGAAATTTTTGAATACTGAAGGAAATTAGAGAAATAGAACAAAAACTATAAAATGTTTAAAAAATTAACTTTCACAGCCCCTCCAGCGTTTGTTGTTGGCTGACTTCTTGATGATAGCCATGCTTTCTGTGGTGAGATGGAATACATGCTGTTTTAATCTGCATTTTGCAAATGACCAATGTTGTATTTTTTCCTTTGAGAAGTGTATATTTATTTCAGGTGACTATTTTTGGATTGGGTCTTTGATTTTTAAAAATTCTTTATATGTTCTAAATAGAAGGGCTTTGAGGGACACTCAGCTAATTTTTTTTTAATTCATGAAACTTCTTTTTGCTCTGTTGGTGATTTCTTTTGATGTGCAGAAACTTTATAAAAAAGATGAGATCCCAGGTGTTGATTCATTGAAGAATTTCCCATGAAGTTTGATTTCTGTTCATAAACTCTATCTACCCTTATGGGTTCAAGATTTCTAACTACTTTCTTCTTTAGTAGATTTAGTGTTTCTGTTCTAATATTTAAATCTTTGATCCATTTTGACTTTAGTTTAGTGCATAGTGAGTCATGTGTCAAATTTTAGTCTTCAGCATGTGGATAGCCAGTTTTTCCAGCACCATTTATTGAAGAGGCTATCTTTTTTTTTCAGTGAGCATCTTTAGCCCTTTTGTCAAACATAAGGTGTCTAAATGTGTTTATAGTTGTGTCTGCATCTTCTAACTGTTCCACTAACCCTTAGGTCTATCTTGTTGTCAATACCATGCTGATCTTATCTTAGTAGCTTTATAGTATAATTTCAAGTCAGGGATTGGTGATTCCTCCTGCCTTTTCCTTGATGCCCAGTGCTGCTTTTGCTATTCTGTCTCCTTTGGTTCCAGATGAATTTTAAGAGCCCTACAAGTCTCTTGCTGGAGTTTTTGGGGTCTTTTATCTAGAGTATCATGTTATCCGTGATTGTTTTCCTTAGCTCTTTGAGGTATACTAATGTTTATTTAAATTAGGATTGCATTGAATCTGTATAACAATTTGGCGGTATGGCCATTTTCACAATGTTGGTCCCTACTATCCATGAGGAAAAAATATCTTTCCATTTTCTGAAATTCTCTTTAATCTGTTTTGAAAGTAGTTTTTCACTCCAGAAATCTTTTATTGTTTTATGAGATTAATTCCTACATATTTCTTTTTTTATGTTATTGTGAAAAGCATGTTTACCCTAATTTTGTTCTCAGTGCATGTTGTTTTTGTACAAAAACTCTATTGAATTTTAAGTGTTGACTTTGTATCTTGCTATGCTACTGAATTTGGTTAAAACTACAAGTCTCTTGGTGGAGCTTTTGGGGTCTTCTATCTAGAGTATTGTGTCATCTGTGAATAAGAATAATTTTACTTCTTCCTTTCCAATCATTATTCCTTTCATTTCTCCCTCTTGTCTAATTGTTCTGAATAATGTTTCCAGAGCTATACTGAATAGGATTGGTGACAGTGAATATCCTTGTCTTGTACCTGATTTAATTTATTTTTAATTAATTAATTATTTATTTGGTACAGAGTCTTGCTATGCAGCTTGGATTTGTAGTAATCCTCCAGTCTCAGCCTCCCCAGAATTGGGATTATAGGAATGCACCACCATGCCTGGTTTCAGTGGCTGGCATGGCATGCCAGGCATTTCAGGGCCAACATGGCATGTGGTACTAGGGATAGAACCCAGATCCTTGCACTTGCCAGGCAGGCGCTTACACTGAGCTATCTCCACAGCTCTTATTTCTGATTTTAAAGTGAAAGTTTTCAGCTTTTGCCCATTTATTATGGTGTTAGCTGTTGTTTTGTCATAGATGGTTTTTATTGTTTTGAGTCAAAGACCATCTATTCTGATTTACTGCAAGGTTTTAGTTATGAATAAGTGGTGGACTTTTGAGAAATTTTATTTACATCTGTTGAGATGATTACATGATTTTTGTCTTTGGCTCTGTTGATGTGCTCTATTTTAATTATTTGCATATGTTGAACCATCCCTACCTTGCTGTGATCAATCCTATTTGGTCATGATGTATAATTTTCTTGATGATTTGCTTCATTCTGCCTGCTAGTATCTTTAAGGATTTTGGCATTTTTATTTATTAGGGAGATTGGCCTATAGTTCTTTATTTTATTTTATATTTTTGGTATTTTGTTTCTCTGGTTTTGGTATCAGCGTAGTGCTTGCCTCCAGGAATGAGTTTGGGAGACTTGCTTCCATATTAAATTTATTAAAGAGTTTGAGAAGAATTGCATTATATCATCTCTATCTTTCTTGTAGATTTCAGCTATAAATCCATCAGGACCTCAGCTTTTCTCTGTTGGTGAGTTTTTAGTTACATTTTCAGAGTCATTGATTGATCCTGGGTCATTCAGAATTTTTATATCTTCTTGATTCAGCTTTTGTATTCTGTGAGAACAAAGATTTTTGAAGTAGATATTGATGATTTTCTGAATTTCTATAGGATCTGTGATGATTTTGCTCTTTTCATTTATTACATAAGTTTGAATTTTTTCATTCTTTTTTTCTGATAAGGCTGGTTAGGGGCTTATCAATTTTTATTTATCCTTTCAAAGAACCAACTCTTCAATTAATTAATTCTTTGTATTGTTTCCTTAGTCTCAACAGCATTAATTTCTACTCCAATCTTTATAATTTCCCCCCTTGCATGAACTTTGTGCTCAACTTGCTTTTATTTTTCTAGGAACTTAAGATGCAGCATATGATTGTTTATTTGAGCTTGTTCTATTATATATATATATATATATATATATATATATATATATTTGGTACAGTATCTCCTTAATGCATTTTACTCACAGTGATCCTCCTGCTTTCAGCCTTCTCAGCCCTGGGATTAAAGATGTGTGCCACCTCACCTGGTCTCGGTGGCGTGCTCAGTGCACCCCAGGATGGGGCCAATGCCGCATGTGGTGCTGGTGCTTGCCTAAGCAGGAGCTTAGTCTGCTGAGCTATCTCACTGGCCCTGTTCTGTTATCCTTTTGTGGGAATTTACCACTATAAATTTCCCTTCTAAGAGTACTTTCATTGCATCCCACAGGTTCTGGTAAGTTGTATCTGCATTTTCATTTGACTTTAAATGTTGCTTAATTTCTCCTTTAATTTTATCTGTGATCCATTGATTTTTAGGAGGGTGTTATTTAATTTCTATTTTTTTAATGAAGGTTTTGCAAATTCTTTTGTCAATAATGTTCAGTTTCATTGCATTATGTTCAGAAAACATATATGGGATAATTTCAATTCCTTTGTATTTACTTAAGCATGCTTTATGTGCTAGTATAGGGTCTATTTTGGAGAATGTCCCATGTGCAGCTAAGAAGAATAGGTATCCTGTTGTTGCTGGATGAAACACTCTGTAAAGGTCTACTAAGTCCATTTCTTCATAAGTTTGGTTTAGTTCTGTTATTTCTTTGCTGAATTTGTGTCTAGTTGATGTATGTCTTTGTGACAGTGGAGTGTTAAAATCCCCCATTATAATTGTGTTATTGCTCATCTGTTAAAATTTGTCTTATATAGTTGGGTGCTCCTATATTGGGTGCATATGCATTTATGATTATTATCTCTTCCTCTTGCAGTTTTCTCCTAAAAAGTATGTGGTGACCTTTTTTTTTTAACGTCTTTTAATAATTCTTGGTTTGAAATTCATACTGTCAGTAACCAGAATAGCTACACCTGCTATTTTCTTGGTTACTGTCACATGGAGTATTGTTTCCCATCCTGACTTTGTCTGTGAATTTCCTTTTGAACTAAATGTGTTTCTTCTATGCAGAATATTGTTGGATTTGTTTCTTGACCCATTCTGCCAGTCTGCTTCTTTTGATTGGTGAATTGAAACCATTTACATTGATGGTTATAATTCAGATGTATTGTCTTATCTTTGTCATGTTATTTTCTTGCTGTGGGTTCCCCACTTTTCCCTTCTATTTCATTTCTTGCTCTCCTTGGTTATTCCTTTCTCACGTTGTTCTTGAAGTTGTGGTCATTTTTATCTCTTTCTAGAATATCTGTCAGTACTCTTTGTAGGGTTGGTTTTGTGGCCATGAATTTCTTCAGTTGTTCTTTGTCATCAAAGTATCATGTCTCTACATTAAATTTGATAGGTACTTTTTCAGGATATATCTATCTCATTTGGCAGTTATTTTCTTTCACAGCCTGAAATACTTCACTCCAAGCTCTTTTTTAGTTCTTCTTTTTTTTTTTTCTATTGAGAAATATGCTGTGATTCTGATGGGCTTTCCATTCTAGTTGACCTGTTTCTTTTCTCTAACAGGTATTAATATTCTGTTCTTTTGCTGAATTTCTGGGATCTTGACTGTTGTGTGTCTGGGTGTAGATATACTTTGGTTATGGCTAATTGGCATGATATCTGCCACATTTATCTGTACATCATGCTTTGGAAATTTTGGAAATTTTCTGCTACTACTTTTGCAAATAATCTTTTTGCTTCATCTGTGTGGGCTCCTGCTGTTTCATTGACACCTATCAATCTTATATTGTTTTTCTTTGCATTATCTTTCAGCTGTTGAATTGTTGTTTCCTGGCTCCTTGTTATTTTCAAGAGATCTTTCCTTTCACGATAGCTAATTACAATGCTGTCTTGAAGTCTGAAAGTCTATCTTCAGTTTTCTTCAAGAAGGTTTTCCAGCTTTCAATGGAATTGATAATTTCCTGGATATCTGTTTGAATCTATTTCATGTATTTTAATTCTTTCTTGTCTCATTCATTCAATGTTTCCATCATTTTTCTATTCTTTTTTTTTAATCTATGCCTTCTTTAGATGTGCTGAGCAATTCTTTCATGATTGTTGTCATTTATCTTTTTATTGGAGAGCTTATTTGTGATCTGATTTCTTCAATAACTCAGAGGAACTGTTTCTTTTCTTCAGTTGCTATCATTTCAGAAATTTCAAGTGTGTGACTTCCAAGTTCTTCTATGTCTTGTCCTCTGGACTTGTTCTGAGTGGGCTAGAGGTCTGAGATTGCCTTTTGCTCTTTTGTTTCAATATTTTTGAAGCTCTCAATGTTCACCTGGGCTCAGTGGCAATAGTGGGTGGGGTGAGACACAGCTTACCAAGGCTCCCATGATGTTGGATGTGGAGTGGGGCAGGACTCACCAAGGCCCTGAAAGCTGTCCGGGGCTCATCTTGACTTCTGTGATGGTGGTGGGGTAGGCTACAGCTTGGCCAAGATCCCAGGACATGGTGAGGGTAGGATGTAGCTCAAGGTGGCTTCCAGGGGTGGGCAGTGTGGGGCAGGGCTCACTAAGGTTCGGTAGCTGTCTGGGGCTCAGCGAGGCTCCCTGGATGGTGGTGGTTGGGCTGCTGGGCTTGTCATTTGTAGGCAACATAGTGTTAGTTTCTTTTTAAAATCCAATCTGCTCTTTTGTGTCTTTTCATTACAGAGTTAAGACCATTTAAATTAAGAATTATTAAAGTGTTTACCATTTGCTGACATTGTATCATTTTTACAGTGCTGATTCCCTTTTTTTTTCTTTTGTTTAACTACTCTCTCAGTGAGACTTATTCTTTACTATAGGCTTTTGGATAACATTGACCTCATTGCCTCTGTTTAGTGTTTGCTTGTGTATTTTCTTTTTCTTTTTGTTTTTATTGTTTTTTTT
>NW_004524883.1:28823-29860 GCF_000260255.1 Octodon degus
TCCCAGATTTTCTGATCAAGGAGATTATGGGAGGAAAGTGATCAATGATTTAGAGTGTGCTTAAGGAGAGTCACATGGAGGGAAAACATTCTCTCAGGCTTTCACAGAGAGCACATTGACCAAGAAATGGCTGTGACTCATCCACATGGCTGACACTGACAAAGAATCTACAATCTGAAGTACAGGATCTCAGGCTAAATCCTGAGGGGATTTTACTGACCTTATTAGACCCAAAAGCTACAACTCTTGTTGCGTAGGCCTTGCTCTGTCTTGGTCTTAACCACCCAGCAGAGAAATGTAAAAATGAAGTATAAGAAGTAAAGCCATGCTGTTATGTTGAGCTGTAGGGGACTTAGGTCAACAATTTCTGACATTGGCAGTGAAACGGAAGCCCCAATACTATTATGGACTACTGGACTCTTTTAGAATATTTTGCTGAGTTAGCACACCTATAATATTCAAATAACAGAACTAAACAAAAAAGGTGATACAGATGAATGTCCATTTTGTATCTGTGTATTCATAATGGTTAGAATAGATATATAGTTACATTCTCTTAATGAATAGAGGGATTTGTTCTAATAGAGTTTGTAAATAGGATATCATGTCAGCATCTTGTACAGCAATTAACCACTAGGAAGAATGTATGCAATATGTTAATTATTGAAACTGTCCTACCAATTTGGTTTGAAACTGTCTCATTGCTATTTGTTTATCAATAAAATTATGGAAAAATAAAAAAATAAAAAATAAAGGAAATAGTATAGCTGCAAATAATAAATAAATCACAGATCAAATATAAAAATATTTAAATGGCAATGGAACACCCATCTCTGACAAAACTAAACAAAAAAAGGGGACACAAATGAAGGACCATTTTGTATCTGTATATACAAAATAGTTAGGATGGATATACAGCTATTTTCTCTTTTTTTTTTTTCAAAGTTTTATTGACAAACAGATAGCAATGAGACAGTTTCAAATCATATCGGAAGGACAGTTTCAACAAATAATACACTGCATATATTCTTCTTAGT
>NW_004524883.1:37530-52399 GCF_000260255.1 Octodon degus
CACACTCACCGGACCTGGGCTAGGACTGGGTCTGAGCTACTTTCTCTTAATTCAAGGAGAAGATTTGTACTAGTAGTGTTTAGACAGGATATCATGTCTGCATCTTGTACTATGAATAACCACTATGAAGACAACAATATGTAATATATTAATTGTTGAAAATATTGTATTAATTGGTTTTGAAACTGTCTCATTGCTATTTGTTTTTCAGTAAAATTAATTTTAAAAAAGATGGCACCTTGCAACTGTGGGGAGACAGGCACCTCCAGCTGAGAGCCAAACCACAAGACAAAAGATGAAACAAATGCATGCACATGCTTTCCTAAGTCTAGTCATCAGGGATTTATACTGTAAATGAGCATCACCTTGAAAAAGCTGGGAGAGTCACTAACCCTACCCCCTACAGGAAAAGCGCCAAATCTGTATTCATGTTAGGTTGCTACATGACTTGCGTCCCCATTTGATCCTGATTTAATCAATTTTACCTGAGCAATTATATTCATAATCTTACTGGATGACCATAGTTTTGTCCCACCTCATGCTCACCTTGTGATTTCCCCTTCTGCCCACCTTAGACCTGCTTTGTGTTGTCGATTTGCTCTATAAAAATCCCTAGAAAAAGGTAGGTTCCTTGGCAACCCACTTGGGAATGCTTCTGTCTCTTGGACAGAAGTTTTCTTTCCCTCAACAAATTTACTCTGCTCTTACCCTCTGTTTATCCTAAAATTCATTCTTTGATGTTAGAGAACACAAACTCCTACCAGACATCTAGTGTTTGGGAGTTGCTTTCCTCTATATTACAATGAGAAAAAGTAACTAAGACAGTACCCAACCAGGTCTTTATTCAATGTCACCTTTGTAGTGACTTCTTTATAAAAACTGTATCTTTCTACCATACTTCTTTTTCTTGGCTTCATTTTTCTTTCTAGCACTTAGTACCATCAAAAACTTTATGCAGGACCTTGATTACAGGTCAGTCTATCTACAAAGTTCATCATTGTCTAGTAGCCTTGGAAAAGATTTTAAATTTTAAAGTCCAATTAAATGGTACATTTCATTGCACTGCAAGATATTGCGTGTTTCTAAAAATAAGACAGAAATAAGGAGCTTTAATTCAAATCAAGATTTAAAAGGATAGGGACTCCAAAGTGAAAACTGGCTGAGTGAGCAGCCTTCCTTCCTTATGGGTTAGTGAACTGCTGATTAGATTCCCCTTTATTGTAGCTTAGCTGCCTCAGACAAAATTTCTGTTGAAGCTGGATCTTTACAAAACTTGATAGAAAGATACCAGAATGTTAGAAAATACTGGGAATTTCTTACGGCCTTTTACTAAGGTCTTACTGAAATGAGGACATGCTTTGATCTGTGCTGACCTGGCTGAAAACAGAAATAGAACAAAACACACTTACAGAAAGTGCCCCCAAAGTTTCTGCCCATTCTAGAATTAGCATAAAAGGCAAGGAGGTGGGAAACACAGCAATGAGATACAACCAGGACACCTGAGAGGCAAGCAAAAGGCAGGAAGGCGAGTCCCTAGACTATTCCCACCCATTTTCTCCCTTGAACAATCCAATTTAAGTAATCATTCTTCTGTTTATCAGGGCCAGAGAGTAAGTTGCATACTGGTCACATGTGCAGATTGTTTTGCATCACTAATGGTCTATCTTTTGCTTTCATCCCTGTGTTTTATTGAGGAAAACAAATGAATTTAGGCCCAGGGCTAAAAATTCTAAAGCTATAGCTAAGTGATGGAAGGATATTGTGCGGGTAGCAGGTCTGTGAACCAAAAGAGTCTAACACTTCCTAGGATTTTGGGAGTATTGATTATCAGTGAAATTTCAAGCCTAGATGAAAGGGGGTCTTATGTTTCTTCAGCCTCGAATGCAGCCTACACCTCTCTCCTCTCATAAACAGGAAGTGGGCTGCCACACATGTTAAATCTTTAGTCTTCCTTTGTGCCCTTTTCTGTCTCCTAAGAATGACTATGGAGGTCATAGGTGAAATAGGTTTTTTATTTAGTGGGTACTCAGCTTGCCAACTAATAAATTCAGTGTTTTTCCAAATGTGTTTACATCCAAAATGTACCCTACCCCAGTCACATATGTTCACTGGTGAGGCTATCAGAAGGTGATTGGATCATGTGGACTTTAGCTTTATCAAATGGATTAATCCATTGGTGAGATGACATTTTGGAGAAGTGATAGAGAGAAGAGGTAGAGTCTATTGGAGGGAGCAAATCATGGGGCATGAGGAGTATATCTGGTCCCCGGTGTCTTTCTCTCTCTGGCTTTCTTATTTTGTCTTTTTGCTTCCTGCCTTCATGAGATGAACAGCTTTTCTGCACCCTGCTCTTTTGCTGTGATGTTTCCACCTCCCTGTAGGCTTAAAGCAATGGAGCAGGTTGATCATGATCTAAAATTCTGATCCAAAATAAATCTCTTCTCCTGACCTGTACTGTAACATCCTATAACTCAGTTGTGTCCCAAATTTACTGATCAAGGAGATTATGGGGCCACAGAGGAAAGTGATCAATGATGTACAGTGTGCCTAAGGAGAGTCATATGGAGAGAAAACATTCTCTCAGGCTTTCACAGAGAGCAAATTGGTCAAGCAATGGCCTTGACGCATCCACATGGCTGACACTGACAAAGGATCTACAAACTGCAGCACAGGGTTTCAAGGTAAATCCAGAGGGGATTTAACTGACCTTGTCAGATACAAAAGTTACATTTCTTGCTACATAGGTTTTGCTTTATCTTGGTCTTAACAATCTAGCAAAAAAGTATAAAAATGAAGTATAAAAAGCAAAGCTATATTAATATGCTGAGCTGTAGAGGGCTCAAGTCAACAACTGACATTGCCAGTCAATGTCAGAATAACCCACTACTATTATGGACTACTGGACTATATCAGATTATTTTGCTGAATTCATGTACCTACAATATTTGAATGGCAATGGAATACCCATCTCTGACAAAACTAAACAAAAAAAGGGGATACAAATGAAGGACCATTTTGTATCTGTATATACAAAATAGTTAGGTTAGATATACAGCTACTTTGTCTTAATTCAATGAGAAGAAAGATTTTTATTGATAGTGTTTGGACAGGATATCATGTCTGCATCTTGAACTATGAATAACCACTACAAAGACAACAATATGCAATGTATTAATTATTCAAACTGTCCTACTAATTGGTTTTGAAACTGTCTCATTGCTATTTCTTTCTCAATAAAATTAATAAAAGATAAAAATAAATCTCTTCTCCTTTGTTATTTTCAGATATTCTGTCATAGAAAAGAAAAGATGAGTAATACCAACACAAGAACTCCATACTATCCCTGATGAGAAATATAAACTTTAATTGGTGGCTACTTTTTTTTTTTTTGGAGACAGGGTCTCACTATGCAGTTCTGGCTGGCCTTGTCCTCACTTTTGTAGTCCCTAGACTGGTCTCAAACTCACAGTGATTCTCCTATCTCAACCTCCAGTGTGCTGAGATTATAAGCATGAATCACCACAGGGGTTTTGGGTGCTTCTGAGCTCTCTCCCCAGCCCTGGTGATTACTTCTTCTTTTTTTTTTTTTTTTTTTTTTTTGCGGAACCAGGGATTGAACTCAGGTCCTTGCACTTGCCAGGCAAGCGCTTATTCTACCTAGCTATTTCTCCAGCCCCGGTGATTACTTCTTGTTACCCTTTTCTAGGTGATTTATTTTTTATTTTTTGTGTTTTAAGGAAGGGTCTACAGGGTGTTCAGTGTCTTGCTACTAGATCAGACTCATATTGATCCACCTATTTGCAGCCTCCCAAGAGCTGGGATTACAGGTGCGTGCCACCACAGCCCAGTCTCTAGCACTGTCTCAGCCTGCCCCGGGGGTAGGGCCAGCACAGCAGGCCTGGATATCGAAACTCTGGTCCCTGTGCCTGCTTGCACGTACTTTAATCTGATGAGCTATTTGGCCAGCCCTCTAGGTGATTTTTTAAAATTAAATTTTTATATTTCTATCCTCCGTTTTTGATATTTCTTCTCCATTGAGCAGCCAGAAGAGAAGCATTCATGAACACTGTATGTGAATTATGTTTCACTCTGTTTCTCCCTGAAACATAACCTACATGAAAAAGAAACTGTTTCCTGCCTAGAACTTGAAGATTCAATGAGTAACTTTTTTCATACCTTTTCTAATTAAACAGGGGCAGCAGCATAGCAAATCTAGGTGTGAAACTGTTTTCTAGATTACCAAATATTTTCTTTCACCTTTTCATTAGCATATTTATAGAACATAATGAACACATGGCACATCTTAATTTTTTGTGTCCTCTTCCCCTTATGCCCTAGCATTTCTTGATGTACTTCCATTTTCCAAAACATCTACCTCCCTATTTCCTTTTATCTATCTTTTTAATTTATTTATAATTTGGGTTTCTTGCATAAGAGAAACCATATGGCATTTAAGCTTGTGTGTCTGATTTATTTTGCTTGACATTATGCATTCAGGATGCATCCATTTGCCTACAAATAACTCAAATTTGTTTCCTTACAGCAGAGAAGTAATCCACTGTGTATAAATAAAACCCTTTCTTTATCCATTCATTTGTTGATGAACACAGAGGCCATCTCCAAGATGTAGCTACTATAAATCATGCCGCTATCAGCGTGGGTACACGTGCATCACTGTAATATGATGTTTCTAACTCTTTCAGGAAGATACCTTAAAAGGGAAGAAGTTGAGTCCAGTGGAAATTCTATTTTTTTTTTCTGTTTGGGTATATCCATTCTGATTTCACTAGTGGATGTACTAGTTTTCATGCCTATCAACAGTGTAGAAGTGCTCTTTTATCACCACTGCCTCAGAAACATTTATTATTATTTTATTTCTTGAACATTGCCATTCTTCCTGGAGTAAGATGGAATCTCAGTGTTGCTTTAATTTGTGTTTTTTTGATGGTCAATTAAGTTGACTATTTTTTCCATGTATTTATGGAGGATTTGTACTTCTGGGAAGTGTTTATTCATTTCAGCCACCAATGTTATGATTGGGTCTTTTAACTTGTGGCTATAATCTTTTGAGTTTTTGTATATAGTCTATAGCCCTGTGCCTGAAGTTGTTATGGTCAATGTCTAGATGTTCCCCCAAATCCTCATGTGGTAATAGAGTTTTCTACAAGGTGACTGAATCTAGAGTGTGTGATTGATTCACAGTGCAATGCTGGGGTTAAGGGTGCTGGGATTATTGGTGGGTGATTGCTAGGTCAGTCTCTTGATTGGATTGACACCACCCTAATACTAGTTGACTGGATAAAATATAAGGGACAGAAAATCTCTCTCTCTCTCTCTCTCTCTCTCTCTCTCTCTCTCTCTCTCTCTCTCTCTGTCTTTCTGTCTCTGTCTGTCTCAGTCTCTGTCTCCCTCTATGTCTCTCTGTATCTCTGTCACTGTCTCTCTATCTGTGTGTCTCATTGTTTTTGCTCTCTTCTGCCACCATGAACTATTGCCTTTCTGTTATATGCAACCCTCCTTTGGAGTTAGTGGATTATGGACTGAAATCTGTACAAACTATGAGCTAATTAAACATCTTCCTTTTACCTTTGAGTGTTGGTTTCTTTACTTTGAAGAGAAAAGAAAAATAATAGATAAGATATTAGAAATTATACAGAATCAAAAAAATAGGATGATAGGTATTCAACAGTGGTTATTATATTGCACATTGATGTCTTCATTGGGGTGTTGGGTATTTTTGTCCCAGGAAGGAGAAAAGTAACTAAGACAGAGCTGTAGCTAGCAAAAAATAATTCACTGGTAAACTCGAAGCCTTTATATTGAAGTGGATGCCACTTGAAGATATAATCATAAATGAAATAAACCAGACACACATGTGTAAATATCATATAGCTTCCCTAGTATAAAAACTCAAAAGAAGAAATACAAATATAAAAGTATAATACAAGTAAAAGGAAAGCAAGAACTCTAGGACTAACTAATTAGGAGAGGGAAAGGAGAAGAGCTAGGAAACATGACAGTGACAAGCCATACAGTTACATGTAGAAGATGGGCAAGGCAATGATCCTGAGAATCTCCAGAAGATTTTTGAATCTAGCAGTTAATTGGAAAGATTTTCACCCTGACTAACTATATATACTGACACCTGTGAACTAAGCAACTGCACTGAAGATGGCAATCTGTAATAGTAGGTTCATGCTTGGAGTGGCTGTCATTTTGGTCTTCTGAATACGGGCTGCTTGTCATGACATGCCAGTTGCTGCTGTGCTGTCTCTCAGGTTGATAATTGTTAAAAAAGAAGGGGGTGGTGAATGAAGGCAGGAGACAGGAAAAGGAATGTTGTGGGACTGTCCTGCTTCAAGGTTGTATATGGTTAGATTTTTGGACTTATGTGTAAACATAAGAATTATATAATTCTTTATGCCTATTTTTAAAATATATTCTAATTTTTAAATGTTTTTTCATCATATTCTGTAGGGACTTAAAGTTCAACATATCAATACTTGATGAAAAATATCTGTTCCATGTTATGCCTAAGATATTTGATATTCAGACAGATAGTGAGGTTAAGCTCAACAGCTTAGTTTGTATGGTAATAGCAATAAGCTTCTCTTCTGGAGGGTTAACAACGTAGGTTTGCAGACCACAATTAGAGAAAAAGGAGGGCTGCAAGAAAAGCCAACATTTTGGCTCTAGCTTTCCAAGGTCACTTAAGACTCAGGACATATGAAAACTTGTACTGTAGCGTCATGTAACTTGGTAGTGTCCCAAATTTTTTGATCAAGGAGATTATGGGGTCAAAGAGGAAAGTGATCGATGCTGTAGAGTGTGCCTAAGGAGAGTCACATGGAGAGAAAACATTTTCTCGGGCTTTCACAGAGAGAACATTGGCCAAGCAATGACCGTGACTCATCCACATGGCTGACACTGACAAAGGATCGACAATCTGAAGTACAGGATCTCAGGAGGGGATTTCACTGACCTTATCAGATCCAAAAGCTACAACTATTGTTGCATAGGTCTTGCTTTACCTTGGTCTTAACCACCCAGCAGAAAAGTATAAAAATGAAGTATAAGAAGTAAAGCCATGCTGCTATGTTGAGCTGTAGGAGACTCAGGTCAACAATTTCTGACATTGCCAGTGAAGCAGAAGTCCCAATACTATTATGGACTACTGGACTCTTTTAGAATACTTTGCTGAGTTAAGATACCTATAATATTCAAATAACAGAACTAAACAAAAAAAAGGGGATACAGATGAATGACAATTTTATATCTGTGTATTCAAAGTGGTTAGGATAGGTATATAGTTACATTCTCTTAATGAATAGAGGGATTTTTTCTAATAGTGTTTGTAAATAGGATATCATGACCACATCTTGTACAGCAATCAACCACTAGGAAGAATGTATGCAATGCGTTAATTATTAGAACTGTCCTACCAATTTGGTTTGAAACTGTCTTATTGCTATTTGTTTCTCAATAAAATCATGGGAAAAATATTGGCTATCATTGAAGCCCCTCTATTTCTTTAACTTTTGGTCTGCAAACTTTAGTTGTTAACCATCCAGAAGAGAAGCCTGCTGTTATTATTATTCTATAACAGAGACAGTTAGGGTTAACATCACTATCTATCTGAATATTGCATACCTTAGACATAAATTGAAACTACTATTTTCCAACAACCATGGATGCTCTAAAATTTAAATTCCTATAGAATGTTAAAAATCAACTACACATTTTTTACACAGAAATTTAGAAATCAAGCCATATTCAACATTGTAGCAGTACAATCCTTCTGTATTTTGTTTTTCTTGTCCCTCATTTACTTTTATCACCTTTTTTAAAGGTGATAATTTTTTCTAAATTTACATTAAGGAGGGGATAGCAATAATTGATATTAAATTAGAAGTAGTGCACATTTAGAAGACCAAAATGACAGGTATTTCAAGCATGGTTTTAGTATTACACATTGTTGTCTGTAATGTAATTGTTTAGTTCACAGATATCAGCATATAGAGTTAGTCAGGGTGAGAATTCTACTCATTAAGTGCTATTTTCAAAAACCTGACGGGGATTCTTAGGACCATTGCCTTAACTATCTTGTTTATATAAATGTATGGTTTCCCCCTACCATATTTCCTAACTTTTTTTCTTTTGCTCTCTACATTGTTTAATCCTAAAGTTCTCCCTTTCAATGTAACTATGTTATACTTTCAATTTTTATTTCTTCTTTTGAGTTCTTACACTAGGGAGACAATATGATATTTACACATGTAGTCTGCTTTATTTTACTTGTGAGTATAGCTTCAAGTTGCATCCAGTTTCTTATGAAGGCTTTGAAGTTATTTTTCTCCGTAGCTGAATAATACTCCATTGTATAAAAACTCCACATCTTTTTCATCCATTCCTCTGGTAATGGGCATTTTGGTTGTTTCCAAGATTTGGCTATCACAAATTGTGCTGCTGTAGATGCACATGTATCACTATGATATAACGTTTTCAGTTCTTTTGGGAAAATTTCCAGAAGGATAGCTGGATTGAATGAGATTTTCAGTCCTAGTTTTTTGAGATGTCTCCACACTGATTTCCTCTTTTTTTTTCTTTTCAAAGTTTTATTGATAAACATATAGCAATGAGACAGTTTCAAATCAAATCAAAAGTACAGTTTCAACAAATAATACACTGCATATATTCTTCTTCGTGGTTAATTGCTGTACAAGATGCAGACTTGTGAGCCTACTTACAAACACCATTAGAACAAATCATTCTATTCATTAAGAGAATGCAACTATATATCTATACCAACCACTTTGAATACGCAGATACACAATGGACATTCATAGTTATATCCCAATTTTTTTAAGTTCCTTTGTTGAATATTGTAGGTGTGTAAACTCAGCAAAATATTCTAAAAGAGTCCAGTAGCCCATAATAGCATTAGGTCTTCTGTTTAACTGGCAATGTCAGAAATTATTGACCTGAGTCCCCACAGCTCAACATAACAACATGGCTTAACTTCCTATATTTCATCTTCATACTTTCTACTGGATGGTTAAGACCAAGGTAAAGCAGGACCTATGCAACAAAAGTTGTAGCTTTTTGGTCTGAGAAGGTCAGTGAAATGCCCTCAGGATTTATTCTGAGATCCTGTACCTCAGATTGTAGAATCTTTGTCAGTGTCAGCCATGTGGATGAGTCACGGCCAATGCTTGGCCAATGTGCTCTCTGTGAAAGCCTGAGAGAGTGTCTTCTCCCCATGTGACTCTCCTTAGGCACACTCTACGTCATCGATCACTTTCCTCTTTGGCCCCATAATCTTCTTGATCAGAAAATTTGGGACACTACCGAGGTACATGATGTTACAGTACAAGTTTTCATATGTCCTGAGTCTTAATTGACCTTAGAAGGCTAGGGTCAAAATGTTGGCTTTCCTTGTAGCCCTCCTTTTTCTCTAATTTTGGTCTGCAAACTTAGGTTGTTAACCATCCAGAACTGATTTCCTTAATGGTTGCACCAGTCTACACTCCCATCAGTAGTGGAGAAGGGTTCCTTTCCCAACAGCCTCTCCAACATTTGTTGTTGGTTGATTTCTTATGATAGCCATTCTTTCTGGGGTGAGATGGTATCTCGGTATTGTTTTAATCTGCATTTCATGGATGGTTAGTGATGTAGAGCATTTTTTCATGTATTTATTTACTTCCTGCATTTTTTCCTCTGAGAAGTATGTGCTCATCTCAGATGGCCATTTTTGGATTGGTTCTTTAAATTTTGAGGCTTTAATGTTTTTTAGTTCTTTATAAATTCTAGAGAGAAGACCTTTGACTGAGTGCTTATTAATTAAGATTTTTTCCAAATTTGTGTGTTGTCTTTTCACTCTAATGGTAATTTCTTTGGATGTGCAAAAACTTCTCAATAAGAGGAGGTCACAGTTGTTAATTCTTTCAAGTGTTATCCATGTGATTTGATTTTTGTTCATGAACTCTTTGCCTGCCCCTATGTCTTCAAGAGTTCCTCCTACTTTCTCTTCCAGGAGATTTAGTGTTTCTGTTTTAATGTTTAGATCTTTAATCCATTTTGACTTTAGCTTAGTGCATGGTGATAGACCTGGGTCAAGTTTTAGTTTTCAGCATGTAGAGAGCCTGTTTTTCCAGCACCATTTGTTAAAGAGCCTATCTTTCTTCCAGTAGATATGTTTGGCCCCTTTGTTGGAGATCAGGTGGCTGAGTGTGTTCATAAAGGCCTCTGCATCTTCTAATCTATTCCATTGATTCTCAGGTCTATTTTGTTGCCAGTACCATGCTGATTTTATCACAGTAGCCTTGTATTATAATTTCAAGTCAGGAATTGTAATGCCTCTGCCTTGTCTTTGTTGCCCAGAACTGTGTTTGCTATTGTAGGTCTTCTCTGGTTTCAAATAAATTTTAGGAATGATTTCTCTAGGTCTGAGAGGTATGTTGGTGGTAGTTTGATAGGGATTGCATTAAATCTGTACAGCAATTTTGGGAGTATGGCCATATTCACAATGTTGGTTCTTCCTATCCAGGAGCAGGGAACATTTTTCTATTTTCTGAAATCTTCTACGATTTCTTTTATCAGATTTATAGAATTTTCATTGAATAGATCTTTGACTCCTTTAGTTAGATTAATTCCTAAGTATTTAATCTCCTGTGGTGCTATTGTAAAAGGTGTTGTTTCTCTAATTTCTCTCTCAGTGTGTTTGTTGTCTATGTAGAGGAATGCTATTGACTTTTGAGTATTGACTTTGTATACTGCTATGCTACTGAATTTGTGTATTAATTCTAGTAGCTTCTTGGTGGAGTTTTTTGTGTCTTCCAAGTAGAGTATCATGTCATCTGCAAATAATGATTCTTTAACTTCTTCTTTACCAATTTTTGTTTCTTTTATTTTTCTTCTTGTCTAATGGCTCTAGCTAATTATTCCAGAAGTATATTAAATAGGAGTGGTGATAGAAGACATCCTTGTCTTGTACCAGGTCTGAGAGTAAAACATTTCAGTTTTTTCCAATTTAGAATTATGTTAGCAGTTGGATTGTCATAGATGGCTTTTATCAGATTGAAGGAGGGGGCATCTATTCTAGTTTTATGTAGTTCTTTGAACATGAATGAGTGTTGGATTTTTGTCAAAAGCCTTTTCTACAACAATTGAGATGATCATGTGGTTTTTGGCATTGGCTCTATTGATATAGTGTATTACACTTATAGATTTGCATATGTTAAACCATCCTTGCATCCCTGGGATGAGTTCTACCTGGTCATACTTGGCCAATATCTATGACTTCAAGAGATTTACTGTTTTCATTTTCCAGTAGGTTAATTTTTTTATATTAAAAAAGCTTTTTTGCTTTAATATTTAGGTCTTTGATCCATTTTGATTTTGGTTTAATTCATTGTGAGATTTATGGATCTACCTTCAATCTTCTGCATGTATATATCCTATTTTCCCAGCACCATTTAGGGAAAAGTCTGTCTCTCCTTCAACACAAGTTTTCGAACCCTTTGTCAAAGTCAGGTAGCTGAATGTGTCTGGAGTTGTTTCTGTATCCTCTGTTATGTTCCACTGATTCTTAGAGCAGTTTTTGTGCCACTTCCATGCTGTTCTCATCACTGTAGCTTTGGAATATAACTTGAAGTCTGGAATTGTGATGCCTCTTGTTTTCGTCTTGTTACTCCAAATTGTTTTTGCTCTTCTGGATCTCTGTTGGTTCTACATGAATTTTAGAGTTGTTCTTTCTAGTTCTGAGAGAAATATTATCGGTATTTTTCTTGTGTTTGAATTAAATCTGTATACTAGATTTGGGAGTATGGTCATTTTGAAAATGTTCGTTCTGCCTATCCTGGAACAGGGGATGGTTTTCCATGTTCTCTTGCCTCACCCCCATGTTCTGATGTCCTCTTCAGTCTCTATTTTTCAGAGTACTGGAGTTTTCATTGTAGAAGTCTTTTATTTCCTTGATTAAGTTCATTTATATGTAATTTTTTCTTAATGATATTATGAATATATTACTTTTGTAATTTCTTTCTTGGTGGGTTCATTATTGGTATATAGGAGTGCTGTTGAGTTTTGATCCTTCTACACTGATTTTCAATTCTGGGAGTCTTTTGGTGGAATATTTTGAGTCTTCTATTGAAAGGATCATGACATTTGCAAGTAAGAGACTATTTCTGGGAATGGAGGTGGAATACAAAGGGAATGAGGTATAAATGTGGATTGAGGAAAGTTATGAGGTTGTCAGAGCCTCTGGATGCATTTGTAATTATTTTGTTTGACTCTTCTAGGCATAAAATAAAAATTCTGTTAAGGGTTATCCTGATATGATGGCGAATAGTGCCATTTTAGTTAAATCACTGATCTACTCTTATTCATTATCTATCTATCTATCTATCTATCTATCTATCTATCTATCTATCTATCTATCATATACCTATCTATATCTACCTATGTCATATGGAAGGTGAAGGGATAAAGGAAGATGGATGTAAATAAAGACTAAAGACAATAGAATATGGAGGAACAAGTTTAAAAGGAAAAAAGACACTCCACCCTGGTGGGCTGCATCCAGAAGGAGCCACAGAGCCCAGCAGCCAGGGAAGCTTAGTGGGTCCACTTCGCTGGGGTGCAGCAGAAGGAGCTGAGTGCAGCAGACAGATGCAAGCCAGGCCCAGATGGTTGAGTTTGAGGTTGGTAGATCTAGACCAGTTGAACTGAGGCCTCCTGCTAGGCTCTGTGGGGCAGAGACCAAGGCCCAGGTCTACAGGAGCATCCTTGTGGCACAGAGGTGGCAGCAGGTAACTGGGATGAGCTAGTCTCCCTGGAAGACTCCATGTGCATGAAGGGGAGGTGCCAAGACAGAACTCATGGGAACTAACTTAAGAACTGCTTTGTTATACAGCTATAACGTTTGCCCCTATGGTCTAAAGTACAAACCCACTAGCTACAAAAGTTTGTCAATGGTGTTTGGGTAATAACTTCACCAAAGACCTATACTGAAGGACAGAGGACGTTGCCAAATGGAAACCAATTATCTCACTCTCAATCAATACAGAAGGCAAAATTTTGGGACACACAAAACAAGAATCTCTGACACAGGAGAGATCCCTAAAGAACAGACTTTTTACAGAGAGGCTCTGACTATAGTGATACAGCTACCTATTATTAAACTTTCACAAAAAGGTATTGCAGAAATCAAAACACAGGGGCTGGAGAGATGGCTCAGTGGTCTAAAGCACCTACTTGGAACAAGCTTGCCAAAGCACAGGGACCGCGGTTCGATCCCCCAGAACCACATGCCAGCCAGTCCCGCCCCCTGGTGGGCTGAGCTGGCCACACACACAATAAATAAATGTATAAATAAATAATAAAAAAAAAGAAAAGAAATCAAAACACAAAGTTCTTTCTGAAATAGAAAATGACAAAAAGAAGGAGCAAAATGCATTCCCAGGCCCCATGCCCACCCAGAACAAACCTAGGAGACATTAATATAGAAGAAACTGGAATCCACACACCTGAAATCTCTGAAATAATAGCAACTTCTGAAGTAAGGAAACAACTACAGAAGGGTATAGAGGAAATCAGATCGAAATAATGTCCCAGGTAAAAAAAAGAAATGATAACTATAATGAAAGAATTACTAAGCATTTCTGAAGAAGGCACTGATAAAAAAATAAAGGAAAGTAGAAAAATGATGAAAACCTTGAATGAACTATAAAGGAAAGAAATAGACAAATTTGAAGCATTTATAGATAAGTGGATGCAACTAGAGGCTATAATCATAAATGAAATAAAACAGACCCACATGTGTAAATACCATATTGTCTTCCTAGTATAACAACCTGAAAGAAAAAATAAAAACTGAAAAGTATAATAGATATAGCAAAACAGAGAGAAACTGAATTTAAGGATTAAACAAGCAAGATGAGAGAAATGAGAAAAGATAGGAAAAAGGGAAGGGAGAAAAATGTGCAAGTACATATACAGGATGGCTGAGATGATTGTATTAATAAGTTCCATCAGTTTTCTGAAAATAGCATTACTGTGTAGAATTTTCTTTTTTTTTTATGTATTTAGTGCAGGGTCTACAGGAGCTTACTACACAGATCGGACTTGTAATGATCCTCCTGTTTTCAGTCTCCCAAGCACTGGAATTACAGGCCCACACCACCATGCCCAGCCTCAGTCACTGTCTCAGAGTGCCCTGGGGGGCGGGGCCGGCACAGCACACTGGGGATCTAACCCCCATCCCTACACCTGCCTAAATAGTCACTTTTAGCCTGCTGAGCTATCTGGCTGGCCCAAATGTGTAGAATTTTCACCTTGACTAACTCTATATGCTGATATCTGTAATCTAAGCAACAACATCCAGAATAGCAATGTGTAATACAAAAACCACAGTTAAATACTTCTCATCTTAGTCTTCCTAATATGTACCATTTCTAGTGTCTAATTAATTGTTATTATACTCTCATTAAAATAAATTTATTTTAAAAAGTAAAAAAAGAAAAAGACAAAAACGTTTAAGAATTCTTGAAAGCAAGTGGTAATATTTATTTTTCCAATCTTACACAATTCTATCTGTTAATCTGAGCAACAGATTTGACAATAAAACTAGATAATAGAAAAACCATAATTTATTTGCTATTCTTGTTTTGAAAATCTGTAAGTATGTATTGTATGTTATCCTGTTTTTGTCTTTGTTTTTGCTTTTGCTTTTTCTCTTCAAAATAAAATAAAATAAAATTTTAAAAAAGACAAGGGGTCAGGGAGATGACCCAGTAGAATAAGCGTTTCCTGGCAAGTGCAACGGCCTGAGTTCAATACCTGGTTCAGCAAAAAAAAAAAAAAAAAAAGA
>NW_004524883.1:52585-56035 GCF_000260255.1 Octodon degus
TTTTTTTTTTTTTTTTTTTAATTTTGCGGAACCGAGGATCGAACTTAGGCCTTTGCGCTTGCCAGGGAAGTGTTTATTCTACTGAGCCATCTCCCTGGCTCTAATGCTTCTTTTGGCAGCTACCACCTCTCCAGCGATTCTGTCCAGATCTCTCTGTCTCTGAGGTGTCAGCTTGTGGCCCCATCTTGGTCCTTTTCCACCATTTTCATTCCCTGCAGGGCTTGGAGGACTAGGCGTGCCACACTCTTGGAACCTCGGCTGAAGTGGCTGGGCATGACGCCATTCCTTTGACGGTCACCGTAGATCTTGGTCATGGAGCCAACCCCAGCACCACCCCGGGGGTACAGGTGCCGAGCTGTGGAAACAGCTCGTGTGTAGACCCAGTTCTCATTGTAAGGAGAAAGCTCTTTATGCTTGGCCAGCTTGACTGTATCCACCCATTCGGGGACTTTGAGGTTCTCCGACTTTTAGAGGAAACTGCCAGAGCTCTGACAAACTCCTGCTGGTTTACGTCTTTTACAGTAACTCCAGGCATCCTGTGGCCTCCACCCTGCAAGGTTGGAAAACATTTTAAAAGTAGAAAAACAGTAAAATAATAATAATATCGATAGAAAAACAAGGAGAGAGAGAGAGAGAGAGAGAGAGAGAGAGAGAGAGAGAGAGAAAATAGAGGGGAAAAAACTGGAGCAAAATCAAAAGAGACATCAGTAAGATGTACAAACAATCCCTGCCTGGTCTCCATGCCTATACCCAGAGCGTCCAGACAGGTCCCTTCCATCCTTGCATGCAGCCCTGCTGGTTCCTCCTGCCCGAATGCTGCTGATCTGCTGCCCAGAAGTGGCATGGGCGGACAGTCTTCTGGGCCCACCTCCTTGCTGCAAGCCAGGCTTTGGGCATGATGACTGTAGTCTGTCATCTCTGTCCAAGATCCACCACCCCAGTTAATTTTGGAAGAGGAGGCTATGAAATAACTTGTCTGGGTTGAGCTCCTCCCCTCCAACTCCCGTCCCAAACAAATACTCTAAGTATGAGAGAACTAGCTTAGGCAGATTCTGGGGGTGACCTGTACTGAGATGTGGGATGGATCAATTTGTGTGCAGTTACCCTTCTGAAGCTCTGATGACTGAAGAGGAGGAGATTGAATAGAGAGGAGGCAGCCTCATGAGAATATTCTGGAGGGAGAGACAGAGGAAAGAGGAGAGAAGAAGCTACAGGGATTGAACATAAACTTTAAGTGTTTTTGCTCAAGGAGACAGTACCTAGAGGGAGCTTCTGCCATAGAAATCAACCCTTCTAGAAATCAGCGAAAAGTAACTAACACCTATCCCTCAGGTCAGGTTCTGTTCCCTTCAAAAAGGCATCTTTTCTCCTTGGGAGATGGAGTGGGAATGTTCCCTCGGGGTCAGAGCTCTGAGGAAAAGATGTTCCCTTTGCCCAGCTCACTACTTGCCCAGCAAAATACCAGAAGGGCGCTAGTGGAGCTGAGGGACAGTGATTAAAGGGAAGGGCTCATGGCACGCTCAGCAGCAAGCCAGTAGAGTTAGCGTGCACTCGAGTGTATTGTGCACATGCTTTTTCAGTGCCTTAGTTTTGACCTAACATAACTGTCTTTTGGTAGAGAGCTTTTATCAGAAATGCGGGGAAATGTTAACCTTCTTGTCTCTCCTTCTCTTCTTTCCTTCCTTTAAATATTTTAATTCCTGAGGATAGAGGTCAATTCACGTTGCAGGAGCCAAAAGTATTTGCCTGAGCACTACTGGGTCAGGTTTGCTCTCAGGCCTGGATCATTCCTCTTCTCAGGCCATAAGGACAGCTGTGCCACTTCTGAAAGCTCCTTCTGAGGTCTGAGGGCCGTCTTCCTCCCTTAGGGGACTCGTAACTGCCTCCCCCTGATCTTCATGTCTGGAGGATTCTGCAGCAGATCTGGACCATAGTAACCTTTCAGCAAATCTATGAGCAGTCCAATTTTCACATAGTTCATCCAATTGCTTGTGTACAATTTGCTTAAGTTTTAAAAATGGATTTTGCTGGTATTTTAATAAGACTTGACATTTGAAAATAAATAATCTTTCTAAATCCTCTGTGGTGTTATACAACTCTTCAAAAGATTTTTGTATTATAACAGTGATATTTTCTTAGAAAAATTAGGAAAAGAAAAAGTAGAAAATCAAAGAATAAAAAATACTAGAAGTTCTCTCATCCAAGGAAAATTACTTTTGTTGTTTTGGTAAATTTCATTTCAATTTCAATAATTTTGCTTTTATCTTTTTTATATCCTTTCTAACTCTGAGTATTTGTTATTTATTTTTTAGCTTCTTGTGCTGAAAACTTACTTTTATAATATTAAATCTTTCTTAAATGAGTTCTAATCAATATATCTTACGCTATGCTCCTATATTTTCTGAATATTACTTTGGCTATATTGAACACCCTTTTAAAATGTGGCAAGTTCTCATAGTTGATTTCTAAATATTTGTAATTTGTTATTAATTTTTCTTTTTTTGTGTTTGTGGTACTAGGGACTGAACCCTGGGCCTCCACACTGTATAAGAAATCATAAGTCCGGCTCGTGATGGTCACCCACAGAGTTGGATGAGGAAGCAGAGGGTGACTGTAAGTGGAGACTGAAGGATCAGTCCAAGGTGTGGGGTTCACTGTAGTGCTCCATGCAAGTCCCTACCAGGAGGCTGATGGGTCTGCAATGGAAGGCTGAAGCATCTACAGCAGAAGGCTGAAGGATGTGAGATCCGTAGTGGAGAGTTTGCGCTAGGAGCCAGGAGATGACATCCAAGCTCAAGGTGAAGACCGGAGTCCCTCTGAAGAACAAAATCAAGTCCATGCTGCCTCATTGCCTCTTTATACCACACCATCCAGGCAATGAGCCACTCTGGGGTGGGTTCTTTACACCGCAGGGACAGAACTGTTGAGCCCATTTAGTGAAGCTGCTAAACGTCTCTAATTGACACAATCAACCATTACACTGGGCAACTTGTAATCTTCCTCCTTCAGCCTGCCAGAGTGCCGGGGTCACAGGTGTTTGCCACGCCTGGCTTATAATTTCTTTAGCTGGAGAATATTCAGTTAAGACATTTTATCAAGAAGTATGTTATTTAGCACTGGGGAGATGGCTCGGTGGAATAAGTGCTTCCCTGGCAAGCGCAAGGACTTTCGTTCAATCCCCAGTTTCGCAAAAAAAAAAAAAAAAAAAAAAAGAATTATGTTATTTAACTATATACCCTTTCACTGTTCAATATGATAGCCATTAGCTACTTGTGACTAACAGGTACTTGAAATATGGCTAGTCATATTGGACATAGGCTCTAAGTATAAAATATGCACCAGCTTCAGGGACGTAGTAGGACAACTTAAATTTTTTATATTGGTTATTTACTTAATAGTAACATTTTAATATATTGGGTTGAATAAAATATATTATTAAACTAAATTAAT
>NW_004524883.1:62240-75020 GCF_000260255.1 Octodon degus
GGAGTCTCCATACTGATTTCCATAACGGTTGCACCAGTCTACACTCCCACCAGCAGTGGAGAAGGGTTCCTTTTTCCCCACAGCCTCTCCAACATTTCTTGTTGGGTGATTTCTTTATGATTAGGCTCCACTTCTTGAAGAAAACAGTATCAAGAGTTTATGAACATATTTTGAAACTGTCACAGATGTATACATTTGAGATATCTATCAGCCATCTTGGTGGAGACGTCAAATAAGCATTAAATGTGTTAACCTGGGGCTCAAGAGAGAGAGGTGAGAGACAAACATGTGGGAGTCCTGTGCTTACAGATGGTGCATGTGTTGGGATCACTGATGGTTTCATCAGCGATGGGTAGGAAAGGAAATCCAGAAGATCAATGGCTGTTGTATGTTATCAGTCGGTGCCAAAAGAAACGAGAAGACCCAATGAAAACAGCTTCAGAGGTCTCACTGAGATTAGTCTCTCTCAAAGTGAGCCCAGAGCCTCAGAAGCAGCTCACATTTATTGAGGGCTAAAGGCAGGCTAAGGAATGTGCATAATTACTTTGTGCATAACTACTTTATCTATAGACTTTCACCATTTGCGTAATACTAGGTCCACACAAATGCTAGCTGATAACATCCCAAGCAAGGGATCAAAGAACAGGGCACCATCAGGAGAAGCTATTATCTGCAGCCATGAGTCCCAGCTTGCCAGAATTAACAAATGAGAGACAACAGTTTTCCCTATGTTCTGTTTATTGTTCCTTGCTCCCTTGGGACATTAGGCTTTTGTCTTATATCTATATTTCTATAAATGGACTTGACTCTCTGCAGAGTCCTCGTTCTCCATTGCAATGGAAGGCGAGTTCCCTTGTGGTGACTATATACTGCCCCATCCTGCTTGGAACAGAACTGGAGAGGCCAAGAGTCCAGTCATATTGGAAGGGAAACTTTCAAAGTAAAGTCAGTAAGATGACAGACCCATGAGGCCCAGTCCTCTTAGTATCTCATAGAATGGGGAGCTAGAATGCTGCTGATACAGTAGGTTTGAGTTTCCAGCAAACAGATGTTAAGCATAATTGTTAATTTGGTTGGCTTGGGAGCCACTTAGGGGGGTCAGTAAAGCACATTTATACAGAATTAAATGTTTGCAATGTTGGACTTCAGTCTTATTTTGGTACTATTCTTCTCTATTCCCCAATTCCTCCCTTTTGGAATGGGAGTACTTCCCCCATGATGTTGTACATTAGGATTAAGAAACTTTCGTTTTGATTTTTACAGAGGTTCACAGGGAGGTGGCAAAGGATATGAGGAGAATGAACCTTGAGACTCTGTGCAGTCATTAGGCTTAGGATCCATTTTCTAAGATTTAGGTATCATTTTCCTAACAAGAGGGACACAACAGTAATTTAAACAGTTTCAGTAAAACATGTGTATTAGGCAATGTTGAGGTCAAGCAGGACCCAGTGGGAAGTTAAGAGGATTTTGCAGAGAGATACTAGCCTATGAAGAGCAGGGAGGATAGGAAATGTTCTAGCAAAGGGAGTTCCACAGACAGGTTAGCATCTAGGGAAAACACAGGCCAACGACAGAGTAGTGTGCTCCAGGTCACAGAAGCATGACAGATAGGAGCCATGTCTGGGACAACAGTGCCTAGTCATCACCAGAACCACAGAGGGGCACATAAGTGGAGCCTCTGGTTGCCATGTGTTTAGGGGATCTTAGTGTCCCCGTGGTAGAATGGTATATGTGGTTAATGTCTTCACTCCTCCATGCCCAACTCTGCTCTGGGAATGATTATCTCTAGCAGTGAGCTTCTGCTTTTCAACTCCCATTTTCCATGAGGTAATGTGAGATGGCAGAAAGAGCAGGTGTTTTGGGGTCCAGACCTGGATGTAAATCTGAATTAAATCTCCAAATTTATTTACATGGGCAATGTATAAATCTATTCAAGCACCTCTGGAAAATACAACAATAACACTGGTGAATGGCCACGTGGCGGTCAACTTGTCATACCCAGCTGAACTGTACTAGCGTGGTACTGAATGTAAGAGGCCTGGGTAAGGATTTTCACCAAAAGAGTAAGAGACAGAGCTAGAGAAGCCATTGGGAGGATGTTAGGGAAGCTCTTTGGAGAAGCTGTCAGGAAGCTGCTGGTTCACTTGGGCTATTCTTCTGGATGGCCTTGGCATGCTGGCTTTCCAGATGAACTTGGCTGTTCTTGTTGGAGGAACTTAGGACCTCAGTGTTGCTGAGAATGGCTACGGTACTCTTCAGGGGAGATCTGGTGCTCACCTTGAACATTGCTTTCTGGCCCCAGTTCAGATCCCTCAACCTGCTAGCACAGACCCTTCATCCCACTGGATCTTCTTAGCACAGATCTGTAAAGCAGGCCTTCATGAGACATTGCCATGGGCTCTCGGCCTCCATCTGGGGACAGATGTTAGGACTTGTGGGAGGCATTGTTACAAGGTCTAGGTCTTCAGCTGAACTCATGCAGGATATTATTGTAAGATCCATGCCTTCAGCTAGATTATTTGGTCTTTAGTGTGTGGACAGATTTCCTGAATTCTTTGTATATGATTCTTTGGGTGATTTGTTATAAAATAATCTTATAAAATGTATCCTGCATTGTGTTGTTCCCCTTTGCAAAGCCCCAAACTACCACAAACACCTTTATGACAGGATAAACTAAAGGCCTGGGGCACAGTGTGTACTCATGTGATAATTCTTTCTTGCTTTGAAGATTTAGAGGATGGGATATCAGACAACAAACTATATGTCTCCCAGCCAGCTCCCCCTGGTGTCTGGCTCAGGATGGGGCTCACATAGTCTTCAGTAGATGGAAGTAGTAGAATGTGGATCACATAGTGGCCCCACAGCAGGAGCAGGGGCTGAATGTCCTAAGTAGTGTGTGTGTGTGTGTGTGTGTGTGTGTGTGTGTGTGTGTGTGTGAAACTGAGGCTGAGGAGCAGCTGGACCAAGTACCCCAGAACAGGAATTCAGGCCAGCCATATGATCAGTCACCCCAGAAGGTTGCTATCCATCTGGGCAGAATGACATGTCTGGGCAGAGAGAGATGTTTTCATCAAACAGGATACAGTTTCCCCTTATAACATAAATTTCTTTTATGCCCTGACTCTGCCTCTCTGTGTCCCTTTCGCATTACTGAGAAGCACTGTGGGGTGAAGACTTACTGGTATGCATGACAAAGGTTGGCTCTTTGGTGGGAAGTGACCTAGGGAGCAGATGGGTCCTGGGGTGCACAGAGTTGTGAGGTTCTAAACATCTCTCATCTCTGTTCACACAGCTGCTCGTATTCCCTGTGGCCACCCGTGTTACCTTTGAGCATCTCTCCTGCTTCCACTGGGCAAAGTGGCCCACAGCTTCTCTACTTGAGCCCTGTCCCTACCCTGGATCATGAGGTAACTAGTTCTGGTCCAGATTCCTCTGGGTCAGTGAATAAAGTTACCTATGGACTCATTGGCATCTTTGTAACCCTTCAGTCTAGCTGTCCCAGGGACTCCTCGCCTACCCATAGACACAGCAGACAGAAGCCACCCTCATGTAGACTTGCCATCCCAGTCCTTTCCTTCCTACAGGGCTTGCCTGAGGTTGCTCAGTCTTCTTGATGCTGGAGGCAGAGAATGGGCCTGCAATCTGGCCTTCCTAATCCAGTCCTTCTTCCTGACCAGCCTCTGGGTCAGTGACCCTTCCCAGGCTGCCTCTGGATTTACAACAAACTCAAATTTTAGCACTTGTCCCTAATCAGTGCCCCACAGGGATCTAGTGTTAATGCCACGCAAATTCTCACCTTTACTCATTAGAGCTGACACTAAGATAACAGCTTTTCTAACATCCTTCCCTGATGCTGTTTTCATAGATTTGCTTACCTGGATGGTGCTACTCTCGTGGCCAGTCTGTGTAGTGAGTGACAGAGACACAGTTGCTAAGCCAGGTATTCCCATATTCCCAGAGGGAAGGAATTCTTCCTGGTCCTTTCTTCTCTATAACTCTGGGGTCACATGGAAACCAGAAGCATAGACCCCCAAGCTCCTTCCCATAATCACTGGCTCTTGGACACCACATACCCTCTCCCCTCTGTTATGGATTCAGATCCTGGGTCTGAGTGTGAAGGATCTGGACTGCTACTGCCCACAGGAAGAAGAGGGGTGAAGCTGGGAGTCTGCCTTGCTCTCTGTTCCTCTGAGGTGATATTTGGAGGAGGAGGAACACCATAAGTGGACCAACTGGAAGGACAGAAGGTAGCAGTGTGCTTGAGCACCAGGAACTCTCTCCTGTCACAATGCGAACCACATCTTCATGTTCCTTGTTTCTGAAGCATATGGTCAGCAGACTCCAAGCCCTTGGGGAGCTCCTATCATCTGTGATGTGCTCCATGTTACCAGGTCTTGTTCTCCAGAATCCAGCTACTGACTGATTTTGTCCATGTGGCTGGTTCCAGGACTGGATATGTGTTGACATCCCAGCAGGAGAGACTGTCAGGTCTGAGATTCTCTCTCTCTCTTTTTTTTTTTAGACAGATATTGCTGTGTGTAATTGACAGGGCAATGTTGTATAATCTCAAGTCTCTGACCCTCTGAGAGGTCAGGGGAAGCCTCCTGAGTCTCTTATGGTGGAACCACTGTCCACATTCACTTGCCTGAACCAATGGCCAGTTACTTCCCAGGCTCTACAGTCAGGTAGAGAAGCCAAGCTACTCTGACACACCTTCCTCCTGGGTAGGAGTGGTGGTCTCCCAGGAGGTGATCACTTCACTATGTCAGACTGGTGGCTCCATGTTACCAGGTCTTGTTCTCCAGAATCCAGCTACTGACTGATTTTGTCCATGTGGCTGGTTCCAGGGACTGGATATGTGTTGGCATCCCAGCAGGAGAGACTGTCAGGTCTGAGATTCTCTCTCTTTTTTTAGACAGATCTTGCTGTGTGATTTAGACTGGCCTAGGCCTCACTAGACAGCCTAGCCTGGATCACAGCAATCTTGCTACCTCAGCCTCCCCAGTGCTGGGATCACAGTCATGTGCCACCATACCCAGCTCCTTCTTGCTGCTTTCTGAAGCAGTTCTGGAAGTACTCTTTCGTGAATATTTTTATGAGGTGTGATACAAAATACAGTGAATGCTGCTGTGTGTTGTCCATCACAGAGTCAGGATTATAAAGACCTTAACTTGTGTCCTCATTCATTTTATTTATTTATTTTTATTAATTTTATTGAGAAACAAACAGCAATGAGACAGTTTCAAAACTGATTAGTAGGTCAGTTTCAATAATTAGTACAGTGCATATTATTGTCTTCTTCGTGGTTATTCATAGTACAAGATACAGACATGATATCCTGTCCAAACACTATTAGTACAAATCTTTCTTCTTATTGAATTAAGAGAAAGTAGCTGTTTATCTATTCTAACCATTTTGTATGTACAGATACAAAATGGTGTAAAAATATGTAATTGTTTGTTCCTATTTTTAAGTATATTTTTATTATTTTATTTTTTTCCTCATCCACTTTAGTCCCTGCATCTAGCATCACATGACTTCTGGCTCTTCCCCAAAGTCAAAACGACCACACAAGGTAGATAGATGTTTTGAGTCGACTCAGAACATCGAGACAGCCTCAACAGTGTGACTAAAGATGCTGTGAAAAAGGACTTCGAGAACAGTCTCAGGAAATAGCAAGAACAATGGAATAAGCATGTTTGAAGAAGGTAGGATATTTTGAGGGGAATTAGCGACAGTATGCCTTTCATTGTATTACATTAAAACACTGAATATCACCATATGTGATTCCTATTCTGCCCATATACATAAATTCACACTGACAGCTTTTAGTTTACTCAGATTTAACAACCTCTGGGTCACATAGAAGCCTGCACAGGTTCTTCACCATCTAAGAATAAGTAGGAGCTGAAATCAGTCCATGCTCTGCTTGCCAAGCCACAAACTCTGGCATTAGTTCTCCACAGTGAACCACTCCTATCTAGCCATGACTCTCAGAATTGCTCCAGCTTGCAGATAATCTGGCCATGCAAAATTCTTACAGCAGCTTGAAGGAACAAAGTGGTTTTAGCACTTATGCGCTTGCAGTCAGGCTCCAATAGGGCAGTCTAAACTCAGAAGGAAGATTTTTTAAAAATGCACACCAGGGGGCACTATAGGCTCTCGGTGTCCCTGTGTGCCACCTTTGTGACAATGCCACACAGGACTTAAAAACTCAAGGTGTCAGGCAAGGAGGCCTGGAGTTCTTAGGCGACTTGCTCAGGGATGGCCAGTTCGCAGCAGCTCAGGGATCTGGCCCTGAGTTTGCATTACCTTGTTCTCTGATTTGTACTCTGAGCACTTCTCTGTGGGACAGGAATGAGTAAGCAGCCTCTGCCTTGTTGACTTTTCTTTAAACCCAGGCTTGAATTGAGATTGCAGCTGTAGCACTGTCTGTCCCCTGAGGTTAATCATACCGTATGGAACAGTAATTTCAATTCTAGTTCCTCCTCTAGTAGGCAACAGAAAGGTGTGCACCTTTGTAGCTTTGTTTATGACAGATCCAAATGGAAGCAGCCTGCTGCCTGCCAATGGCAGAATGAATAAATAGTGGTCTAGTCATATGATAGTACACCATATGAAAACCAATGAACTGGAAATGTACACAGTAACCTGAGCTATACATCTATTCAAACAGCACATGGAGTAAAATTGCAAAAGGTGCAAAAGAGTACATTTGTGTAATGGTAAAAGGAAAACCAAAATGAAACCACAGTGTTTAGGGCTATACTAGTGCTTCGCTAATAGAAATATCAAAAGAAACAAGGAAGCAATTGCTGTTGTATTAGTCATAAAATTTAAGGTGGGTAATAAAGAAGTATTTGGGGGCAAGATGAAAGGGCCTTTAGTAGTAATGTCTATCAGCCTGGGTGGATATGTGTATTTATCTGAAGATAGTAATTGTGCTTGCTGAACAGTTTTGTTTTGTGAACTTCATTGTAGATATGCTCTACTTTATAATATAAAAGTTTAAAAGTTTGCTTTAGCATCATAGAAAAGTATATATTTTTGGAGTAAACTTGCTTCCAAGGGAGAACTTGGAGGTATTTTATTCCCTGGCATTGTCACTAGAGCCACTTGTCCTCCCTGCATCTTTCTACTGGGAGCTCCTTATATTCATCTGCACAGTTGATGTTGGGAAAATCTGTCTCTGAAAGAGAATTTAAGTACCTAGACATTCATCTAAAGAAAATCGCCAACTCTGATCAACTTTACAGCACACCAAAGATTCAGTTTTCACAGATGTGTCTTTGTAATTTTTAAGTGCTGATCTGAGTTTTCTTAAAGGAACCAAAGTTTTGCTTTCTGAGCTTGAGAGCAGCAGAGTGAACTTGGAAGTGAGCTGTGGTGCAGCATGGCTGCAAACGCTGACACTAGTGGTGTAGAAAAATCTCAGACCCTGTGCCTCTGACTACTTTAGAACCAAAATTGCCAAGGGTAAAGATGGGATGGCCTAGGGTTTTTGGAAGCATGACCTATCTTTTATGTTTGGCTGGCATAACAAATGGAAGAAACTAGATATGGAAAGAGAGTGAATTGATTGGTGTAATGCTTATCATATATCATTAGGAGACATTGATCGAAAATGAATTCCTTTGTGTTTTTATTCTGGTCATATGTTTATCCATTGTTTAGAGGAAACTCTATGAGCAGGAACTGCAATCAACTATTTATACATTTTGACTAATGGCCCAGAATACTTACAATGTTTGAGTTGGAGAAAAAGTGTTGAACAATTGCTGTGAGTCTAGAGGGGCACATTTGTTCAAGCAAGTTTATAAACCATTGCATTTATAAGCTATTTCACAAAACCCTGAGATATACTTATGGGTTATTTTTAAAACAAGTATTCCACTTGTGCCAAAGCAGTACATGTAATTCTGTACAGGTCAGTTTCTGACAGTTCTGTTTATAGGAGGTTTTAAAATGTTCAGAATTAAGGGTGAGGTGTGGATAAGGTTTGTGGCAAGAATTGGCTGCTGCCAGAGCTGAAATTGCTGCCTTAGATACTCCTTACACATCTCAGTCATTTTCTTCCAATTTCCTCAGCTCACCCTTTTATGACTAGAAAAAGGCATATGTGTGTGTCTCAAATAATGATGTATTTTAAAATGCATATGAGAATGCACCTGTACATATCTAACTTTCCACCTCTACTGCTACTCCTTTTTGTATCCAGTTCAGGGTCTACAGGGTCTCACTACATAGATCAGACTTGTAGTGATTCTCCTGTTTTCAGCTTCCCAAGAGTTGGGATTACAGGTGCTCACCACCATGCTCAGTCTTAGTTGCCATCTCAGCACTTCCCGGGTGTGGGGCCGGCATGTCAGGAACCCAGCTGCTGCGCTCTGCCTAAGGAGGCGCTTTAATCTGCTGAGCTATCTGGCTGGCCCTGCTACTCCTGTTTTTATATCTATATAGCTGTTCATATTTATATCTACTCACTAATCGTACCCATGCTTCCACCCATTTATTTGCCTGTCTAGATAAGTGGAAGTTTCATACAGTTCAACCACATATCTCCCTCCATCCTTCAGGCCTCTGTTTGAGGGCTTGTCTTCCCCCTGTCCCCACTCTACCTGCTACCCCCTGCTCCTGCCCCCGCACTCCCCCTCCCCAAGGACCAGCTGCTCTGGATGGTCATCATCCCTCCAAAACAGCCTTTGGAGCATCAGGTGGACACTGAGTCCCTTCTGAGTCTGATCTCTCAGTGGTGCTTTGCCTCCCACTTCTAGGCATTGAGGATAATATGGAATCTACCGGATGCCAGAATGAACAGAAGAGAACCACAAACCAATGGTTATGGGCAGCAGAAGAGCGGCTATGTATGAAAGAAAAGGGGATGGGTGAGAGTGACATCAATTCTATTCCTCAATGGGGGGGGGGGGACCTCTGGAGGCTCCGGGCCCTTGTCAGAGGCTCTCTTCTTTCTCATCTGTGCTTGGCTATGTCTGAGGAGAGGTGATCAAATTTGCACAGCAACCAGCTGAACAAGATACTGAACAAGTTAAGAGATATCACTGTTTCCACAAGGAAACCCCTTCCCCTTTCCTGAACAAACCAGCTAACCTGGGGCTCCCCAGATTAACATGGAGTTGCTGGGGTGAGTTTTGGTGTGGGGCTCTTACACAAGCCTTAAGGCCTGCTCCTTGGTAGAAGTAATGCTGTTTTTACTATGATTTTGGGCCAAACACAAAAAGTAGCTCAGTTGAGCCCAACTGATTAAGATATATAGTTAGTTCAAAAGCCCTAAATTTAAGATATGAATTTTATTCATTTTTACTTGTACAAGCTTAACAATTTTGTTTAACAAACAAGAATTGTAGCCATATTGTATGTTAAAAAATGGAGATAAAGGGTTGTTTTAAAGAGTAAATTTTAGGAAGTATTTTAAGGTCAGATGCATGGTTAAAAATAAAATATAAGGCTGCTTATCAGGGACTTAACATAACATTGAGGGGTGGAATTGAATATTTAACAACAAACACATTTTGTTAAAACAGAGACACATGGTTCAAAAAATCTGTGTTTATTTGTGGAAAAAATGGAACAAAATACTTGAAAGTGGAATTTTTTTTCTGGAAAATCTGGGTCATATATTTGTGTGATTTTATCAGACCCATGCACCATCAGCAAAACCCCAGTCATTTAAGGAACTGGTGTTTCCACTCTGCTCTGTGCTGGTGAAACTGAACCTTTCAGCTACTCCAGCCTCAGGTGGACCCAAGGCTGCTTCAGCATAAGGGGCAAAGGGACTGGACTGTTCTTTACAGGAAATCTAAATCTAATACGAGTTATCATGTTGTATGTGACATTTTAGTGGAAAGATAATACCTGATACCAAATATCTGCAAATGCTAAGAGAACAAAATAACTCCTGAGCCAGTGTAATTGGTGTTGTGTTCATTAGACGCATATTAATTTTATGATGTGTGCACTATTTTATATTGAGAATCAGTTAAAGGCCAAATAGGGTTGGAGGAAATGGAAGGCAGGCCAGGCCTTGTGTCCAGTGTTGTAGGAAGACAAAATACATTGAGGTGTCAGCGTGACACACGCCGCAGTTGCAGGGGGAACTGAGCTTGTGGTGGACACGCATGGGGAGGAGCACCACCTCCGAGCCTACGAGAGAAAAGAGCTGAAAACTGCGGGGCGCAGGAGTAAAGGCAGAGAGCAGGAAGAGGAAATGCGTTCTTGGCAGAGGAAGCAATACGCGCAGAGTCACAGGACACGTAGGGAACTTGATTTGGTGCATCTGGGGTTCAGATATGAAAAACAGGCAGTAGGAATCGGGGGCAGAGATATGAGCAGAAGCCAGACCAGCAAGACCCTCTGTGTGAAGTCGGGAACATTGGGCCTCACTCGGATACAAAGGAGATCAATGTTTTTGTAAATAAAATTTTACTGGGACATATTCATGCCTGTTCATCTATGCTATGACTGCTTTCACGTTACAATGGCCAAGCTGAGAATTTACAACAGATACCAGATAGTCTGCAAAAGCTTAATATTTCTATCTGGCCCTGTGCTTGGTACTTTCCTCACTGGAATAAAATACCTGACATCTGAAACTTGAAGGAGCAGAGATTTGTTTCAGTTCACAGTTTCTAGAGGTTTCAGTTCCTGGTTGGTCGGCCCCATTGCAGACTCAGCACAGTGGAGAGGCCTGGTGAAGTAATGCGGCTAGCTCCATGGCAGCCAGGAAGCCGAGCTAGGGAGGGAGGAGCTGAGCACAAGAATGTATGGGCTGGGGAGATGGTTCAGTGGAATAATCACTTCCCTGGCAAATTCAAGGGCCTCAGTTCAATCCCCGGTTCTGCCAAAAAGAAAAGAAAAAAAAAAAAAGAAAGAAAAGAAAAGATTTTGCTGGGGAGGTGGCTCTGTGGAATAAGCGCTTCCCTGGCAAGCACAAAGGTTTGAGTTCAATCCCTGGTTCCACAAAAAAAGAAAGAAAAGAATGTACCTTTCCAGGCCTCGTCTTCATGACCCTTCTCTTCCTTCTGCGCCTTACTTCTGACCACATGAGGCTTTGGAGGGCATTTTAGATCTGAGCCATAGCGAGCCCTGTGTGGAAAAGTTTGTGAGCGCTTGACTCAATGCGATCGAAGTGTCTCGGAGGCAGAGAGCTGCGCTATACAGAAGAACTGTTTGAAGACTCAGCTGAATTCAGAGTGTGACTTCCCAGCACACTCTGGCACCAACATTTAGGTAAGCAGGATGAGAAAGGGGATTCAGGATCACACGGGAGAGTTTTACGGGCTAGGTTGGGAAGTGTCGAATAACAGCATAGTCCGCTGGCCAGCCCCATCACGTGTTCCAAACTGGACACACACACACATCCGGGAGGTGCTGACTCCGGCAGCCTCTAGCAGTAGCCCTGCACCGTGTAGGAGATGCAGATCTGAACCTTTGGTGCAGAGCTGCCTGTCTGTCCCAAACAGGCTCCCTGCTTATGCTTGTAGTTCCCAGTAACCACATATTCATAAACAACCCTGGTATAATCTTGTAACAGGTTTGAGGTGCCCCCAGTAGCTCAGTAATCCCACCTAAAATCATAATGAAACACATGACTATGGTACCGACAAAGGCTAGATGTGGTCTCTGTTCTTAATGCTGCCAGAGAGCTGAATAAAAGGGAAGCTCAGATACACAGCTAATGCCAATAAGTACAAGTATTTATTGAGCATCTACCTTATGCTTGTTTGACCTTTGGAATCTAAAATCTCTCTAAATACACGCTGCAGCCAGAGGAGCCCACCACCAGGTTCATTTGTGTTAGCTTGTGAGTGTCTTTTTGCTTTTGCCTTTTCATTTTTGTTTTGTTTACTTCAATCTTGGAGAAGCAGAGATGGTCTTGTGAGAGGGTAAAGAGAGAACTGGGCCACTACCCTGATCAGTGTTTCTGGATAGAATCAGCACAGACTAGACAGGGGAATAGCTTTTACTTAAAATAAATTCTAGAATTTTGATTATTATATTTAACTGGAAAAATTAATTTCTAAAGTGAGGTGATTCTTGGGCTGAAGGGGGCTAGAGGACTTGTAGAAGAGGACTTTCATCTAGGGGACTTATGGGACTCCTGGAACAGGGAATAAGGTAGGGCACAATAAAGCTGTTTTTCAATTTCATCCTTTGATCCTGCTTGTTTACTTCCCTAGTAACATTTGCCAATACCAGGATTCACTTTTCAGCAGAAAAAAAAATTTATTACAAGTTTATTAGAGAGAACACAGAACTATGGAAATTTGGACAACTGGCTGGAGGCTAAACCTTCCAGCCCACGCCCACATTAACCACAACATTGACTTAATAAGAAGCTGTTACCACAATGTACTCAAAAGGTCCAGCTTGGAAAGAGTTGTATATCAAGAACTCAAGCTTACTGCAGCCGCTGTTCTGCCAGCACCAGGGCTGTGCCTCTGTAAGGGCTGCAAGCTCTAGACCATAGCTGCCACTGAGAGCCAGCTGTTTCTTGGATCACTGCAGTCGTGGGATGAGGAGCCCATTCAGCACCCGCTTCATTCATTCCAATTGAGGTTTTCTAAGTAGTAGAGTCAATGCTGGTGTCTTACTGTAAGGAACGTGGGGATATTTTCTGGTTAGAGAGACTGGGAAGCTATAAAGTGCTTTCTTAAAGTGAAAAAGTAAAAGTACAATAAAATATTTTGAGAGACAGACCACATTTCAGCAACTTTATTATAACATTATGATTGTTCTGTTTATTGTTTGTCACTTTAAAAA
>NW_004524883.1:75120-78516 GCF_000260255.1 Octodon degus
ATATATATGGTTTACATTTGTGGCTCACATTACAGTTACTGTTAACTGCATTAAGCAGTAATCTTGTTTACTTGGTTAATTCCAGAGGCAGATGTGTTAAATTCATTGACTAAAATTGGGGTATGGCAATTTCAAAGTCTGCTGCCTAGTCCCAAATGATACGTAACATAGCATGTTGGGGAAGAATATGTTTCACCAATATAAAAAGCTGAAATGTTTCCTGCCTTGAATTTTTAAAATTTTCTTCTGCTTTTAATATCTCTTTACTTTCTTTTGGCTAGCATTTTATTTCATGTATGCTTCTCTTTTTATTTTCAAATGTCAAACCATTTTAAGTGTATCTTTTTTTTTTTTTGCAGTACAGGGATTGAACTCAGGACTTTGCACTTGCCAGGCAGATGCTTTTCCCTTAAGGAGCTGGAAAGATAGCAGCTGAGCTATCTCTCTAACCTCTTAAGAGTATTTTTTGTAAAGTATGTGCATCTGTATTTTTAAAAATACAGTTTCCCCCCTCTTTTTAAATATATTAATTTTATCCATTCACATTTGTTGTTTATTTATATATTACCACTGACTACTGTAAACCTTTGTGGTTCCAATCACAAGGCATTGACATCTTCTTACTGCTGGTCTATAGGATTAGTGGCTTCTCATCTTTCTCACTGTAGGAATAGTACTTTTGCCCAGAAAAAGAGTAGGGGCTGAGGAAGGGACCTGTTGGCCAGTCCCTGCCTGGCAAAGCTGCAATCTCTCCTGAATGTCACCTACACTACTGCTCCTCCCACCTCTGTGTGTAATGCTGCCCTGTGCCATGCATTGTAACTGTCCTACCTGCCTTTTGACACAGTGCAGCCCTCCAGGACTTTGGGTCATGGTTTCATCTTTCCATATGACTTCATTTCTCATAAGTTCCTGTCTATCAGGATCACCACTCCATATTTTGTGGCTATTACAGGCTTTTTTCTTTTAATCATTCTCACAGGCTTTACAGGAAGACTGTAGAAGCACAGGCAGGATTATGGCTTTGAAGCAGAAAATGCCTTCCAGGCAGTATGTCAGTTGCCCGGGATTCCTCCAGTTTACTTCAGCTCCTGTTACTGCTGTTTTCTAGAAATGGCTGGTCACCCTGATGCATAGCTGGTTACCCTGGTGCATATTGTCTGAACCAATCAAAGACAGCCAAGTACTTGCGTCTTGCTTGCAATACCATAAAAACCTCCCTCCCTGGTCCTCCTGGGCCTGACATTTAAAAGGATAATTGATTCCTTGCCAGTGTCTGTTGATGTAAATAAATCTGCCTCCAAATCCTGAGTATTGTTTTGGTGTTTCTGTTTGCTGTTACAGTCTAATTTATTGTCTTTATCCCGTTATGATATATTTGCGTTCTGTCTATCCATCCATCTCTAATTTGATTTTAACATAATTCTGATCATCCAATATTTATACAATTTTGTGTTCTCATTTTCCACTTAGCATTGTAACCTAATTATTTTCCCCAAAATATTACAAGATATTTTACAATTTCACTCTTTGCCTTTTTTTTTTTCCCCCTCTAGTACTTGGAATTGAACTCAGGACCTGCCAGGCAGGTGCTGTGCCACTGAGCTATATTCCTGGCCCAGCTTCACTCATTATACCTGTATAATGTTCCATCAACAAAAAGTGTTTATGATTTTCCTGTGTTTGGGTATTTTGGGGTTTTTTGTTTTAGCAATGAAAAATTTTCAACTATAGTTTAAATGAAGTGCTTATTTGCTCTAATTTAGTAAAGCAATATGTGCGCTCAGAGTGCACAGATTTTTCTGTGCTATTGGCAGCTGTTTTGAATCATGTGTTGCTAAAAAAACAAGAAAAAGCCTCCCAAAGCACAAGGACATAGGGATAGGGTGTGGACTTGGGTTTAGGATAGAGGGTTATAGCTAACAGAGCTATGTGAACGCCCAAGATACTGGCAGAATGTTGCTTGCTGACATCACTCTCAGGAGATGAGATGCCACATTTTCTGGACCAAGATGGGAACACAACTCATAGGAAACACTGGTGTTTATCTGATTATTAGATATGAATGTTGTTGGCTACATTTAAGTGTCATGCTACTGTGTTGAAATTAGGCTTTAAGCAGGAAAGAGTAGAAGCAAGGAGACAGATGTTGGTGGCCCCTGCTAGGTGGTGGTAGTGCTGTAACCGAGGAAGAACATAAAAAACCCCCTAGCTCCACTTGATTTTAGTTGACTTTAAAAACCATTAATTTTGGAGGTCATCTGTTAAGCAATAAGTTATTAGCTTCTCACTCGCTGTGCTGTAGAGACTGAAGCTGCTTAACAGATTAAAGCTTCTCTAGCAAAAGTTCTTGCTCTACTTCTGTTCCTTGCTCATTCTCAGACTATGGCTTTCACCTTGCATTCCCATGACCTGCTTGCTTTTCAGAACTGATTTCAGGAACTGTTAGTCACAAAACTGACCTGAAACTGGAATGGTCTTGCTTGAGACAAAACAACAGCCCCATGAGGAAATTCACCACCTCAAGTCAGTGCCAGATTGATTCAAGGTCCTGAACAATATTGACTTCTGCCTGTAGTTCCTCAATTGGGGTGTGTGTGTGTGTGTGTGTGTGTCTATATATATATATATGGATGTTGAAGACAGTAGTGTGCTTTCCTGCATTTAGTAGCTCCCTGAATGAATCTTTCTTTTTATTAACACTTGTTCCTAGATATATTGGCTTTCTGTGCAGTGAGATTCTGAGCCTGAGTTAGGTAACAGTGGAAGTGGTGAAAATATCATATTTTGACATACAGTGAAAGTGTCAACAGGACTTTCTGACAGGTTGGATGTGAGGTGTGAGGAAACAAATGATTGATAACTCCAAAAGGCTTCAGCCAGAGACCTGGAAACACAGAGCTAACATCAGCTGAGACTAGGGGACCTGGGTAGAGTGAGTTTAAGGGAACCACGGTGAATTAAGCTTAGATATTGTAACAGTTATCTATTGCCAAAGAATAAAATAATCATGATTCAACAGCTGAAGACAATGACCTATTATTGGGCCCCTACTTCTGTAAGTCAGGGATTCAGTAATGTCTTAGTTGGATGCTTCTGGCTCACAGCTCCTCAGAAGACTCTGGTCAGGATGTCAACGGGCTTGAGGTTCAGACTGGGCTGCAAGATCCATTTTCAAGCTGATTGCTCACATGATTGTTGCTAGAGGCCTCAGTTCTTCACTATGTAAGCATCTGCTTAGGCTGCCTGGGTGTCCTTGTAACGTGGTAGCTGGCCTCCTCCAAGAAAGAGAGCAACCAATGTGGAACAGTTACAGTGCCTTTCATGAATGATCTCTCAAGTCGCATACCTTCACTTTCACTTTTCTCTGTTGTCAGAAGGCAATTATTAAGAGCA
>NW_004524883.1:83180-88844 GCF_000260255.1 Octodon degus
CCTTTCCTCTCCTGTCCAATCCTCTCCTGTCCTCTCCTTTCCTGTCCTCTGCCCTGCTCTTTATCCATAATTATAATGTTCAAAATGGAAAAGCAATAATAAAATATTGCAACAGGAGTTGTTAAATTTGGAGAATCAATTTCCAAAGAAAAAACGTTCCTAAAGATGGCGGAGAAAACAGACAAAAAGGACCCAAATCAATTCTCAGTGAAAACACATTAACTTTTGAAAAAAATAAGAAAAGATACCACCAAAGTCGCAGGCAAAATCAATAGTAAAAGCAACACTATGATACAGTTTCATAAAAATTTAAAACCATGAAAGGGAGAAAAAAAAAAAAAAAAAGAGAATTCTGCAAGCTTGCGAGCAGAAAGAAGTAGGTCATTTTCATGAAGCAAAATAGCAAGTGAGCTTTGGCTATTTCCACTGCAGTGAGCAATGCTAAATGAAATGTGATGACACCCTCCATACAAAAGATAAACTGTAAGTCAAGAATAATGGACCACATCAAGCTATTTGTATAGCGAGGCAACAGAGAAATTTTCAGACATGCTTAATCTTAAAAAATGTGGCAGCCAGGGGCTTCTTTTGAAAAGATTGCTCAAAGCTGCAAAATATATTGTGCACTGAAATTAAAGAAATTTGAATGGATAATGGCTAAAAATGCACTTGTGATAATTACTGATACCAACTATTGTTAACAAAATAAGGATAACTGTGGAAGGTTTATTTCTGATACTGGAGTGATTATTTAAAGGAAGACATAGAAAGCATAAAAGAAATGTGAAAGAAAAGGATGAATATCAAATTCAATTATGAATGGGAATTTACATGAAGGGCACAAGAGATAAAGACAAAAGAGTAGTATTATTTGCCTTTCATCAGGGAGAGTTCAACATGGTTTAATTAGGGAAAAGAACTAGGATACTTAGAAAATATTTTAAGATATCTACATGAGTATTTAAAATAGAATTTTTTTTCCATTTATTGTTGCTGGAGATGAAACACAGGGTGCATACATGCTGGGCACGTGCTCTACCACTGAGCTATATCCCCAGCCCCTAAAATTGATTTTTTGTCTTCCAAAATATTTTAAAAAATAAAGAAAGAAATGTAGTCCATTTAACCAAAAATACAGTAAAGATGCCTATTATGTGTTGAAAGGATAAGCACCACATGTAGCAAGACCAGATTTCACCCTACTGTGGTGTTATGTGGGAGTGGGGCCTCCTCTGCCTTCAGGGGGGACTCAGCGCCTTGTGAAAGGGCCAGGGTGTCAAAGCTCAGGCTCTATAATTTTTTTTTTCCACCATGTAAGGACACAGCATTCATCCCCTCCTGTGTAGTGACAAGGCCAGTCTTTGAAGCAGAGAGCAGCCCTAAGAGGCACCAGCCTTCCCAGGAATTGATTAGATTTCCCCTTCTGGAACTCTGAGAAAAAAACAAACAAACAAAACTTCTGTTGTTTTTAAATTATTTTGTGGCATTTTGTTGTGGCAGCAGAAATAGGCTGAGACAGTTTCTCTCTTGCTCTGTGACCTTGGAGAGACAGAGTGGAAAGGCCTTCTGGGAGTGGAACAATTGTAGTTTGGCTTTGGCGTCCTCCGGGTATGGCCAGTGTCCAAATGCTTGTCTTTCTCGGAGATGATATTGGGGTTCTCCAGAGACTTCTATTTGTGCTTTCCTGACTCTCCTGCCAACCATTTAGGACGTCCACACACAGACATTGGCAGCCTGCACCCCTGCCCATCTCCAGCCTGTTCTTGCTGGATTCCTTTTCAATTCCAGCTTCCTTCAGCTGGGTCCCCACCAGATCACAAGAATCACACACTTCTGCCCCATCACTGGAGCAGATGAAGCTGTACCACGTGTACTAGAATTGTTACTGTAGGGCTTTAATTGTGGAAGTAACTGAGTGTTGACAAAAAAACTGTTGCCACAGAAAGAGAATTTATTACATTTCCCAAGAGAAATCAATTAATCATGTAAGACCACGGGGAAGATATTAGGCAGAAGCAGTAGAGAGAGGAAAAGGCCTAGGTCAAAGCCTTCTTTGAGGTTCCTATGGGAACACAAGACAGGCAGAGTAAAGAGTGTAGGAATGGTTCATTTGCATGACTCCAAACAGCTTTAGGTGTATCTTCCTTCCCTGAGAATAAGATCTGTCTGGGGAATAATCAGCCTTGAAAACTAGAGCTCAAAAATTCCATTCCCAAGTGGTGGTGGTGCACGCCTGTAATCCCAGGGCTGGGGAGGCTGAGACAGGAGGATCACCTTGAGTTCAAGCTGCATAGTGAGGCCCTGTGCCAGATAGATAGATAGATAGATAGATAGATAGATAGATAGATAATTAATTAATTAATTTAAAAAATCCAGCCCCAATCCACCTCTCCTCATCTTAGCTTTCCTCACTGTTCTCTTGCTTCGTGGGCTACTCTGTAAGGCACATAAGGGTCTCAACCTTGTTATATTTTGCACACAAAGAGAGTTTGGGGGCTATCTTTGTTTAGGTTTTTTTTGGGGGGCAGGTCTTTTTGAGACCGAGTTTCACTATGCATTTCAAGCAAGCCTGGAACTCATTTCGTAACCCAGGTTGGCCTTGAGCTCCCGGTGGTCCTCTTGCATCAGCCTCCAGAGTCCTGGGATGGCAGGCATATACCACCATGCCTGGCTCTTTGTTTAGTTTTATGAAAAAATGGATAAAATTAAACATATAAATACATTAACTATAGTTATTGCATTATCTCTTACAAATTTTGTTTCACCTTTTTTCTATTAAAAAAAACCCCTAAACATACAGTCCTGCAACTCATTTACATATTATTTATTTGTATGGCTACTATAAGTTACTGAACTTATATCCATAAGTTATAAATATATATAACTTTATATTAAGATATATAAACATATCCATCCTTTCATCCATTGTTACATATCCATGTTGTTTCTACTGGTTCAATGACACAATGAATATCTTCATACATGTATCTTTGCACATTTCTGTAAAATACTGAGATTACAGAGAGATTCATGACATGTTCGTCATAAATTTTTACACAAAATAATTGAGTCATATTTACTTCAAATCTTTAACTAAGGATTTTGCATTTCAAATACTATTTATAAAAAATTATGCTGCTATATAATTTTTATTTCATGCTCACACCATTGGCATGATTAATAAAGAACTATACAAACTTTCTAATGATTTTTAAAAGAAATATATAAAACTTACATTTTTATTTTATTTTTCTTCAATAAATATTTTTAAAACAAGATTATTAAAATATTGATGTAGCTATGAATTATCATGTGATTGTGTTTAACTCTTTTCCTAAGTCTGAATGAGATTAATAGCTTTAATGATGCATGCATTATATTAAATAATTCTTCAATAAAGTTACTGTAAACTCTAATAATACCTCTAGATCAAGAGTCTCAAACATTTTTCTCTGACTTTAGTTTGCCTTACTATATGAAGGAGACTTTAATTTCACACTACTGTGTGCAGATCCAGAATTACAGATATTTAGTATTTTTAAAAGATATCACTGTACAAATATTGCTGGCTACCCCTCATCAGTAATACTAAAATTATTCTCAGTAACTGAAGTATGTTATCATATCATACAGTAAACCTGAAAAATTTCTATTTGTACTTATAAAACAATGATTTCTCTAATAGTATCATTGAAAGAAGATCTTGAAGAAATCATGTGAGCTGGTAGGCATGTGACTTCTAGTGTAAAAATTTTCACTTGCTTACATTATTATTTTCTTATATAATAAATGTGTCTGTGAAATCAAGTTATTTCATGCGCAAATCTCAATAAACATATATAAACAATAAACATATGAATTGTTTGTTAAAAAAACCCATAAGTAGTAAACCAGACTGATATCTATGCAGGAATTTAAAAAAAAAAGAACTATTGGAAAAGATGAAAGTCAAGAAACAGACCTAGGTACAGTCAGCGAGATAGCTCAGTAGAATAAGTGCCTGCCTGGTAAGCCCCGGGTCCTGTGTTCAATCCCCGGTACTGAAAAAAAAAAAAAAAAAAGAAAGAAAAAGAAAAGAAAAGGATGTAGGGCCAGTCAAATAGCTCAGTGGATTAAAGTGCTTCCAAGCAGGTGCAGGGGCCAGGGGTTCAATCCCACCCCCAGGGCATGCTAAGACCTGATTGAGACTGGGTGTGGTGGATGGGGCTGTAATTCCAGGTCTTGGGAAGCTGAAAACAGGAGAATCACTTTGAGTCCAATCTAGTAGTGAGACCCTGAACACCTTGTAAACCCTTCCCTAAAATACAGAAAAAACAAACAAACAAGAAATAGACCTAGGATGTATGAGAATGTAATAAATGGTTAAGGTATTATCTTCAATCAGTGAGGAAAAGATGTATTACTTACTGAGGAAACTGACCACTAAATGAGAAATCAGTAAAAGTAGGTCTTTATGTCCTATCATGTACTGCCTACAAATAAATGCAAATGTATTACTTAAATGTGCAACACAAAATCATGAGAATGTTAGGTCCAAATGTAGGAAAAATTTCTATTATTTTAAAACAAAGAATTTCTAAGTATAACTTGAACCCCCAAAATCATAAAAGAAAGAATCTAGATTTGATCCCACCAAAATTTAAAACCTCTGTATGATGGAAAATACATAGAGAAAGTAAAAAGGCAAGCAATGGACATAATGGTGAGCTTTCTACTACTACCGATAGAGCAGTCAGAACCCCTTGCATTAGTATTTGATGTAACAAAGAACAAATGCTGGGAAGGAAATGAGGAAAAAGAAATCCTTCTGCATTGCTGATGAGAATGTAAACTATTACAACCACTAAGGAAATCAATATGGAGCTTCCTATAAATGAATAAATAAATAAATAAATAAATAAATAAATAAACTAAAACCAGAAATTCCATTTGATCCAACTATACCTTTCCTGGGTCTATCCTCAGAAGAGTTAAAAGTGTCTGATGTACAGACACACAAGTTTATAGCGGCACAATTCATAATAGTTAAGTTCTGGATGCAGCCTGGGTACTCACCGACAGACATAAAGATGAGCAAGCTGTGAGGTATATACTATATGGATAGGTACAGATGATATCGGTATTGATATTATTTAGCCATAAAGAATAATATGCCACTTGCAAGAAAATGGGTGGAGCTTGAGATCGTAATGCTAAATGAAATAAGTCAAAGAAATTTAAATATTTCATGTTTTCTCTTACATGAGAAACCTAAACTATAAATAAATAAATAAATTACACAAAAAAGAGACAATTGGAGACAAGAAGGTAGATTTTTTGGAATTGGAGAAGGAGATTAGGGAAGGGAGAGATAAGGGAGAGGTAACTCAAGGGATATGTGGCTCATGAAAAAATTGACCAGTTCCCCGAAACAAACATCACTATTCTGTGTTGCAATCAAATTAACAATTAAAAATAAAGACTCTTTGGAATTTAGGTGTAAGTATCCAGGAAGAGACAATTCAGACTTAGAGATGGAGAAAGGACATCTCTGGGAAACTTTGTGTCCTAAAGCTGTAGCATTTTGTTTAAGTCCAATTTTTAAATTACAATTTTTTTTTTTTTTTTTTTTTTTCTTTTTTGTCTCTTTGTGCCTTTATTTTTTCAGTCCTCTAACCTCCAACT
>NW_004524883.1:88944-107674 GCF_000260255.1 Octodon degus
AGATGGAGAAAGGACATCTCTGGGAAACTTTGTGAAATTTTGGCCTCACAGCTTTTCTGAGGAAAAATGGCAGAAGTGTTTTTTTTTTTTTTTTGTCTCCTTCTGCCTTTATTTTTTCAGTCCTCTAACCTCCAACTCTCCGTACCTAACCATCTCGGCAGTTGGTTCTGCACCCAACAGCCAGCACAAATGTTATAAAATTCCAATGCGAGCATGATCTTTCCCAAACTCCTTAAAACATTTATTACCACCTTCACCATAAAGTCCAAGTCTTAACAAGGTGCGACTCACCAGGGCTTGGAGCTTGGCGGTGGCTGGTTCCCACCCTAGTGGTGTGGGTAGCATGAAAACCTGGACAGGTTTTTTTTTTTTTTTTTTTTTTTTTTTTGCTGAAACTATGGCCTTTTAATTACACAGAGACAGTTCAGAAAAGAACTTTTCAGAAACTTTAACATAGGAGGATACACACACACACACACACACACACACAAAAATGAGTTTTTTTTTTTTTTTAAAAAAAAAACCTGGTAATGATGCCTGATCAAAGGATTCATTCTGACAGATGAGAAAGTGGACTTTGAGAGGGCTAGTAAAGTAGGAGTATTTGTGTGGGGAGGAGAGGGCAGTTATTCCCAGGCTCACAGTGACTTGGAGAATGTCACAGTGCTAACTACAGGGTGATGGGACAGTGGTCACTGCCAAGGGCCTTGGAATGGATCTTGCTGTCACACAAAGCAAGTAAAAGGGAATGAGACAACAGAAAGTAATCAAGGCGCCAACCTACATTCTTGGACTGAGCGTTCATCATGTAAGTCCGAAAGGTATAGGTGTAGGCAGCATTAGGGTACAGGTGACGAAAGCGTCGGCCAGGGGCACGGCCTGCAGGAGTTCCCTAAAGCCTTGGCGCTCCTGTGGAGTGAAGCCAGCATTCTTTTTGTTTCCTTTGGGGTTATGCAGGTCAATTTCTTCATGAGCCACACTGAGGTCCCCACATAGTACAAGAGGTTTGCAGGATGCCAAGCCCTTCAAGAACTTGCGAAAGGCCTCATCCCAGCACTGCCTGTACTCCAGCCTTACCAGACCCCGGCCTGCATTGGGTACATAGGCTGTGACTAGCACAAACGAGTCAAATTCAGCCACAATCACCCGGCCTTCCTGGTCATGTTCCTCCTCACCTAACAGAAATGAAGAGTCATTATTAAAAAATAAGAAAAGCAGAAAAAGGATCAAAACACTGATGCAGGGTTGGAGTGTTAACAATTGATTTAAAAGAGCTTGGGCGTTAGGAATTAAAAGGGTCTCACCAATGCCATAAGAGACTTTGAGTGGGCACTGGCGGGAAAGCAGACCCACACTGCTATATCCTTCCTTGTCAGAAGGCGCTGACCAGTACTGATGGGATAGTCCAGACAGCTCCTGAAGCTCAACTGGGAGTTTGTTCTCTGAACATTTGGTCTCTTGGAGGCACAGGATAACCAGGGCTTCTTTTTTTTTTTTTTTTTTTTTTTTTTTCAGAACGTGGATTGAACTCAGATCCTTGCATTTGCCAGTCAAGCGCTTATCCTACTGAGCCATCTCCCCGGCCCCAAAGTTGTTTTATATTTGTTTGTTTTTGTTTTTTTTTTTTTTTTCAGGGCTTCTTTCCCTACCCAATCTAAGCCCTTCTTCTTAATCCAGGTGTGAAGCCCATCCACGTTCCAAAAGCATGTCTTGAGTGTGGCAGATTTGCCACTGGGAGGTTTTTTTTTTTGCCTGGAGGATCCTCATACAAGACTGGGCCTTCTCCTGCTGTCTCTTCTTCGTTTTTCTTTGCTCCCACTTTGCTCTTCTTGGCCTCTGGCTCTCTCTTGGGCTCTTCCCCAGTGTCTGCCACTGATGCCTTTTCCCCACACTTTGGCATTTCTGTAACGAAGGCCCTTCTGTATCTGTACCTTGTCAACTACCAAAACAGTATTTTCACAGGGTGGTCTGCTCAGGCCTCAGCAAGAATTCTCCTCCTGCACAGGAGAATTTTTTAAAGAGAATACAAAACATAGTTAAAAAAACATTAGAAATGATACAGAATTGCACTAAACAAATTGATAGGAATTAACAATGTTTGTTACACTGCATATTGGTGTTTTCAAATTAGTTGTTCAAATTATCAGATATATGCCTATAAAATTGGTCAAAATTATAAAATATTAAAAAGGAGAGAGAAAAAGAATTAAGCATTGACTGCTCTTTTCAATAGACAAGCAGAAGGGCTGGCCAGATAGCTCAGTGGGGGCCAGAGAGATGGCTCAGTAGAATAAGTGCTTCTCTGGCAAGCACAAGGTTCTGAGTTCAATCCCCAGTTCTGAGAAAAAAAAAAAGGGCTGGGGAGATGGCTTAGTAGAATAAGTGCTTCCCTGGCAAGCGCAAGGGCCTGGGTTTAATCCCCGGTTCTGCCAATAAATAGATAGCTCAGTGGACTAAAGCACCTGCTTAGGCAGAGCGTAGCAGCTGGGGTTTGATCCCTGGCACAGTACAGCTCTTGGGAAGTTGAAAACTGGAGAATCACTACATGTCCAATCTATGTAGTGAGACCTTGTAGATCCTGTACTAAATACACACAATAAAGGACAAGCAGAAATCAGCAGTACAATTGCTCAAGCTATCCTGTGTATGTACTTATATTTTAAAAATAATTTTATTGAGAAACAAATAGCAATGAGACAGTTTCAAAACTGATTACTAGCACAGTTTCAATAATTAATACAGTACATATTGTTGTCTTAGTGGTTATTCATTGTACAAGATGCAGACATGTTATCCTGTCCACAAACACTATTAGAACAAATCTCTCTCTTCAGCGATCCAAGAGAATGCAGGTATGTATCTATTCTAACTATTTTGAACCTTCAGATACAAAATGGTCGTTCATTTGTATCCCCTTTTTTGTTTAGTTTTGTCAGAGAATGGTATTCCATTGTCATTTAAATATTGTAGGTGCATGAATTCAGCAAAATATTCCAATATTCCAGTAGTCCATAATAGTAGTGGATTTTCCATAAGACTGGCAATGACAGAAGTTGTTGATTTGGCCAGGGAGATGGCTCAGTGGAATAAACGCTTGCTGGCAAGTGCAAGGGCCTGAGTTTAATCCCCGGTTCCCCCGCCGCAAAAAAAAGTTGTTGAGTTGAGCTCTTTACAGCTCAGCATATTAATATGGCTTTACTTTTTATACTTTGCTTTTATACTTTTCTGCTAGATGGCTAAGACCAAGATAAAGCAAGACTTATATGACAATATACACATAAATATTTTTGCCTCTTTCTTTTCTCCTTTCCCTTATCACAGTTGCTCCTTCCCTTTGAACAGTTTCTTTCCCTTTCACAGCATCCCTTTTTCCTTTCAGATCCTGTTTACTCTTTCAGGTTCTTACACTAGGAAGACAATACCTGATGTTTACTCATGCAGGTCAGATTTACTTCACTTATGAGTATGGTCTCTAGTTGCATCCATTTACCTATAAAAGTCTTGAGTTTATCATTTTCTATAGCTGAGTAATACTCTATTAATAAAAATGCCACATCTTTTAAATCCATTCCTTAGTTGATTGGGCATTTGGGTTGTTTCCAAGATTTAGCTATGACAAATTGCACTGCTATAAACATGGGTGCACATATATCTTGGTGGTATGATATTTTCAGTTATTCTGGAAAAATATTCAGGAGGGGAATAGCTAGGTTGAATGGGACCTCCAATACAACTAATATGAAAATCAGTGTGGAGATGCTCCTAAGAGTCTTTTTTAAAAAAATGTATTTAAGACAAGGTCTACAGGGGTCTCACTATGTAGATCAGACTCATAGTGATCCTCCCATTTTCAATCTCCCAAGCATTGGGATTACAGGCATGCACCACCATGCCCAGTTTCAATTGTGGACTCAGCATGACCTGAGGGATTGAACTCCGGCTGCTGTGCTCTACCTAAACAGGTGCATTAGTCCACTGAGCTATCTGGCTGGCCCTGCTCCTAAAAGTCTTAAAGATATAACAAGCCTATAACCTCTACCTTCAAGGAAACTTCTACCCTCAAGGAAACTGCCACATGTAGGCCCACACGCTCTTATTCCAAAGGCCCATTGCACTTTGTTTGAATTTTATTATACCTCACATCATTTATTATTGCCACAAAGGCTCATTGAACAAAATTATTAAGAGGCCATAAATCATAATGATGAAGACCACTGGAGTAACATCGTCTCAGTCCGTATCCTGTTTTTGCTACTTACTAGTGCCACTTACAGCCAGCAAGTGACTTCATCTTTCCCTATGCCTCAGTTTCCTGATATGTTAATGTGCAGATAATAACGGTACCTACCTCTTGGGATTATTGATAATTAATTCAATTCATTCATGTGTAGCATTGAGAAAAGTGCCTCCATAAATAAGCAATCAGTAAGTTTTAGTTATTGGTATATAATTTATTCATTAAAGATAACATAGCAATTAAATTGCCTTCTGGTGGCTTTCTCTAGGTCAGCATATGGGTCATATACAAAAGCTCAACACCAGCCTCTGATCATACTGAACCCGACATGATTTCTTGAAGAATACTTTGCTATTCTCCTTTGTGACAATTTTTGTCCAGCAGAGATTTGCCCCAGAATGCATACATTGAACTTATTTTTGCTCCAACTGCAGCAATTTTTGTTAGCTTTAATTCTCATTGAGTAATAAGTATTTTGTACCTGCTATATGCCAAAGATTTGCTAGGACTGGATATACCTGATGTCTTAGTTACTTTTTTCTTACTGAGACAAAATGCCTGATGCCCAGAATTAAGGAGGGAAAGATTTATTTAGCTCACAGTTTGTGGAAGTCTTATGCATGACTGGCTCCAAGGCAGGTGACACATAGAAGAGGGCAGCAGTCCATGGAAGTGGAAAACAGCAAAAACAACAAGAGCAAAAAGGCAGGAGCAGAGTGAGCAAAGGCTCTTTCCCTCCCTTACAGTGCATGCAGGCTGCCCGCCCCAGGGCTGCTGTACCTCTCAACCCATAATCCCAGCATTGAACCGTGAATCAGTCAAAAACTCTAGAAGCCTGCCGCATGACTGCATGAGGCTTTGGGGGGACATCTAGATGCAAACTATAACACCTGGTGAAACTGAAAGGGAGACAGGCATTATATAAATAATTTTTTTTTTGAGACAGGGTTTCATTCTATAATTCAGGCTGGCCTGGAAGTAGTGGCAATCCTATCTCAGCCTCCTGAGTGCTGGGATTACAGGTGTGTAGCACCATATGCAGCATAAATCTAAAAATAAATGCATAAATGCACAAATAAATATACCATAACAAAAGTGTTAAGTGCTATAAATAAACAGAAGGAAAAGAAAACAGGAAGAACTTCATTCACACTGGGAATCAGTGAAGATCTATTAAAAGAGTGACATAAGAGATCTGAAGTTAGTAAATGGTGGAAGACCTCAGGTGTGTGTAGGGGCCAGAAGGATTAGCAGCAATTGCTGAGACCAAGGACCTGGAAGTGTGACTTGGCCCAGGAAGGGAGATGAGACTGCAGAGGAACACAGGGTCAGGGTAAGTAGTCCAGGACTTTACCTCACGAGTATTGGGAAGTCACTGAAGTGTTTAATGCAGTGGAGTGACAAATAATTGGATTTATATCTTTAAGAGATTGACCTGTATACAGTGAAAAGGATGGATTGGAAGGCAGTAAAAATGGATGAATTATGGCTCCCTGCAACAACAGAATGGACTCCCAAAAATGTTACTAAGCAAGTCTCAGGAGAATGCACTGAGAATTATTCCATTTATATATAGGTCAAAAACCAGGCAAAACTCTGTGGGATGTGTGTGTGTGTGTGTGTGTGTGTGTGTGTGTGTGTGTGTGTGTTTGTGTATGTGTAGAAATGCAAAGAAACTGTTGCCTTAAAATGTAGGAGAGTAGTTTTGTTCTGTGAGGACCCAGCTGGTTTGGAAAGGAGCACATGGGAGACTTCATAGGGATTTGTAAACACTATTTCTTAACTGGAGTGGCAGATGTCTGAGTATTTGTTCTATAAATCTCTGTGTGTGTCATGTTTCATGATTAGCATTTAAGTTACCTAGCGTCAACATTATTTTTTGTAAGTAGTACAGTGTGCCTTTTTTGGTACTAAGAATTGAACCCAGAGCCTGACACATATTGGCCAAGAGCCCTATCGCTAAGCTACATCTCCAGTCCTAAATAGTACAGTGGGAAAGAGTTGGATGTCATATACATGGGATATATTTTATAACATGCTTTAAAATTTTCATGTACTTGCAATATTCTAGAAAGAATAATAAATTAAAAGGGAAAATAAATTGGAAGAGGGAAAGAGGAAAACAGCAGTATATCCAAGCTGCGTGGTCCCAAAGGTGCCTGCTTACTGTAAGCCTGTGTATGTTGTGTGTATTTGTGCATGTGTATGTGTGTAGGAATACATTAGAAAAGACAGTCATCTAGGTTACAGTGTAAACATTGCGTCCCATAAGCTTCTTGCCATGCCATGGCCCTGTCACTAGTGAGGAAGCTCCTGTAGAAGTCTAGGTTATAAATAGCTATGACCTGGACTAGGACAGTGGCAATAGGATTAGAGAAAAATAGACACAGCCAAGTTATATTTAGGAGGAAAGAGAGGTCTCGGTAGTAGATTGGATATCTTACTGTATCAAAGGGCTCAGAGTCACACATGCTCGGTGTCATTTGGCTTTTCATAAAATGCTTTTCCAAGAGCTGGGCATTTGCTAGATCACAAGCATCACATGTCCTAGTAACACTGCACTTGGAGATTTCAGAACTTCAGTTTAATTCTCTCAGGTTTGGAGGTTGTTTCAAGGTCATCCCAAGATCTTCAAATTCTGCCATCATGCCAGGTTTCCTAAAAGCAGCACCAAATAACTTCATGGGAGCATGGAGCAGAGAAGGGACTCCTTGCCGTCCTAGAGGCAATTTCTAAATGCAGCTAGGATCCACTTGCATGTTCATTCCTGAAATACTATCAATTAACCTCACATACTTAAGTCCTGCAATTACAGTTTTTCTGGGGAAATAGCCATTGGTACCTACTACACTGTCTGGACCATAAATGTGTAGCACACAGTGACTTACTTCTTGATCCTGCTTGATTCAACTTGAGTTGGCCAGCCTTCCACATGCCTGGAATCTGAAGCCACCAAGGTTAATGGTGAGCAGAGGTGACAGCCCTCCCTGAAGTGTAGCTTCCTTTTCTTCCCTGGCAATAGAGGGTCAGAGCCCAGAGCCTCTTCTCACTGCACAGGCTCCCCTGGAGGAGCAGATAGCTCATGGTATCTTGTGTCATGTGACAGGGTCAGTTGAACATGTGAAAGGGCCCAATGATCTCTCCTTCATTCATTCATAAAATATATACTGAAGGCTTGACATGAGGCACTAGGTAACACTTGGTATAAAAAATGAATGAGGTGGTCAAAAATACACACTATGAAATCATTAATATTCACTTGTACCTTGTGAATATGTTCTGAGAGCTATTTTGAATAGTCATTGCTTTTCCTACTCATGCACTCATGTTCTTTCTACCTTTCTTAAAAGTTTTACATGTAACAGTCTTTCATCCATTTTACCTGGAAGTATTATTTCTTTTTTTTTTTTTTTTTAACAGGGGCTTACTGTATAATTTAGTTCAGGCAGGCCTCAAACCCACAGCAATTCTCCTGCCTCAAGCATCTCAAACTCTGGGATTATATGTGTGTGCAACCACACCCAGCTTACTGGCAGATTTTGAATTTGATTTGCTTTAATTTTTTGCCAGTGAATATTATTAAGCTGATTTTAAAAAATTAACTGGATAGCTTCTACCCAGCATGCATTTCTACCAGGAGTATTTGAAAGCCTATGCTCTTACGTTGATGCTAATGATTTGACGACAGTGTTTCTTGTCTAGCTTGTCTTACCTACGGCAAAGGAATATTAATGATGTGTGTTCTTGGAGTTCTGTAGGCAAATGATATGCAGGGAACTGAACAGAAAGCACTATCATAGTTAGAGGCAGTTCCAGACACCCACGTATATTTAGTAATCCACATTAGGAACGTCATCATTTGCACCAATACTTTGATACCCAAGCCTGATTTTTTAAAAAGCAGATAATACTGTAGGCTGATTTTACTTGTGAATATAATTGAAAAAAAAATGAAACTATATTCAACAGTATGAAAATCATGACCAAGGAGATTTTATTTCTGAAATGAAAATATAATTACTATAAAGAAATTTATTACATTCATAAATTACAAGAGAAAAAAATAGAAACATTTCCAAGCGTGCCTGATAGCAGTACTACATGAAAGCTATTCATATGATTAAAAGAATCCAGCAAAATCCAAAGCAACATTAACAACGCAGCATTAGAAGTCACTCCACTGAAGTCAGGAAGAAGCTACGATACTCACTATCACTGCTATTCAGTGTTGTGCAGGAAATCAATTTAATAAGCAAGGTTGAATAAACTCTCAAAATATTAGAAGGGATATATTTTCATAGTACTGTTATTTTCCTAAAAATGGATACCAAAATTATTAGAAAAAAGTTGTATCACAGTGACAAATTGCAAGATAAATATCCTCAAACAAAATAGCTTTCTATAACAACAATGAGTTAGAAATAATGACAGAAAGAAGCCTCGGAGGGCACTAGCTCTGCTGACTGGAACTTCTATTTTTATTTTTTGAGGAATCCCCATTCTGATTTCCATAATGGTTGTACTATTTTACATTCCTACCCACAACGTAGAAGGTTCCTTTCTTCCACAGCCTCTCCAGTGTTTGTTATTGATTTCTTGATGATAGCCATTCCTTCTAGAGAGGGATAGGAGCTCAGTGCTGGTTTAATTTATGTTTATTTAATGGCCACAGATGTTGAACAGTTTTTTAAATATATTTATTGGCTAGTTCTACCTCTTGCTATGAGAAGTGTCTATTCATTTGGTTGCCCATTTCTTGATTCTTCTTTTTGAGAGGGGTGGATTTTTAACCATGTTTACAGCAGCACAATTCATAATAGCTAATTTTGGAAGCATTCTGTATGTTGATCAACAGATGAATGCGTAAAGTAAATGTGGGAGAAAAAGTGAATGTAGAACAGGAAGAAATTATTGAAAAGGGAAGGGAGCTGGGGTTGATAAGGAGATACAGGAAAGCTGGGATAACTGATTGCTGCTGGTCTAGTCAAAGGAATAGTTAATGTTTAATTTTTTTCTCTTTTTCATACAGCTTTTTGACCAATTTTGCATGCTTATATCAGGTAATCTAAACAATTTGAAAACAACATATTACAGTATAACAAACATTGTTACATTCCTATTACTTACTGAAATTCTGTATTGTTTCTAATTGGTTTTTTTTTTTTTGCTATTTTTTATTCTCTTTAAAAAATAAAAATAAATTTTAGTGTCTCTGCTTTAATGTTTAGATCTTTAATCCATTTTGACTTTAGTTTAGTGCATGGTGATAGACCTGGGTCAAGTTTTAGTTTTCGGTATGTAGAGAACCAGTTTTTCCAGCACCATTTGTTAAAGAGGCTGTCTTTCTTCCAGTGAGTATGTTTGGCCCCTTTGTCAAAGATAAGGTGGCTGAGTGTGTTTGTAGGGGCTTCAGCGTCTTCTAATCTATTCCATTGATCCTCAGGTCTATTTTGTTGCCAGTACCATGCTGATTTTATCACAGTAGACTTGTAGTATATAAAAAATAAAAATAAATTTTAAAAAGGATATAATGTAGACAGAGCTTTATAAGTAAGGAGCGGGGAGGGATTAAAGGGAGAGGAGGGGAATAGGAGGGGAAAAAAACAAATCAAGGTATATCACGTGCAGGTACAAATTCCCTAGATGAATGTGATCATCATGTAATCTAAATTGTACCAATAAACCTAATAATCATAATAATAAATGTGGCATTTATACACAATGGAGTACTACTCTGTAATAAAGAAGGTTAAACTTGAGCCATTTGCAGAAAAATGAGAGATCTTGGAAGCAAAATGCTAAGTGAAAAAAAAAAAACACACACACAAGCTTAAATACCAAGTGGTCTCTCTTATATGAGAAACCCAAAATATAAACAAAGATCAAAATAAAAGATAATAGGAAATATGTAAACAAATCTTTTGCAAATGAGAAGAGTATCAAGAGATGGAGGGAGGGGGGAAGGTGGGGGAAGAAACGAAGGAGATAAAAAAGGAGTAAGACGTGCTATGTCCACATACCGCACTCCCCACACGGGATGCAATCATTATATGCTGCAAAAGAGGAATGAAACACAAAAAAAGGCTGTTCAGAATTACAACAACAAAACAGCAAAATATCCAGGAGTGAGTGTGAATTTAAAAAATATAAGATCTATACGAAGAGAATTATTCAACACTTTCTCCAGGACAGAAAGGTAAACTGAATACATAAAATGATATTCTACTTCAATGCCCATTGATTAAAAAACAAAAACAAAACTCAGTTTGGGGCTAGGGAGACAGCTTGGTAGTCTAAGCACCTGCCTGGCAAGTGCAAGGACCTGGGTTGGATCCCCGGTACCTCATGCCATGCCCACTCAGGTATCCTGGGCACGTGGTGCTGGCCATCGAAACTGGGCATGGTGACTCACGCCTATAATCCCAGCACTGGGGAGGCTGAGACAGGAGGACTACCACAAGTTTGAGCTGCATAGTGAGATTCTGTACCAAATAAATTAATTAATAAGAGATTAAAAGAGTCTCAGTTTGTCCAGACATCAATTTTCCCCACATTAGATTTTTAAAATTTAAGGCTATTCTATTCAAACATTCTACACTAGAAATTATACAATGAAAATAAGTACAATTAATAAAAAATAATGTACAAAAGTGTCAGCCGTATAGCTCAGCGGATTAAAGCACTTGCAAGCAGGCCCAGGGACGAGGGCTGGATCCCTGGGCCAGCTGTGCTGGCACCACCCTCAGGGCATGCTGAGATGGCAATTGAGACTGGGCGTGGTGGCACACGCCTATAATCCCAGCTCTTGGAGGCTGTAAACAGGCAGATCACTATGAGTCCGATCCAGTAGTGAGACCCTGAACAACCTGTAGACGGGTCCCTAAAACAAAAAAGAAAAAAAAATTACATAGACAGAAACAACAGCCTGGTGTGGCGGTGCATGACTAATGCCAGTATTTGGGAGGCCAAAGTAGCTATGTAAAAATATGTAATTCTTCATTCTAATTTAAAAAATATTTTTATTTCTTTTTTCTTCACATTCTGTAGGGATTTAAAGTTTAACATATCAATACTTGATGGAAAATACCTGTTCTGGGCTATATCTAAGATGTTTGATATTCAGACAGATAGTAAAGTTAAGCTCAACTGCCTATGTTATAGGATAATAATATCATTAAGCGTCTCTTCTGGAGGGTTAACAACTTAAGTTTGCAGACCAAAAGTTAGAGAAAAAGAAGGGCTACAAGGACAGCCAACATTTTGGCCCTAGCTGTTCAAGGTCAGTGAGGACTCAGGACGTAAGAGAACCTGTACCATTCTGTAACTCAATGGTCCCAAATTTTCTTTCTTTTTCTTTTTCTTTCTTTTATTTTTTTGTGGAACCTGAGATTGAACTCAGGCCCTTGCGCTTGCCAGGCAAGCGCTTATCCTGCTGAGCTATCTCCCTGGCCCCTCAAATTTTCTGATCAAGGAGATTATGGGGCCACAGAGCAATGTGATGGATGACGTAGAGTGTGCCTAAGGAGAGTCGCATGGAGAGAAAACATTCTCTCAGGTTTTCACAGAGAGCAAATTGGTCAAGCAATGGCCATGACTCATCCACATAGCTGGCATAGACAAAGGATCTACAAACTGTAGTACAGGGTTTCAGGGTAAATCCTGAATGGATTTGACTGACCTTGTTATATACAGTGGTTACATTTCTTGTTATATAGGTCTTGCTTTATCTTGGTCTTAACCATCCAGCAAAAAAGTGTAATAATGAGGTATAAAAAGTAAAGCCATATTAATATGCTGAGGTGTAAGGGACTCAGATCAATAACTTCTGACCTTGCTAGTTCTATGGATAACCCACTACTATTATGGACTACTAGAGTATGTTGGATTACTTTGCGGAATTCATGCACCTACAATATTTAAATGGCAATGGAATGCCCATCTCTGACAAAACTAAACCAAAAAATAGGGATACAAATGAAGGACCATTTTGTATCTGTATATAAAAAATAGGATAGATATACAGCTACTTTCTCTTAATTGAATGAGAAGAAAGATTTGAACTAAGAGTGTTTGGACAGGATTATCATATCTGCATCTTGTACTATGAAGACAACAATGTGCAATGCCTTAATAATTGAAACTGTACTATTAATTTGTTTTGAAACTGTCTCATTCCTATTTGTTTCTCAATAAAATTAATTAAAAAAAGAAAGAAAGATCCTAAGGTTGAGTCCATCTGGAACAACTTAGGTGCTTAGCAATGGCCAGCAAGATCCTGTTTCAAAATAAAATTTAAAAAGTCTGGAGAGGGCCAGAGAGATAGCTCAGTAGAATAAGTGCTTGCCTGGCAAGTGCAAGGGCCTGAGTTCAATCCCTGGTTCCACAAAAAAAAAAAAAAAAAAAAAAGTCTGGAGAGGTAGCTCAGTGTAAAGGCCCTGGGTTGAAACTCCATTATAATAACAATAATAATGAAAAACATAAAAATTTCAAGAAACATTTATACCCCATTCACCTCAGTTTACTAATCATTAATATCTTGCCACTTTCTCTCATTTGCTTTGTCTTTGAGATGCCTGAATGTAAATTGCAGGAGAAAATCTTAATAATCTTGCAGTCAAGTATTCCTTACAAAGGACAGACATACCCCTTCTTACAGATACAAATTTTGAATAAAAGATGATAAATAGATCTTCACGGAAGTTAAGACACTATTAAAAGAATGAAAAGGTAAGTCACAGGATAGAACCAATATGTACAATACTCATATCTGAGAAAATACATTTCTTTTATTTAGAACATATTCAGAGCTGCACATCAGAATATTGTGTTTTTCATAATGTATATGTGATACCAGAATATGTTTAAGAGGAAGACCTGGAAGAGCATTTGTTAAATTAAATAAATGGCTGTGGATCACTCTGGGAGTTACGATTGCAGGGAATTTCAGTCTTCGTTGTATTTTTTCCCATACAATGAAAATGCCTTACACTCTTGATCATGGCAGTCTAGAGATGGAAGTGGTGAAGCCTGCTGGGGAGAGCCCTGGCTGATGGCGCGGGTGTTCAGAAAGGGGAAGGCACACACACCCAGACATGGAAAATCCACTTGAAGGACAAATCCAGATCAAATCAAATACTGGGGTGATGGAAGAAGCGAAGCAGGTTTTCTACTGGGCCACAACACCCCTTACAGCCTGTACCCGGTAAACATATCATCTCAGGGGTGGCTCTAATGTTCTGAGGGAAGAGCCAGTGCTGCAGGGCCAGGTTCCTGGGACAGGCTCCTTAATTCTGACCCTCCTGCCTGGAAGAGGAAACCTGGCAAGGAAGATGACTGCAGGTAAGCCCCAGGCAGCTATGGACTGCAACACGTGAAATATGAGGGGGAAAGTGAGAGCTGGCAACACTAAAACAGGCAATCCCTCCTTCCATGATCTTTCCAAACACTAGGAGCTCTGGGTCCCTGCAGCATCCTGCCAAGTGGCCACTGTTCAGCTGAGGTAAGGGAGATCCTCCACCCTCAGCAGAGAGTAGCTGAAGATTGTAAGCTATAGGCAACCCAACTCATTCGTAGGGAGCTGCAGACCACATCCTGGGGGACAGACAGCAGGGCCAGCACAGGGCAGGTGCTCTCATTCTGCTTTCTCAAACATCATGGGGACCTGAGATAGCAGGGCACCCTGCCTACTGTCCTCATCTAAGCACTGATGAAAGATGTCCTCTACCATGCCTGGGGCATGCACTAAGTTCAGGGGGTGAGTGAAGCTCTTGAGACAGTGACTGAAAAAGGACAGTGGACCGAGGAAGGGAGTGGCACCTGGGCTGGAGGTTTCCTGGCCATGCGTGAGAATAAAGTTCTTGGAGCGAAAACAGGGAGCTGACTCAGAAGTTGCCCGGAGGGAGCAGGAGAGGGAGGTCCCTGGTGAAAGTTGATGAAGAATCAGCTGTGGGCCAAATGACATGGCATCCTCCCCTCTTCCTGTGAACTGAGATAGTCAGAAATAGAGACAGACACAGAGACAAAAGTCTGCCATTAGCCACACCCACAGCAGGGCTTCGAAGATGGACCTGGGCCAGGAGAGCTTGTAGATTAGCAGGCCTGCCCACTTTGAGGCAGGCAATTAAGCAAACACTACTGGACATCTTGGAGGCCAGCAGTTGGATTCAAACTGCTGCATAAGGGGGGGGGGGCTTACTTCTTTATTATTTAAAATTTTGATTTGATTTTTATAACTTTTTTTATTCTTTTCTTTTAAAAACATTTTTCTCTCTACTCTTTCTTGGTTTTCAAAATCCACTTGTCTTCCCTCTCTTATTCTCCACATTTCATATGACATAATATACAGTATACATAACAAAGAGAATAAGTACCTTTCATGGAAATGTCAGGGTAACCCTCACCAATATTGTTCATAGTGGATAAAAACTCCATTCCCTCCCACATCTATCTATCTATCTATCTATCTATCTATCTATCTATCTATCTGACAATCTCACAGCTTCCTTCACTCTCTAACTTCAGTTCCCTCCCTCTGGACCCCATCTCACCTCTACAAGTATCTTCTTAACCTCCCTCAACATTAACCCTTTACTTCAGCTATAAAAATAATCCTAACACAGATTGACCTCTTTCTTTTCACCTATTGACATTTCTCTTCCCTCTCTCTTCTAGTTGACTTACTTCTTTCCTTTTCCTCCCTCTGTGTCCTAGTCTAACTGCCAGTGACAGTCCTGTACAATCTGTAATGGTATTGGTAAAATGGTAAAAATGTGAAAACAAACCTTAATGGTCATTACTGATGTATGATTGGATCAACTGACACTTATAACAAGTAGGAATTCTCTTCTTTCAATAGTGATTGGGTACAATCCTATTAAACTGAATAGGTCAAAGTGATAGACTATACTTCTTGGAAAATAAAGGTAGGATCACATCACTAAGAAGTAGAATCTAATTAAAGAGATCAGCATACCAATAACAAAGTCTTTTCACTGTATTTGACCTCAAGCCTTGGTACATACACACATGCATGAACATATGTACACGCACACACACAGGTAGCATGAGTAAACAATGCAACAAAATGCCTCCAGAAGCTCTCAGGTTCCCCAAAGAAGATCCATTTATTATAAAAACATCAGTTACCAAAGAATTAAAGACCAAGAAAATCCTGGAGATAGAGAAATCAATGAATATATGAGCAGTGGAAGGAATTGACCTGTGGAGAGAGTATTACATTTGGTGTTTTTGTTTTTGTTTTTGAACCTAGACAGGCACTTACACCACTGAGTTATACCCCTGGTCTTTTGTTTTTGTTTTTTTGAGACAGAGTCTTGCTATGTTGCTCAGGTTTGCTTGGACTCCCAGTTTAGCCCAGGCTGGCTTCAAAGAAAAGCCAGAGGACTTTATGATGTGTCATGGAGTTCTTCTGTAGTCATGGTTATTTGGAGTTTTATATACCTTGCTTACCTGTATATTGAGTTCTTTTCCAAAACTTGGAAATTTTTCTACTATGATTTCTGTAATCAGAATTTTTTTTATCACATGACTCAGCCTCAAGAGTGCTGGGATTGGGGTGGGAGAGATAGCTCAGTAGAATAAGTGCTTGCCTGGCAAGCACAGGGTCCTGAGTTCAATCCCCAGTACCGCAAAAAAAAAAAAAAAAAGTGCTGGGATTATTGGCACGTGCCACCAGGCCTGGCTTGAGAGAGTGTTAGAACCAGAAGACAGGTTGATGCACAAGACCATATACTTAGAGATGCCTTAAAAACAAGAGAGCAGGGAAAACTGATCCAGTGGTTACCAGATGATGCCAATTAGGAAGCAGGCACAGTTCTCCTTTGTCATAACTTCTGTTCAATATAGTATTCAAAGCCCTAGTCAGCATAATCAAGCAAAATAATTAAAAGGTCTATGTACAGGAAAGGAAGAAGTCAAAATCTCATTGTTCATAGATGACATTATCCTTTACATAGAAACCCATTTCACTCAAAAGAGTCCTTGAACACCTAGATCGTATTTAGGAATGTCATGGGATACAAAATTGACATATAATAATCAATAGAACCCACCAAGAAAGAAATTGTAAAAGCAATATTTTTCACAATGCCTCAAGAAAAATAAAATACTTAGGAGCAAACTTAACCAAAGAAGTGAAAGACCTCTATAATATGAATATTATAGTACTCTGAAAAAGTAAATTAAAGAGGACATCAGAAAGTGGAAAGGTATGCTTTACTTTGCGCTTGCTTTACTTATTAATATGGATAAGAATGAATGTTAAATGACCATATTACCAAAACCAACATATAGATTTAATATAATATTAATAAAAATACAAACACCACTCCTCACAGAGCTAGCAAAGAACCATTCTAAAATATACATGGTGTAAAAAAACAAACTTAATCCTGGGCAATAAATATAATGACAGAGGTCACATGATCCCAAATTTCAAACTATATTACAAAGCTACAGTGATAAAAATAGCAAGATTATGGCACAAAACAGTTATCTAGATCAATAAAACAGAATAAAAGATGTAGAAACAACTCCAGACACATTCAGCCATTTTATTTCTGACCAAGGGGCAAGAACACACACTACAAGAAAGAATTTTTTAAATAAATTATGCACAAAAAACCTGGTTATCCACATGAGTAGATTGAATCTAGACCCATGTCATTACATACCGACATAAAATCAAAATAGACCAAAGACCCAAATATTAAATCAGAAACAATCTATTGGATGATAATATAAATAACTGTTAAAGACCACAGGCACAGGCAAGGACTTTCTAAACAGAATCTGAGTTGCATAAGAAATAACATTAAGAATCAACAAATAGAACTGTACAAAATTAAAAAGCTTCTTCACAGCAAAGAAAACAACTAATGGAGTGAGGGACAGCCTATAGAATGGGAAATATTTTTGCCAGCTAGATCTCAAATAGAGACTAAAATCTTGAGTATATAAGGAATTCAAAAAAATATTCCAAAATAAAAGAGCTAATAAAAACAGAAAATTAAAATGAATACACACTTCTCAGAAAAATGAGGATTGGCAACTGCATACATGAAAACCTCTCCAATATCTCTGGGTGAAATGCAAATTAAAGCAACACTGAAATTCTGTATTACTCTAGAAAGGATGGGGCTGGCGAGATAGCTCAGTGGTCTAACGCATCTGCTTAGGCAAGTTTAGGCAACCACGGGGACTGTGGTTCGATCCCTGGCATCACATGCTGCATCAGCCCTCTCCCCAGAGCAGTCTGAGCTGCCCCCCCACAATTAGAAAGGATAGCTACCATCTACAAATCAAATAACAAATGTTGGTGGGACTGATGGGATGTGGGGGAGAAACACTTTTATTTTCTTGGTGGAAATATAGAGTAATACAATGGCTATGTAAGTCAGTGTGCACATTCCTCAAAAAATTAAAATCAGAATTTCCATTCAACTCAGTTATTTTTCTTCTAGATATCTTCCTAAAAGCGTTAAAGAATCATATTACAGTGATACACACCCATGTTTATAGAAGCACAGGTCGTAATAGCTAAATCTTGGAAGTAGGCTATATGTCCATTAACAAATGAATAGACAATGAAATTGTGGTATGTTTATAAATTGAGTAGTATGCTGCCATTAACAAGGATAAATTTGAGTGATGTGTGGAAAAATGGATGAACTCTGAGAACATACTCTCAGGTGAAACACATCAGACATAAATATTGCATAGCCACTCTTATATGAGCAACCCATGGTGTAAGTATTTAAAGAGAAATATAAAAGGCAAGAGCAAGCAGGGTGATATATCTTTAGCAAATGAAAAGAGGATCTAGAGGTGAAAAGGGAGAAGGGAGGGAGGTGAAAGGAACATAAAAAACTAAGAGGTGTTATGTACATGTAACAGTTCTTTGATGAATATAATCATTATGTACTGCAGACATGTAGCAATAAAAATGAAATAGTTTTATTTTTCTGGTTCTACATACAATATATGGTTACTGAGAAAGAATCTGTTGAACAATATATTCAAGTCTGAGGAGAAAAATAAAAAGTGCTTAGAACCTACTATTTTGCCAGTCTCTTCCTCACACTTTTATCACACATGAACACACAGACACATACATTTAATTTTTATTTTTGCCTTTCACATAGGATTCTTTGTTGTCCAGTTTTCTTCTCTTCTTTTCTATGAATCTTTGTTTCCCCCATTTCACACATTTTTTTCGGTATTGGCATATGAATTTTCACTTTCATGTCCATCATGCTATTTATAATAAATAAGTAGCTATAATAAAATAGTTCAAAAATAAGGTATAGACAATGACCTAATGAACAGCCAGGAGCCATAACCCAGATTAAGAAACAAAACACTACAGATGAGCTTAATTCACTCTATCCTCTTCACAACCTGTCCTTTCTGTTCCTCTAAAGAGGAAATCATTGGCTTCAACTCGGTTCAGATTATTCCTATGCTTGCCTATAT
>NW_004524883.1:116444-123908 GCF_000260255.1 Octodon degus
GGGACTGGTCCCGCCGGCGCAGGGTAGCAGGAAGCCCTCCACACACTCACCGGACCTGGGCTAGGACTCTCTTCTTTTTCTATTGTTTTATTTTTTTCTTGATCTTGTTTTTATATGAGTTTGAACATGGTTCCTAGGGTTTTTTATTGTTCCTGTTCTAAGGAAAGAGGAAACCCACAACAGGAAAGTTGCATGACAAAGTTAAGTCAATACATATCAGATATAAGCATCAATGTGAACGGTTTCAATCAAAAGAAACAGATTGGTAGGATAGATCAAGAAGCAATATCAAACAATGTGGTGCATACAGGAAACACATTTAACACCTCCAAAGAAATTCATTGACTGAAAATGAAGAATGGAAAACAGTATGTCATGTGACAGGAACCCAGAAGAAAGCAGGGTTAACTATTCTATTTGCAGACAAAGCGAATTTCAAGCTAAGACTAATAGAGACAAAGAAGGTTACTTCACTCTTATAAAGAAAACTCCCCAGCATGCTGTGCCAGCCCCGCCCCCGAGGCGCACTGAGACAGTGACTGAGACTGGGTGTGGTGGCACATGCCTTAATCCCAGTGTTTGGGAGGCTGAAAACAGGAGGATCAGTGGGAGTCCGATCTACATAGTGAGACCCTATAGACCTGGTATCCCCTGTACTAAATGCATAAAAAAATTAATTAAAAATTAAAAAATAAAGAAAACAATCCAAGAGGAAAATTTAACAATCAGAAATATATATCCACCAAATACCAGTGTACTCAACTATATAAAACAGGTATGAACAGACCAAAAATTAAATAAGCACAAATAAAATTATAATTGGTGACCTTAATACCACTGTCACAAACAGATTAACTAGGCAAAAAATCAACAATGAGATATCGAAACTGAACCAAACTTTTTTTTCATTTTAAAGAGAATAAAATGGAAAAAACATTAGAAATTATACAGAATTTAAAAAAGAAATGATACAGAATTTTAAAAAACAAGACAACAGAAATTCAACAATGATTGTTATATTGCAAATTGTTGTCTTTAAAATAGTTATTCAAATTATAAAATGTGAGCATGCAAAATTGGTCAAAAAATAAACATTAATTGTTCCTTTTAATAAACCAATAGAAAATAGTAGTACAATTATCTTAGTTACTTGTGTGTCTTTCTTTCTTTTCTCCTTTCCCTCATCCTAGTTGTTCTTTCCTTGTGAGCAGTTTCATTTCCTTTCATAATATCTATTTTACCTTTCAGATTTTACTTACTCTTTTAGGTTCTTACACTAGGGAGACAATACAATATTTATACATTCAAGTCTGATTTATTTTGCTTAAGCTCTCTAGTTGTATCCATTTACTAGTAAAAACGTTGAGTTTATCTTTTTGTAATGGCTGAGTAATACTCCATTGTATAAAATACCACATCACTTTTATCCATTCCTCAGTTGATGGACATTTGAGTTGTTTCCAAGATTTAGCTGTGACAAATTGCTTTGCTATAAACAGGTACATATATATTGCAGTGATATGATGTTTTCAGTTCTTCTAGAAAAATATCCAAGAAGGGAATAGCAGGGTTGAATGGGACCTCCAATCCTAGGTTTTATGAGAAATCTCCACATTGATTTTTCACAGTGGTTGTACCAATTTACATTCCCACCAGCAGTGGAGAAAGGTTCCTTTTCCCCCAGAGCCTCCTCAGCATTTGTTATTGGTTGATTTCTTGATGATAACTGTTCTTTCTGGGGTGAAATAGAATTTTTGTGTTGTTTTATTTTGCATTTTTCAATGACCAATGATATAGAACATTTTTTATATATTTATTTGCAATTTGTATTTCTTCATCTAAGAAGTATATATTAATCTTAGATGCCCATTTTTTTTAGATTGGGTCTTTGAATTTTGGAGGCCAGGAGCTGGGGAGGTAGTTTAGCAGATTAAATACCTGCCTGGCAAGCGCAAGCTTCTGAGTTCAATCCCTGGTACCACAAAAAAACAAAAACCAAAACAAAACAAAAAAAAAACAACAACAAAAAACCCACAAACTTGAATTTTGGAGGCCTGATTTTTAAAAATTCTTCATAGGTTCTAAATAGAAATCCTTTGTCTGAAAGGCAGTTGGCTAAATTTTTTTTTTCAGTTCATGAGTTTTCTTTTGAAATGCAAAACACTTTTCAATAAATTGAGATTCTTGCTGTTGATTCTTTGAGGTACTTCCTATGCACTTTGGGTTTTGTTCAAGAACTCTCCACCAGACCCCATAACCTCAACATTTCTACCTACTTTCTCTTCCAGTAGATTTAATGTTTGTGTTTTAATATTTAGATCTTTGTCCACATTTTCCTTAGTTTAGTTCACAGGGATAGATATAGGTCTATTTTTAGTTTTCAGCATGTGGAGAGCCAGTTTTTACAGCACCATTTATTAAAGAGGCTGTCTTTCTTTCAGTAAACATGTTTGGCCACTTTGTCAGAGACAAGGTGGCTGAGTGTGTTTGTAGTTGATTCTGCATCATCTAATCTTGCACTAGACTTTTGAACAAGTGGACTTAGCAGATGTCTACAGAGTATTCTGCTGCACAACATCAGAATACACATTCTTCTCAGCCTCACACAGGATGTTCTCCAAAGGAGCCTACATAATATTATTGTTCATAGAACATGCTTACATAAAGGAAAATTAATTGAAACTATCTTAAGTATATCATTAGACCACAGTGCAATGAAATTGGAACTCAATGACAAAAGAAACCACAGCAACTTTGTAAGCCCTAGAAAATTAAATAATACCTACCTGAACAACTAATGGGTCACAAATAAGATTAAATAAGAAATTAGTTTCTATAATTAAATGACAATACTCAGTACAACACACCAGAACTATGTTGAAGATTAAAATTGGAACCATACTTTCACCAAGTGCTGAACACAGATCTAAATAGTAAAACAGAAACATTAAATCTGAATATAGAATAGGTAAAACTTGAAGACATTGGTGTAGACAAAGACTTGTGAATAAAATACTAATTGCACATGAGCTATCACAAAGAATCAACAGCTGTGATCTTATTAAGAAGCTCTTCCACAGCAAGAGAAACTATTAATAGAATGATGAGAGAGATCACAATGTGGGAAAAAAGTGTTTGCTAGCTATTTCTCAGAGAAGGACTGCTATCAAAATCATATAAAGAGGGCCTGCCTGATAGCTCAACAGACTAAAGCAGCTGCTTACGTAGAGCGCAGTGGCAGGGGTTTGATCCCAGGCATGCTGTGCTGGCCCTGCCCCCCAGGGTGCACTGAGACAGAGACTGAGTACACACCTGTTAGCGCAGTGCTCAGGAGGTTGAAAACAGAATCACTACGAGTCTGATCTACATAGTGAGACCCTGTAGACCCTGTCCTAAATAAAAAAATAAACAACAAACAAACAAACAAAATAAAAAGAACTGGAAAAAAAATTAGACCTCCCAAATTTAAAGACCCAATCCAAAAATTGACATCTTAAACGAATACATACTTCTCAGATAAAGAAATATAAATGACAAATAAATATATGAAAACATAGTCAACATCATTGGTCATTCCAGAGATGCAAATTAAAACAACACTGAGATTCCAACTCACCCTGGAAAGTGGATATTATCAAGAAATCAACCAATGTAAAATGCTGGATGGACTTTGGGGAAAAAGGAACCCTTCTCCACTGTTGGTGGCAGTGTTGACTGGTGTAGCTACTATTGAAATCACTGTGCAGATTCCTCAAAAAACTTGGATTGGAGGTTCCATTTGACCTAGCTATTCCTGTTCTGGGTATCTTCACGGAAGAATTAAAATCAACACACCACAGTGAAATATTTACCCATGTTTATAGCTGCACAGTTTGTCATAGCCAGATCTTGGAAAAAAACAAAATGCCCATCACCTGAGGAATGAATTAAAAAGATATGCTATTTTTACAAAATGGAGTAATATTCAGACATAAAATAGGACAAACTGGAGACTTTTATAAGTACATCAATGCAATTTGAGACCATATTCATAAGTGAAATAAATCAGAGTTACATGCACAAACATCATATTGTCTTCCTAGTGTGAGATGCTGAAAGAATAAGATCCAAATGTACAATAGATATTGTAAAATGGGAAGAAAGTGTTCAAAAGGAAAGCAGAACTGGGATGGGGGAAAGGAAAAAAGAAAGAAGAAAAAAGCAAATATTGGCTTCTGATTGATTCAGTAGAGAACACTAGTTACAATTTTAATGGATACAAGAGGAAGGTTTCAAGAGTTTGTCCTTTTTCTATGGTGGTCTCTGACTGTCAGCAACACAAAATGAAAATCAAACAAACAGGTCAATAAAAACATAAAATCAGAAATAAGATTTTCTCCTTTAAGAAAGGAAGCTAATTTTCCACAGTGAAATAAATGCCTGCTGGTTATGTTTATTTGGCCCAAAGCAACTGTCAGCCCCTTTTTCTTGCATTGTATTTTCCTTAAATTCTTATATCTGCAGAGAAAATATGAACATCTAGTATGGATAACACAGGCTAGATTTTTAAAAATTTTTGCTCCAAACAGTTACAGTAAAGATATTTATGTTGACTGTTTCAGAGTTTGTGGAGAATGTTGATAAAGTAAGCTTTAAAATAAGGGCTGTAAAGTTCCTTCTTTTGGCTTAAAATAGAAGCAGTTGAAAGCAAAGGAATCCTTTAATGCCATGCAGGAGGGTAGCCAAAAGAGAGGCCCAAGGCCCTCAAGGCAGGGATAGTGGATGGAGCTTTTATCAGATTGGGCTAGGGGTAGAGTTTCCATGGTATAGTAGCAGGGAATGATTGGGAAAGGCTGGGCACATGAAAATCAAAAGAGGAATTTCTACAAGACACAAGAAAAGATGTCATAGGACTGTCCTGCTACAATGTTGTATATGGTTAGATTTCTAATTTTCTGCATAAATATGTGTAATTTTTTTTTACTATTTTTTCCACATTCTATAGGGATTTAAAGTTTAGCATATCAACAACTGATAGAAAATACCTATTTCATACTATGTCTAAGGCATTTGATATTCAGACAAATAGTGATGTTAAGCTCAATTGCCTAGGTTATAGAGTAATAATATCATTAAGCTTCTCTTCTGGAGGATTTACAACTTAAGTCTGCGGACCAAAAAATTAGAGAAAAAAGAAGGGCTTCAAGGATAGCCAACATTTTGGCCCTAGCCCTTCAAGGTAGTGAGAACTCAGGACAAGAGAACCTTTACTCTAATATCCTGTAACTCATGGGTGCTCCAAATTTTCTATTCAAGGAGATTAGGGGGCCACAGAGGAAAGTGATCAATGATGTAGAATGTCCCTAAGGAGAGTCACCTAAAGGGAAAACATTTTCTCAGGATTTCACAGAGAGCAAATTGGTCAAGCAATGGCTGTGACTCATCCACATGGCTGACACTGATGAAAGATCTACAAACTGCAGTACAGGGTTTCAGGGTAAATCCTGAGGGGATTTGATTGACCTTGTCAGATACAAAAGTTACATTTTTTGTTATATAGGTCTTAACCATGTAGCAGACAAATATAAAAACAAGATATAAAAAGTAAAGCCATATTAATATGCTGAGCTGTAAAAGGCTCAAGTCAACAACTTCTGACCTTACCAGTTCTGTGGATAACCCATTACTATTATGAACTACTAAACTGTATTGGATTATTTTGCTGAATTCATGCACCTACAATATTTGAATGGCAATGGAACACTCATCTCTGACAAAAATAAACAAAAAGAGGGCCATAAATGAAGAACCATTTTGTAGTGAAAAAAATATACATCTGTATATACAAGATAGGATAGATATACAGCTACTTTCTTTTAATTCAATGAGAAGAAAGATTTGTACTAATAGTGTTTAAACAAGATATCATGTCTGCATCTTGTACTATGAATAACTACTACGAAGACAACAATATGCATTGTATTAATTATGGTAAGTGTTCTACTAACCTGTTTTGAAACTGTTTCATTGCTATTTCTTTCTCAATAAAATTAGTTTTTTTTTTAATTTTTTTGCAGAACCAGGAATTGAACTCAGACCCTTGCGCTTGCCAGGCAAGTGCTTATTCTACTGAGCCATCTCCCCAGCCCCATTAAAATTAATTTTAAAAAAACAACAAAGGAGAAAGTTCTGGGTTAACACCAGGGAGAGGGAAAGGAGGACAGTCTAGGGGTGGCTCTTCTTTATTGGTTCTGGGATCTTCACTTCATGTTGACTCGCCATGTGGACCTGGTGGACCACTGCATGGTGCAAACCCATCAATGGCCATTGTGAAAATTAATGAGTATTCAGAATTATATGAGTTAATCAAATGATTCAGCAGGAAAGTTCATCAGGCTTATTTCTTCAGATGAATTGTTTAAAAAGCTATATAAACGTCAGTGTGAAGTCTTGATGCTTATGAGGAATCATTTCATTCATCCTTTGTAGCAAGGCTGTGGTGTCTTTTTTTTTAAAATATCCAATTCAATAGGGTTTTTGTGGTAATTTCTTTCTCATTTTATTGGCACATTTTAAATATACATAATGATAACATTGATCATAGGGAATTCATCATACATGGTATATCCTGCTTCTTGTTTTTTCCCCATCCCCTTGCTTCCCTTCAGCCCTTCTTTCCCTCTTTATGTACAAAAGTTTTCTTTTCATGTTTTTCCCTCTAAACTTTTGCTTAAGTCCTTTCTTTCCTCCCCATCTTCCCTAGTTCTCCTTCTCATTTGAATGTGTTCTTACCATTTCCCAAAACCTGTTGCACATTTTGGTCTTTTTTTTTTTTTTAATCTTTTCATTCCTTTATTCACTGAGATCATCTCAGAACATACAATTGATTGGCAGTGCAAGTGATAAAAAGCAGACATGTTGAGATATCTATTGTTTTTTTTAAATTTATGACATTATTATTCCCTGTACATTGGGTTGACACTAATTTTTTTAAACTGCAAATATTATTCTTGAAGAACTGTGAGTTGTTTCCTAAATTTTTTTCCATAATTTTAATGAGAAACAAATAGCAATGAGACAGTTTCAAACCAAATTGGTGAGGCAGATTCAATAATTAACACATTGCATACATTCTTCCTAGTGGTTAATTGCTGTACAAGATATGGACACGATATCCTATTTACAAACACTATTACAACAAAGCCCTCTATTCATTAAGAGAATGTAACTATATATCTATCCTAACCATTTTGAATACACAGATACAAAATGGACTTTCATCTGTATCCCTTTTTTGTTAAGTTCCGTTATTTGAATATTATAAGTGTGTTAACTCAGCAAAATATTCTAAAAGAGTTCAATAGTTCATAATAGTATTGGGTCTTCTGCTTCACTGGCAATGTCAGAAATTGTTGACCTGAGTCCCCTACAGCTCAACATAACAGCATGGCTTTACTTCTTATACTTCATTTTTATACTTTTCTG
>NW_004524883.1:124008-130101 GCF_000260255.1 Octodon degus
TAAAGTTTTTATATATTTACTTTATATATGTATCATTATGAATATATTCATGGAAATTTTTTGTCTTTTTAAAGATTTTGTGAGCTTTATGCATGTTAAAATACATAGTTTTTATTTATTTTAACTTCAATAAACCTAAAAGAGAGAAAGAGAGACGATTGAAAACATACTATGCATTCATGTCTATAAAGTCTTTAGGAACTTAGTATTTTTATTGGTTATGATTGGGTTTAATGTCAAATTTTTATTCATTGACTATTTATTGAGGGCTCACAATCAATCAAATGAAAAAAGCACTTGAGACACAATAAAGGTAAGAACAGACCCACAATTCCTGCTCCCAAGAAGTGTACAATGTGCTCATGAATTAAGAATCAGACATTAATCAAGTTAACACACTCACTTTTAATTTATAGACTGTGAAGTAGTTATCCTGGGGTTGAGGATACAGAAAGAGTCTGGGGAGACCAACCTAACCAAAATGTACGTAACAGAGGAGAGAGTATAGAAAAAGAGAACATCACGTGTCAGTCAAATCCAAAAGAGTATTATTCAACACATGCATGTGAGAAAACTAAGTCTAGGGGAAAAAACCACCAGAAAGAAATGAGAGTTTCTCCCACAGGGAAGGAATAGTGCCTGTTCTCACCAGACAGACTGTAAAATTCATAATTCATGGTGTGTCAGGCAGGGTGCTTAGGAGGGTTTTTTTCTATTCATGGTGAACAATCATCCCTGAGCACTGCTCCAATGCCATTCAACAAACCCTAAAAGCAAGCCATAAAAGGACCAAACTGTTCCCAAGTGACTTAACTGTGCCCTAAGAGAAAACTGAGAATATTAATAAGAATTATTCAGCACATAACAAGATAAAATTCACTATGTCTGGCTACCAGTAAAATTGTAAGGCATGCAAACAAGTAAAAAAAATGCAACCATAATAAGAAAAAAAAAATCAAACAAAATCAACAGGAGAGACCAAGATGTGGGAGTATAAACAGGTAGCACTGTACAGCTTCTCCATGACCAGGAATGGAGACAGCTGAAGCAGCTACGCAAGCAGGAAAAAGAGAGACTCAAAAAGAAAGCTAGAAATCAAAAGCATAGATAAATTAAAGAGCATAGATAATGGAAAACAGCTTCTTTTACAGAAAAGAAGGAAAACAAAGAAGAAGATGGGAGGGAGAGAAGGAGATGGGAAAGGAATTATATGTTATGTTTATGTACCAACTCTCCATGACAAATGTAATCATTATGTACTGCAAATGTATACTAATAAAAATTAAATTAAATTTAAAAAGGAGCGACATAAAGGTAAATAGAAAAGACTAAGCAGTCTTCAATGCCAACCCTGACTCCCACAGGAAAAAGATCTGGGATTAGGGGAAAACCAGGCACTCAGAAAAACTGGACACTATGACCATCACATAAAAGTAGGAGAGACAGCCTGACATAGTGGCATACACCTGTATATTAGAAGGTCATAGGAAAACAAGAATAAACTAAAACTAAACCAAATAAAAGGAAAAATAATGAAGATCAGAGATTAAATTAATGATAATCTAAAAGAATAATTCACAAGATTGATGAAACAGAGTTGGTTTTCCAAAAAGACAGATAATACCAATCAACAGCCAAACTAATGAGACAGAGAGAAAGAGGGAAAGAGAAAACATCAAATCAATATAATTAGGGAAAATGTTAAAACTGAAATCCAGGGGATTGTTAAGGACTATTTTGAAACCCATATTGTAACAGAGAATAAAAAGAAACAAATAAATTTCTAGACACATATGCCCACAAAGAGAGAACCAAAAAAAAATAAATAAAAAAATTAAAATACTAGGCAGAGCAATAAGAAACTATGCTGTGAAAACTGGTTATCAATATGCAGAAGAGTAAAACTGGTGTCAGGTCTTTCATCCTATACTAATCAAATCAAAATAGATCAAAGGCTTAGACATAAAAACAGAGACATTGAAACTGCTGGCAGATTAGATACAGGCAAGGACTTCCTGAGCAGAACCACAAAAGCACAAGAAATATGTCAGGAATCAACTAATGGGATTATATCCAGTTAAGATGCTTCACACAGCAAAGGAAACAGCAGAGTGAATGCGAAAGTAAACGGGAAGCAATTTTGTTTGCTTCTGATAAAGGTAAAATATCTAGAATATATAAAAAACTTCAAACCAAACCAAATGATACAATCAAAAAATGGACAAATGCAGTGAGTAGATAATTCTCTACAAAAGAAGTCCAAGTGGCCAATGAGCACCTGAAAACTGTTCAGCATTAATAGTCACTATACAACTCTAAGATTCTGTCTGAGTCTAATTAGTATGGCTAGCATCAAGAACACACACACACACACACACACACACACACACCAACAAAAATGCTGACATGTTTGTAGGGTAAAAGGAACCCTTCTACATTGTTGGTAGAAATGCAAACTAGTTCAATCACTATGGAAATCAGTATGGAGATTCCTCAAAAAAGAAAAACTAGAAATTTCATTTGACCTAGCTATATATTTTGTGGATATTTCCCAAAAGAGTTAAAATTATACAATAGTGATACATACATACTCATGTTATAGCAGCACTACTTAAAATAGCTAAGATCTGGAAACAGTCTAGATGCCCACAAATGTATAACAGATAAACAGATAAAGAAATGTGATAGCACACCATTAAATAAATAAATATATATGACATAAAAAAGCATAAATTCATGTAGTTTTCAGAAAAATGAATAGAACTAGAGATCACAATGCCAAGTGAAATGTCAGACACTGAAAGTTAAATATCATGAAGCATAAAAAATAAAATAGCAAAATAAATGATTATAGATAAAAGGACTTACTGAAGTTAGGAATGGGATTAGGGGCTGGGAAGAAGATAAAGGGATGGAAAATGATTAGGATATAAAATTGCAGACCAAAAATTAGAGAAAAAGAAGGACAAGGATAGCCAATGTTTTGGCCCTAGCCTTTAAAGGTCAGTGAAGACACAGGATATAGGAGAACCTGTACTGTAACATCATGTAACTCAACTGTGTCCCAAATTTTCTGATCAAGGACATTATGGGGCCACAGAAGAAAGTGATCAATGATGTAGAGTGTACCTAAGGAGAGTCACATGGAGAGAAAAGATTCTCTCAGGCTTTCACAGAGAGCAAATTGGTCAAGCAATGGCCATGATTCATCCACATGGCTGACACTGATAAAGGATCTACAAACTGCAGTACAGTGTTTCAGGATAGATCCTGAGGGGATTTGACTGACCTTATCAAATATAAAAGTTACATTTCTTGTTATATAGGTCTTGCTTTATCTTGGTCTTAACCATCCAGCAGAAAAGTATAAAAATGAAATATAAAAAGTAAAGCCATATTAATATGCTGAGTTGTAAAAGGCTCAAGTAAACAACTTCTGACATTGCCAGTCTTACAGAAAACCCACTACTATTATCGACTACTGGACTATATTGGAATATTTTGCTGAATTCACACACCTACGGTATTTAAATGACAATGGAATGCCCTTCTCTGACAAAACTAAACAAAAAAGAGGGATACAAATGAATGACCATTTTGTATCTATATACAAAATTGGATAGATATACAGCTACATTCTCTTAATTAAATGAATAGAGAGATTTGTTCTAATAGTGTTTGTGGACAGGATATCATGTCTGCATCTTGTACAATGAATAACCACTAAGACAACAATAAGCAATGTATTAATTATTGAAACTGTCCTACTAATCAGTTTGAAACTGTCTCGTTGCTATTTGTTTCTCAATAAAATTATTTTTTTTAAAAGAAAATGATCAGGGTATGCCATATAAACATACCAATTCTTTCAAATAAATGTAACTATGATGTATTGAAAACATATACCTTAAAAATCTGGATTATAGGATAATGTGACTTTTTATATGAATTTAAAAAACCATATCCACATGTAATACTTCAAAATTTTTCCTCATTGAAAAAAATAGTATTGAAGCTGGGTAAGGTGGCATATACCTGTAACCCCAGCACTCAGGAAACTGAGGGAGGACTGCAGTTGAGTTCAAGGCCAGCCTGTAATACATAGTGAGACTGCCTCAAGAAAATAATATGTGGGTGGGGTGTGAACATAGCTTAGTGGCATAAGGTCCTGCCTTGCAAACACAAGGTCCCAAGTTCAATTCCCAGTACTGCAAAGAAAAAGAACAAAGAAGAAAGAAGAAAAGTAAAGTAAATGGCATTGGAACAATTAGTTATGTACATGGAAGAAATACAGTGAAAAGAAAGAAAAGAAAGGCAGTTAATAAGGCAATTTATAATGTACATCATATACAAATATTAACTAAAATAGATTATAGGTTTAAATATAAAACCTAAAACTACATAATTCTAGAAGAAAACATAAGAGAAAAATCTCTTGTCTTGAGCTGAAAAGATTTCTTAAACGTCTTGAGAGCCTATAATAACGTTTTCTTTTGAAAAACCCCAGGTTATGCCCATGATTAGTTCTTTTCTGTTCTTTTTTAGAACTTTATCCATGATGTACATCAAATTATACCATATCTGTTTATATTATCTCTCTCCTCCACTGAGCATCTTTTGAGTACACATTATTTCTTAATCTCTCTCTCTCTCTCTCTCTCTCTCTCTCTCTCTCTCTCTCTCTCTCTCTCTGGTTCAATCTGCCCTGGGGCAGGGCTAGCACAGCATGTGGTACCAGGGATCAAACTGTGGTCCCTGAATGCTTGCCTAAGCTTGTCTAAGCAGGTGTTTTAGTCTGTTGAGCTATCTCACTGGCCCTCTTAATCCTCTTATGCCTCCAAAGTCCAATAAATGTTAATTACATGCTATCTCCAGCACCAAATTTAATCAGGGAGAAATTTTTTTCCTTGGAGCTTCTCAGAACATCTTTCCTCTGTCTCCTTGGCCACATCTGAGTCATAGTGTCACCCCTAAGCATATCATAAATACAAGTTAATGGAATTTCCATAGCTTACTTGGGCCAATTATATTATATTCTTTGCAGGTAGGTGTGCTGTCCCCAAGGAGCTGTGGGTGTTAGGGCCCTTAGATGAAGAGTGTGTCACAGAGAGCCTGACAAGTATGGTGCTGGCAGAGTCACTGACACTACCAAGTTGCCCTATTTTCCATTGAAAAGATGTAATTTACAAACAATATTAACTTATATTTATATTTTAGGAAGAAAAACTGTCATATATTTTTTTAAAAAATAAAAATAACAACAGAGGGAGATTTCTGGGAAGATATAAGAGTGCTGAGCATCAGAGAAAGAACCTCTCCAAGATCTAGTGTTCAGATGTTGAAATATTTTAATTTGAGAAAAAGAAGGAGAAACGTGGATCCCTAAGACCCAGGATGGATCTGAAGTGAACAGTGAAACTGAGAGATCACAAAGAGACTTAACAAAGAAGTAAGAAGTGGTAGGCTGTGCTTTCTCTCTGAGCTTAGTTCGACTGTGTGGGAGAGGTGGCTTAGACCTGCAGATGCACAGCAACTCCTGGCAACCCTAGAGGACTCCATGGAGAAACACACCAGTAGAATGGAACAGTGGACGCATCAGACTGTAGTGGCTGGTGAAGTATTCAGGTCAGATATCCCCCAGGAGAGGGTCATTGGCCAGTAGCTATCTTAGAGAGGGGCCAAACTGGGCTCAGAACTGCAAATATCTGCTGCCTGCCAGCTCCATCTAGCAGTTCCCAGTGTTAGAAAGAGACTGTCAAGTCCAAGTCAGTAGGAGTTCAAGCCTACAGGAGGCAAAATTGAAGTCAGAAGGAGGTGCATAGAGTGTTCTAGGCTGAACAAATCAGGTCCTAGCCTCACAGTCAGAAAGCAGCCAGAACTTCACTGGAACTAAATCTGCAGGCTTTCTGGGGTTGTTCACTATACTGCTTAAAGCTATGGCTGGCTTGCTGGGATTAATCATTACAAACCTTGACTCTGTCTGCCCATATTGTCTACCACTGACAGCAGAGATATGCCTTCAAGTGGATTTCTTTCATGTTTTCTTCTTTTTCTTTCTTTTTTTTTATGTTTTGTTTTGCTTTATTTTTTTTT